>NC_053494.1:201650997-201956830 GCF_905171775.1 Rana temporaria
TGATAGATCTCCTCTTTATTCATCATAATCTTGCTATGAATCGTAACTCCCTCTGCTATTGAGATGGAGCGGAATAAACATCCGCGGTGGGTCACGCTTGATTATTGTCCAATTCCGGCTCTTATCAATCCTCACTCCGAGTATAATTCATATCCCCGCGTGGCTTGTGACAGATCCCCCATATAGAAGAATCCATTTCTCTAAACGGTGTCTGCAAGTGGAACAAACTCCGCAATTTATCCACAATTATGTAAATGGCTTTCATAACAGAGTCGGGGGCCGAGACAGACGAGGGAAAAGCTTTATTGAACAAGATACAGATAAATCAATTTGTGCGCCAATTTGTTTGCATCGCTAGTCTGCAACGCCAAGAGCGGAAGCTGTAAAAAAAAAGGATGAAGTCTGGAGATGAATGCCATGTATACCCCACCCTGAGACAGATCCCAGGCGCCCAGCCAGTCCCATGGCTAGCAGGATAGGGTTGCCAAAACCCGGACAGCTCGGGTTTGGAATCATGCGTCCAGGTTTCAGACTGCCTGAAACCCGGACACATTATTTAGACAGGACTATGGCTTTCAGATACATCTGGATGAGAGGTGATGACTACCGAGGGGTGAGTGAGCTCACCATCCATCCCTGTCTGTGACTGAAGTCTCCCCCCCTTCTCTCTCCTGCCTCTGAATGAGTACACTAAGGCAGGGCCGTCTTAATAGCATCATGGGCCCCTGGGCAAAGTAATGCTCTGGGGCCCCTACAATGATGACAGTGAAGGTAAACAGACATCAAGTAGGTAGGAGGCAGACTGCCTCCCCTGTGTATCTATCACTCTCAGTGCCATCATGGGGCCCCCAATTTCAGGGCAGCATGGGCTCAAGGACCAGCTGCTTTGGGGAAAGGGCAGGGGCCCCCCATGCAGCTGGGGCCCCAGGGCAGTGCCCAGGTGTGCCCTCTCATTAAGACAGCCCTGCACTAAGGTAAGTCAGGGTTCTTAGAGCACTCCTTACATCAGAGATCCCCTTTATACCAGGGGTCGCGGTGTTCCCCCTTACATCGGAGTCCTCTCTGTACATCAGAGTTCTCAGTGTTCCCCTTAAATCTGGGTTCCCAGAGCATCCCGTGTGTTAGAGTCCCAAGAGATCTTCCTTACATCAGAGTCTGCAGAGTCTCCCCTTACAGTGAAAGGGAACTCTGCCAATTCAGACGTAAAAGGGGAACTTTGCGAATTCAGATGTAAAAGGGGAACTCTGTGGACTCTGATATAAAAGGGGAACTTTGTGGACTCTGATGTAAAGGGGGAACTCTGTGGACTCTGATGTAAAGGGGGAACTCTGTAGACTCTGATGTAAAGGGGGAACTCTGTGGACTCTGATGTAAAGGGGGAACTCTGTGGACTCTGATGTAAAGGGGGAACTCTGTGGACTCTGATGTAAAGGGGGAACTCTGTGGACTCTGATGTAAAGGGGGAACTCTGTGGACTCTGATGTAAAGGGGGAACTCTGTGGACTCTGATGTAAAGGGGGAACTCTGTGGACTCTGATGTAAAAGGGGAACTCTGTGGACTCTGATGTAAAAGGGGAACTCTGTGGACTCTGATGTAAAAGGGGAACTCTGTGGACTCTGATGTAAAGGGGGAACTCTGTGGACTCTGATGTAAAGGGGGAACTCTGTGGACTCTGATGTAAAGGGGGAACTCTGTGGACTCTGATGTAAAAGGGGAACTCTGTGGACTCTGATGTAAAAGGGGAACTCTGTGGACTCTGATGTAAAAGGGGAACTCTGTGGACTCTGGTGTAAAGGGGGACTCCTGTTATTAACTTCATATGATTAGAAATGTTATTTAATAGCAAAATATATGTGTAGTTTATACTGTAAAAAAATTGCTGTGCACCGCTAAAGTGTTCGGGTTTGACCTGAAGAAAAGGTGGCGACACTTTAGAAGGGGACCACATGGGACAGAGTTTGGTTTAGTGAAATATCTTCTTTTTAGATGGAAGTTGGATGGACTGAATTGGATTCAGTGGAGTGGATTTACTAAAGCGAAAGAAAATATTAATTAAAGTGTTACTAAACCCAGGAACCTGCAGTCACTATATCGGGTCTCCTACATTACACAGGACATGGAAATGCAATTATTTTAGTAAATATAAACTGCTAAAAACCTTTTCTCATCAGCAGTATATAGCAGTCTTGTGACTTCTATCAGTGTCTGGTTATAGCTTGTAGGAGGAGTTTGCATTCACCTCTGACTGTCCTATGAGGTCCTATTAACCACTTCAGCCCCGGAAGATTTTACCCCCTTCCTGACCAGAGCACTTTTTACAATTTGTAGGGTAGGATGTACCCGTAAGGGATTTCGCCCAGGAGTGCCATTGTGCCGCAGTATATCTGCGTGACGCGGTCGGCAACTGGTTAATTACACAAGTTCATTTATTGCAGATAAGACACTAAGTGTGTTTAACCGCTTGCCGATCAGCCACCGCAGTTTGTACGGCGGCAGGTCTGCTCGGCTGCGCAAAATCACGTAATATTACGTGATTTTGCATTTCAGCCATTAGGGGCGCATGCGCGCGCGCCGCCTGCTCGCCCCTGGTGCTGCGCGCATGCCCGGTGGGCGCGATCACCGCCGGGCACCCGCGATCGCTCGTTACAGAGCGAGAACCGGGAGCTGTGTGTGTAAACACACAGCTCCTGGTCCTTTCAGGGGGAGAAATGACTGATCGCATGTTCCTACAATGTAAGAACAGCGATCTGTCATTTCCCCTAGTCAGTCCCACCCCCCCCCCCCTTCAGATAGAACACACCCAGGGAACATAATTAACCCCTTTCTCGCCCCCTAGTGTTAACCCCTTCCCTGCCAGTGACATTTTTACAGTAATCAATGAATTTTAATTAAAACAAAATATATATATATATATATATATATATATATATATATATATATATATATATATATATATATATATATATAAAAGGAAAAACAAGAAAAAAAAGAAATAAAATCATATTAAAAAAAATATATATTTTTTTTTTTAAAAAGGGGGGTTGCCATCCGGGGCCCTGGGGACCTCTGGGCCCTTTAATAATAATAATAATAATAAAATGTTATATATATATATATATATATATATATATATATATATATATATATATAAAATAAAAAATGTTTTTTTTTATTAAAAAAAGGGGGGTTGTCATTGAGGGCCCTGGGGATCTCCGGGCCCCTGGGGACCTCCGGACCTCTAAAAAAAATCAAAAAAAAATCGGCCCCTTTGATAAAAAAAAATATATATATTAAAAACATTTTTTTTTTTTAAAAGGGGGTTGCCATCCGGGGCCCTGGGGACCTCCGGGCCCCTTACAGGTGTACTGACTGTACCCCCCTGATGGCGGCCCTGCATACAATAGCATGGTCCCTAGGCTCAGCAACAACTGAATCCCAAATGGAAACGTCCCCTGCATGATAAGTAGGGTAATGCATTAACAATATGTGGTTAAACCAGACACCTGCTCAATTATCTGGGGACCGCACCTCCCCCGGTAATCCTGCTGATAATTACGCTAGGCCTCATTAATTGACTTAAGCCATGTGGGTCTCTTGGGAAGATCAATGTCTTCCTATTCCAGCAAAATATGGCAGAGCAGCCCCCGGGTAACACGTAATGACTACATCGCAAATGATGGCAAAGGACACATCTGGGAGCATTCACAGCAAAGAATAGGCCATTTTCCGTACAAATATAGGAAGAGGTCTTCAAATACGCAAATGGCAGCTTCAACCTAAAGATCCTCACAAGGGTGTAACGCTACTTACAGGAAAATGCCCTTTAACTTTTTTCCCCCGGACCAACTTATTAAAGGTAAAAGCATATTTTTGGTGACAATGTAGAACGATTTCCCAATACCAAAATGACTTCACAACTCAGAACGCAGCCACCCCAAAAATTACTCCATAAATGGGAACTTATTTGCCAGTAGCTATAACATAAACTATGAATATTGTGCAAAAAAATGTAACTGAATAATGAAATAAATTACTTCTATATATAAAGGGCATTTTTATAAAGAGGAGGGAAGGAGAAGGATCAGAGAGGAAAATGTGGAGTGAGAGATAGGAGAGGAGAAGAAGAGAATAGAGGGGGGATTGGATAGGGGAGGATAAAGAGGAGATGGTGGGAGAAGGAGTGTAGAGGAGAGGAGATATAAGGGAGGAGAAGTGATGAGAAAAGATTGGATAGGGGAGGAGTGTAGAGGAGAGGGTAGGAGAAGGAGGAGTGTAGAGGAGATATAAGGGAGGAGAAGTGATCGATGACTCAAGAAGAGAGGAGGGAAGGAGAATAGAGTTGAGGGAGAGGAGGAAGAATAAGCAGGAGATGAGAAGCACAATAAGTGTTGATATTCTCCATGGAGGATGTAATATGAACATTCAGCTCATAGTTTAGGGAGAGGAGCATTTATAATGGGCCCCCGTAACCTCTGGGCCCAATAAAGGACAATTATATCCTCTACATTCCCTGTAATAAGACTCAATCCCGGATCTCACAACATTTCCTGTAGCACCTAATAAGTGGAAAGCTTTGTTATATTACGAGATAATAGACAATATTGAATATTTTCTCAGCTTTTCATAATTCAGCAATTGGATCTCCCGGCTGGATGCGTATAATTTACTGATTAATGTTTCCGCCAGTGACAATTTCATGTACATAACCGCGTCTACGTTGTTCAGCGGAACTAAATTGTCTGTTATATTTCATTTGATTCTATCATACAGCAGGGAACTCAGGGAATAATCCACGGCCCATTAGTCTCATTGTCTGCCCTCCGCCCTGCAACCATTTACAGCCATTGGAAATGTGTAGATAAGTAACGCCATGATGTACGACCTTTACAGGATTAATCGCGGGGGCCGCGGCGTGCATTTAGTGCCAGCCGTGCAAAAAAGGGGACAACTTAAATGATGATAAAGAGGCTTTAAATGGCTCTAATCTTTGTGACTGCTGATCCGGACACAACATGCTCACCCAAGTAGACAAGTACAAGATGGTAACCGATTGGCAATAAAAAAATATTGATTTGTGAGAGGGGGACGTTCCTGGAAATCAATACTGCTTGTTTATTCTCAGCCTTTTGGCGATGATGACTGGTAAACGACAATTCTTTATGAACGTTGCTGTAATTCCTGAATTTGAATGATTTAAGCCATAATATCTAAACCTAAGAATAAAACATGTAATATATTGCAGCTTACAAGTCTAGATGGGCTGCATTTGTTTTCCCTTTTCATGTTTATTCCCTGTAATTTAAACCAGGAATCCTGGAAACTGATGCTCTTGAATAAAAGTACTTTATTAGGTACAGGCTATACGCTGACGCGTTTCGGCTGTAAGTTCATCTGATCATGATGATGCCTATAATTTTTTGTTATAGGGCAACAATGCTCACTCACTGTTTCTAAGACAGGAAGTGTTTTAGGACTACAGAACACCTTCCCCTCTCTTCATCTTCATAACATAGAAAGAGGTGTTCTATAATCCACAGAGGAGACCCGGAAACACAGTTAACTAACCGGTAACAGCTGAAGCAGTGTATACAGGAAGTCGATCAGCTTTCAAGATTTCTGGCAGGATCAACGCCTAGAAATCTTGCACTTATTGAACTGGTATAACAAAACACATGATACATTTGTAACGGCTACCCAAGTAGTGAGAGGGTATCAGCCGTTGGAGACGTCCTTTTCCCTGGCAAGTTGCGATATGCAAGTACCGCCGGTATATCCCATCCACGAGATCCAGAGAAAGAGTCAGGTCCAGCTGTAAAATAGCAGAATGATAATCCAATAGAATGCCCTTTCAAGAACGAGACAAGGCTACGTTTTGAAGGGTCAAGTAGGACTGAATCTTTAATGTTACATTCACCTAGTTTATATGTGGTTACAAGCTGTTACAGGATCAATGAAAATCTCCGCCCCCCCTCCTCACACAGTGGGGGGGCTTCAATACAGATACTTTAAAATAATGACATCTCCTTGAGTTAATCACTTAATCAGTATCTAGACGTTTCGGCCCCGAGACCCATTTAACATGACCTGATCAGACACATTCCTTTATCAATAGAATTCAATTAACCTTTAGAACAATACACACTCACAGATAATCCCATCAGCATACACCTGACAGGAGACTGCTAACTTTGTAGTACAATACACAAAAGAGAGTGAATTAGCTGAAGAAGGGGACATTAGAATTTAGGAGTGAAAGAGTCACTCTACAATTAACCCTTTGTATGCCTCACTGCATGATGATTATAGATGTCCAGGCAGAATACATAGTTCCGTTACAACATTTAACAGACCAAAAGGAAGCAAATACAGGGGAACCTTGGATTACGAGTATAATCCGTTCCAGGAGAATGCTTGTAATCCAAAGCACTCGCATATCAAAGCGAGTTTCCCCATAGAAGTCAATGGAAACAAAGATAATTTGTTCCGCTTTGACTCCCGCCGGTCATATGACTAAGCACTTGTTTCAGTGCGAAACGCGGCATTAGGTTTACAATCACTTGCTTGAGTTCAGAGTTTGATTCTATGAACAGGTGAAAATGCACTTTAAGATGACTAGCTTGAACTTTATTTCCGCTGCTTTTGGTTTGTGATTTATATCTGAGCTGTTGTGAGACTTTACGATGATCCAGCAAAGGTTTTCTAATCTCCTCTCTTTTTTATTCTCCCCACGTGAAGCTGCATTGACTTCCATTGCTGGATTAGCTGTGTTCTCTTATTGCATTAAACAAGCTGCATAAAAGAGAGGATGCAGGGCTAAAATCAATCTCAGCAGCTCCTTAAGAGGCAGCGAGAGTCCCAGACTGTCTCCTGCGCTAAGCTCAATCAGCAAAAAGCGGCCCCGTCCTCTTCTAAGTATCTCTTAAAAAAAAGAATAGTAGAGCTTCATACAATGGAGAAATTATTTGGGCATTTACTGCATGCATAATGAAAGGTTTCTGACAATAATAGAATGAAACAACAAAAAAAAAAAACACAAATTGCAAAAACAAACAAAACTATTGCAAAAAATATATTTTCATTATTATATAAAATATTTTGAAAGGTGGCTCTGCAAAAGAAGAGTCTTTATGCCACGTACACACGATCATTTTTCGGCATGGAAAAAACTTTTAGCCAGATTCAGAGAGCGCCGCAACTTTTAGACTGCATTCACACCTAGGCGTTTTTACGCCTGTAGCGCTACGCGGCTGCCGCCAGAGGGCTGAAAACAGATGTTCCTCTATGGAGATGGTTCACATCTCCACGCCGAACGCCGGACGCCTGTCGCCTGCCGCGTGAAAAAAGGTCCCGGACCTTTTTTTCAGGCGTCTTCGAGCGTTCGGCTAGGAGATGGGAATCATCTCCATAGAGGGGGTCATCTTGGGGCACATCTAGGCGGACAATACCGGCGTTTTGTCGCTGCAAATCGCGGTACAAAACGCCGCTATTTTTACCGCGATTTGCGGCGACAAAACGCAGCGATTTCGTCCGTCTAGATGTGAATGCAGCCTAAGGCAGCGTAGCGTATCGTATTTACGCTACGCCGCCTTAAGTCAGAGAGGCAAGTACTGTATTCACAAAGTACTTGCCTCCTAACTTACGGCGGAGTAGCGTAAATGGGGCCGGCGTAAGCGCGCCTAATTCAAATGAGGATGGGGGTGTGTTTTATGTAAATTACTCGTGACCCGACGTGATTGACGTTTTTTACGAACAGCGCATGCGCCGTCCGTGTACATATCACAGTATGCATTGCTCCAAAGTACGCCGCAAGGACGTATTGGTTTCGACGTGGACGTAAATTATGTCCAGCCCTATTCACGGACAACTTACGCAAACGACGTAAAATTTTCAAATTTTGACGCGGGAACGACGGCCATACTTAACATTGACTTGGCCAGCTATTTGATGGAATAACTTTACACCGGAAAACGCCTTACGTAAACGGCGTATCTTTACTGCGATGGGCGCACGTACGTTCGTGAATCAGCGTATCTAGGCATTTACATATTCTACGCCGAACTCAACGGAAGCCCCACCTAGCGGCCAGCCTAAATATTGCACCCTAAGATACGACGGCGCAGGCTGTCGTATCTTAGCTAGGTTTAAGTGTATCTCAGTTTGAGAATACACTTAAACTTACGACAGCGCAGATTCAGAGTTACGTCGGCGTATCTACCGCTAGCGACCGAGAGAGGGTTAAAGCCACGCTCTCCCATTGATTTCAATGGACAGGAGCGGTGGAGGAGCGGTAAACACACCACTCCTTCACCGCTCCAAAGATGCGGCTAGCAGGACTGAATGGTTCAGCTGTTTGAGGGCAGATTGCAGGCGCTATTTTTAACGCTATATCGCCTGAAAAACACCCTCAGTGTAAAAGGGGTCTTAAAGCTGAAGTTAAATCTGCTTATATTTGTTTTTCTGGTTCCTTCTTTCTCTCTCTCTCATAAACATGCTAATGAAACCTTTCATTACTAAATCTTATTAACCTCCCATAGTCAGGACTGGTGCAAGGATTTTTGACACCCTTTGCCGCCCCCCCCCTTGCTTCACCCCTGACTTCACCCCCTTTCCCTGCACATGTAAACGCCCCCATCAAATGCTGCCCACCAGCGCCCATCAAATGCAGCCTCACCAGCGCCCATCAAATGCAGCCTCACCAGCGCCCATCAATGCAGCATCACCAGTGCCCATGAAATGCAGCCTCACCAGCACCCATCAATGCAGCACCACCAGTGCCCATGAAATGCAGCCTCACCAGCGCCCATCAATGCAGCATCACCAGTGCCCATGAAATGCAGCCTCACCAGCGCCCATCAAATGCAGCCTCACCAGTGCCCATGAAATGCAGCCTCACCAGTGCCCATGAAATGCAGCCTCACCAGCGGCCATCAAATGCAGCCTCACCAGCACCCATCAATGCAGCCTCACCAGCGCCCATCAAATGCAGCCTCACCAGCGCCCATCAAATGCAGCCTCACCAGCGCCCATCAAATGCAGCGTCACCAGCGCCCATCAAATGCAGCCTCACCAGCGCCCATTAATGCAGCCTCACCAGTGCCCATGAAATGCACCCTCACCAGCACCCATCAATGCAGCATCACCAGTGCCCATGAAATGCAGCCTCACCAGCGTCCATCAAATGCAGCCTCATCAGTGCCCATCAAATGCAGCCTACCAAAGCCCATTAATTAATGTTTGTTTGCTTCCATTTATTCAGGAGTTGGGACACAGACACAGGCCTCCGCCACAGCTGTGCCTCTGACACTATGTGGGAACAGAACGGCAGCTGTCTGCTGATGCTGATACTTAGTTGCTTGCTGCAGAGAGAAGAGAGTAGAAACATCATTGGTCGGGCTCCCTAGGCAGCAGGGCGCCCTAGGCAGCTGCCTAGTTTGCCTAGTGGTAGTACTGGCCCTGCCCATAGCCCAAAGACATGCTGGTAGGTTAACTGATTCCTATCTAAATTGCCCATACATAGTGTGTGTGCATGCGCAGTAGGGAACCGGGCAGTGAAGCCGCAGCGCTTCACTTCCTGATTCCCTCACCGAGCATGGTGGCGGGGGCAGCCAAGAGACGAGCGATTGCTCGGCTTCGGCTGCCGACATCGCGGGTACCCTGGACAGGTAAGTGTCCATTTATTAACCACTTCCCGACTGCCGTACGACTATATACGGCCGCAGGGTGGTTCTACTTCTCTGGGGCGCCGTCTTTTTACGGCCGCCCCTTTGCTCGTGCCCCGCGCGCGCTCACGCAGCAGGGAACTTCTGTGCTGGCCGTGTCCCTTGGACACAGCCAATCACAGATCGCCGTGAACGGCCAATCGGAGTGGCCGTTTGCTAGGCGATCTGTGCGGCCAATGAGAGATGATCTCATATGTAAACATATGAGATCATCTCTCATTGCCGTCTCTCACACTGACAGCGTCCTGTCAGGGAGAGAGGAGACGGATCTGTGTCTCTTGTACATAGGGACACAGCATCGGTCACCTCCCCCAGTCACCCCCCTTCCCCCACAGTTAGAACACTATATAGGGTACACATTTAACCCCTTCCTCACCCCCTAGTGTTAACCCCTTCCCTGCCAGTCACATTTATACAGTAATTAGTGCATATTTATAGCACTGATCGCAGTATAAATGTGAATGGGGCCAAAAATGTGTCAACAGTGTCCGATGTGTCATAATGTCGCAGTCGCAATAAAAGTCACAGATCGCCGCCATTACTAGTAAAAAAAAAATAATAAAAAATAATAATTCTGTCTCTTATTTTGTAGGCGCTATAACTTTTGCGCAAACCAGTCGCTTATTGCGATTTTTTTTTTTTTTTTACTAAAAATATGTAGAATACGTATCGGCCTAGACTGAGGATAAAAAAAAAAAAATTGAGCTATTTATTATAGCAAAAAGTAAAAAATATTGTGTTTTTTTTAAAAAAAATCGCTCTATTTTTGTTTATAGCGCAAAAAATAAAAACCGCAGAGGTGATCAAATACCACCAAAAGAAAGCTCTATTTGTGAGAAGAAAAGGATGTCAATTTTGTTTGGGAGCCACGTCGCACGACCGCGCAATTGTCTGTTAAAGCGACGCAGTGCCGAATCGCAAAAAATCCTCTGGGCAGGAAGGGGGTTTAAGTGCCCAGTAAAGAAGTGGTTAAAAGACAGCAGCTGCAATATTTGTAGCTGCTGGCTTGTAATATATTTTTTTTTCCTGGGACCTCTGTTTTGGTTGTTGCTACAGCACCCTCTTACTGCAGGATTTTTTCCAAGAAGGAGTATGACGGGAATACAATGTGTGATCTCCCCAATGGGATACAGACAAATTGTTTTTATAGCTGTCTGTGTCACTGCGGTAGATATTTGCAATCTCTGCCGCTCTGACACCAATTAAATAGAAAGGAATTGGGGATTTACCTACACAGCAATCCAGAAATAAAATGAAAAATATCAGTCCCGTGTGGATGTATGTGACATATGGACATCAGATTTTAACCTCCTTAAGGGCACAGATGAACCCCTGAAATAGCTTTTAGGTCTCAGGGAACCCCTGCTAAAATCATTATACCTTCTGCTCATTAGTGTGAATCTACAATACACTGTAGATATAGTAATGAATAAAAGAAGGAGGATTGCAGTGTACTTGGCATGTTTGACAGGGCTCTTATGACAAAAAAGTATAATAACCACAAAAGAAATGCAGATCATGAAAACTGTAGTGCTCCTTCACATAATATCCCTTACATTGGTGGTTAGCGTAGTGCACCAATACATTGGGGGTCAGTGTAGTACCCCCTTACATTAGTGGTCAGTAAAGTGGTCTAATACATTGGAGGTAAGAGGAGAAGGTTCTCCTCCCAGTGAAGAAGTGTTTCATAACACCACTGGCCAACAGGAAAAGTTCCCTTTACATTGGTGGTCATTAGCAAAGATGCTCCTTACATTGGTGATCAGTGTGATGTCCCCTTACATTAGTGGTCAATAAAGTGGTCTAATACATTAGGGGGCTTGTGGAGAAGGGGCCCCTTAGATTGGTAGCCAGTGGCGAAGTGTCCCATTACACTGGTGGTAAACAGGAAGAGTTCAATTTACATTGGTGGTTAATAGGAAGAATGCCCCTTACATTAGTGGTCAGTGTTATGCCCCCTTGCATTAGCGGTCAGTAAAGTGGTCTAAAACATTGGGGGTCAATGGAGAAGGGTCCCCTTAGATTGGTTGATTGATTGATTGATTTTAATATTTCTTTACAGCGCCACATACACCCTGAAGGGTGTGTCTAAGCGCTGGAAGGAGGTCCGCTGGTCTATTCTGGACCAAAAAGCAATCCAAGAGAAAAAAGAAAAAGACTTCGTAGACGAACTGATGGCTGGTGTACATAAAAGAAAGAGAAACCATATAAAATATCAACAATAAAAACAAACGGTAGCAAGGGGGTTTGGAGTGAGGGGGACATAGGGTGAGGGGAGGAGGGGCCAGGTCAGTTTAATAGGCGTGGTCATAATCAACTTGCCCCAAAGAGGAAGGTTTTCAGAGCCTTTCTGAAGGTAATAAGAACAGTGGACTTCCTCAAAGGCAACGGGAGAAGGTTCCAAAGCGAGGCGGCTCTGGCTCTGAAGGAATGGCCACCGAACAAAATCAACCTTACTAGAGGGATGACAGCAAAGTCCTGATCGGCCGATCTCAGTGCCCTGGGGGGGTGGTAATGTATGGCCATGTTATTAATGAACAGTGGGCCATGTTGTTTGAAGGCCCTGAACATAACACACAAAGCCTTGAATTCGATCCTCCTTGCGCATGAGAGCCAATGAAGTAGTCTGAGAACGGGTGATATATGGTCCCATCTTGAGGTCCCCGTAATCAACCTAGCTGCCTGGTTCTGCACCAGCTGCAGCTTGGAGAGCCATTTAATAGGGAGTCCAAGGTATACCACATTGCAAAAGTCAAGACGTGAGATGACTAAGGCCTGTACTAGTGTATTTCTGTGTGTTTGGGAGAGCAGATGTTTTACCCGTCGCAGCATCCGAAGATAGTAAAGGGCATTCTTGGTACAGTTCCTCACCTGTGGAATCCATGAAAGTTTATTGTCAAATATGACACCCAGGTTTCTTACTTGGCTGGATGGTACCCAGTGGAGAAGTGTCCCATTACATTGGCGGTCAAAAAGAAGAGTTCCCATTACATTGGCGGTCAATAGGAAGAATGCTCCTTACATTGGTGATCAATGAGAAGAATGCTACTTACATTGGTGGTCAGTGGGAAGAATGTTCCTTACATTGGTGGTCAGTGGGAAGAATGCTCCTTACAATGGTGGCCAGTGGGAAGAATGCTCCTTACATTGGTGATCAGTGGGAAGAATGCTCCTTACATTGGTGGCCAGTGGGAAGAATGTCCCTTACATTGGTGGCCACTGGCCAGTGGGAAGAATGCGTCTTACATTGGTGATCAGTGGGAAGAATGCTCCTTACATTGGTGACCAGTGGGAAGAATGCTCCTTACATTGGTGATCAGTGGGAAGAATGCTCCTTACATTGGTGACCAGTGGGAAGAATGCTCCTTACATTGGTGACCAGTGGGAAGAAAGTGCCTTACATTAGTTGGCAGTGGGAAGAATGCTCCTTACATTGTTAGTTAGAAGGAATTATGGCACTTGCTTTACATTCAGTGGGAAGAAAGTCCCCTACAGTGGTTGGTAGAAGAAATCCTATGCAACCTGAGATTAAATCTTGGGTTCCACATAGCCCTGATTGAAAAAGGCTGCTTTACATATTGTATATTCATATGATGGGCCAGATTCACCAAAGAGATACGACGGCGTATCTCCTGATACGCCGTCGTATCTCTGTTTCTATCTATGCGACTGATTCATAGAATCAGTTACGCATAGATATCCCTAAGATCCGACAGGTGTAATTGTTTTACACTGTCGGATCTTAGGATGCAGTACCGCGGCCGCCGATGGGGGGAGTTTGCGTCGTAAACCAGCGTCGGGTATGCAAATTAGGAGTTACGGCGATCCACGAAGATTTTTCCCGTCGTTACGGCATCGCAAGTGTTAGATTTCCGTCGCAAAGATAGGGCACCTTTAACATGGTGTAAAAGTACTCCACCATGTTAAAGTATGCCTGTCTTTCCCGCGTCGCTTTTGAATTTTTTTTTTATTTTTTATTTTTCCCGGCGTAAGTCTTTTTTTCATGTCGCGATTCACAAAACGTTGTCGCGTCGTAATATCGCGCAAAGCACGTCGGGAAATTTGCGACGGGAGCATGCGCAGTACGTCCGGCGCGGGAGCGCGCCTAATTTAAATGGTACCCGCCCCATTTGCATTGGGCCGCCTTGCGCCGGACCTGTTTACGATACAACGCCGCAAATTTCCAGGTAAGTGCTTTGTGGATCGGGCACTAAATCGGAAAACTTGCAGCGGTGTAACGTAAACCGGTTACGTTACGCTGCGCCCGCTCTACGTGAAACTGGCCCAAGATCCTCAAATCCTGCTTTACTTCATTCTGATTCATATACATTTAACACTGCCTTCACACGAGCCTTTGAGCGTCAAGAAAAAAAAAATAGAACTAGCGGTTCAGCCAACAACTTGCAGTGATATACATTATTGGCTCCATGCGTCCCCCTCTCATTTGTATCCCTAAAAAAAAAAATCAAACAAAGAAATGCATTTTATTTTCATATTTTAATGGGCTCCGTATTCTACAGGAGTGTGATAACAGTTCAGCCCCGCTGCCTCCGAAAGCCAAAGAGGCCAACCACTATTCACACCGAGGTATGGAAGCTAAGCCAAGCGGGCCGGGTTAGCGGCCCCTCTCCAGATTCAATTCAGCATGGTAATGCATTTGTGCAGAGCGCAGTGGCTGGCCCATTCTCTCTCTACAAATTGCTTCCCGTAATATATGCTAAGTTCTGCAGAGAGCACTTGGGCAAATTCCAATAATTCCTCTTAGGAGCTGACACAAATCCCCCCCAGGTCACGGGATCTGGATTGTGCGCACGTCTATTATCTTGCATGTTAAGTGAGGCTGAAGATATCTGCCATTTTTATTGAACAATTATTGTTATTACCGTTCTCTTTGGCAGCCCCAGTGATTATATTTACATGATATAATGAGAGATTGTTGCTATTGCTGTCTGAGTACATTAATCAGCTGTGATAGAAGGCAGGAAATTAAAGCTAAATTCCGGGCAAATGGTGAAATACATCGATGGGAAGAGTTTTATCAGCAAAGAATTTCTATTTCTGCCCACCAGTCCAATATGCTACACATAACAGTCCTATGTGGCAGGACAAGGCACCTCATTTTATTCTGCTGAAATTAAATCTGAACATCCTACACAAATATACATAACCTTATTCCTCAATAGCCACAAAGGGCCAGATTCTCGTAGAATGGAGTAAAACTCCAGCGGCGTAACATATCTCGTTTACGTTACGCGGCTGCAAGTTTTACGGGCAAGTGCTTGATTCACAAAGCACTTGCCTGTAAAGTTGCGTCGGCGTATCGTAAATCCTCCGGCGCAAGCCCGCCTAATTCAAATGATCCAGGTAGGGGGCGTGGATCATTTAAATTAGGCGCGTTCTCGCGCCGATCGTACTGCGCATTGCGCCGTCCCTAAAATTTCCCGACGTGCATTGCGCTAAATGACATCGCAAGGACGTCATTGGTTTCCACGTTAACGTAAATGGCGTCCAGCGCCATTCACGGACGACTTACGCAAATGACGTACATTTTTAAATTTCGATGCGAGAACGACGGCCATATTGGTTGCCCCTCATATAGCAGGGGCAACTTTACACGTCGCAAAAGCTACGGAAACGTCGTAAATTCACTGCGTCGACCGCGCGTACGTTCGGGAATCTCGCGTAAATAGCTAATTTGCATAGACGACGGGGAAAACGACGTCGGCGACACCTAGCGGCGGGAAAAAAATTGCATCTAAGATCTGACAGCGTAAGAGCCTTATGCCTGTCAGATCTAATGGATATCTATGCGTAACTGATTCTAAGAATCAGTCGCATAGATACACCGGGCCAGATTAGGACTTACGACGGCGCAAATGGCGTTGCGCCGTCGTAAGCCCTTTGAGAATCTGGCCCAAAGTATATATATCTACCCAGATATTACTTTATAAAAGTAGCAGTGACATCATCACTGTTCTGTACATGCCCTGTGCATGGAGCAGAGCTGTGGGAGGTCATCACAGAGGACAAGGGGGCACTCTTTAAAGTGGAGTTCCACCCAAAAGTGGAACTTCTGCTTTAAGCACTCCTCGTCCCCTGACATGCCACATTTGGCATGTAATTTTTTTTTGGGGGGGGGGGGGGGGGGGCGTACCCTTTTTTTCGTGGGACTTCCTGTCCAACTTTCTGCTTCCTATCTTCAGCCACCTAGGCGACTCCTCCTTTCACCCTAGGCGGCCCCTCCCTGCCAGCAATCTTCTGGGACACAACTCAGGTCCCAGAAGATCGGCTGGCCAATAGGAGAGCGCAGCCGTAAGCTGTCACGGCCGGGTGCCCACAGTTGCCAGCGCCGAGGAGAGAAGGGGGAGAGGAGCGAGCCTCCGGGCCGCCGCATCGCTGGACCGTGGGACTGTTTGTAGCTGCTGACTTTTAATAAATAAAAAAACGGGTGGAACTCTGCTTTAAGTCCAGAGCAGGGATCTCCAAACTACGGCCCTCCAGATGTTGCTGAACTACACATCCCATGAGGCATTGTAAAACTCTGACATTCACAGACATGACTAGGCATGATGGGAATTGTAGTTCCTGAACAACTGGAGGACCATAGTTTGGAGACCCATGGTCTAGAGGAAAAGAGATTCAATTTCCATGTACGGAAAAGCTTCTTCGCAGTAAGAGCTGTGAAAATGTGGAATAGACCAGTGGCGGCCAATGCATACGGGGCGCCGGATGCTTAAATTCCAATAGGGTTTTTTTTTTTAGAAGCATGTAAATAGAGCCAGAGGCTATAATTGGCTTAAAAAAGGAGGGCCTTGTGGAGCCCCCCCCCCCCAAAGAAATGGAGCACCAGCTGCCACTGGAATAGACACCTGAAGATGTGGTTCTACCAGCTCAGTGGATTGCTTTAAAAAAAGGCCTGGATTCTTTCCTAAATGTACATAATATAACTGGATACTAATATTTATAGGTAAAAGTTGATCCAGGGAATATCCAATTGCCAGGAAGGAATTTTTTTTTCCGTGCTGGAGGAAATTGGATCAAGCATCGCTGGGGTTTTTTGCCTTCCTTTGGATCGACTGTGGGTATAGGATTGTGTATATAAGATTGTAACACATATTTTTTTTTGTTTTGCTTTGTTTTCCCCTTTTTATTGGTTGAATTAGATGGAATTTGTGTCTTTTTTCAACCAGACTAACTATCTATGTAACTATGTAAGATGCCATTGTTGACCTTCTCAAAATGCTTGTTGCTAAATGCTTAGCTTTCTTTGACCATCATACGCCCAGAATCTTATAATTTGGTCAGTGACTTGAAGCATTTGCAGATAATTAGTATTTGAAAATAAAAAGGCAGCAATAGCCCGGATGTTATGGAAAGAAGCTTTCATTACTGTGATTTGTTCATACAGACAGCCACTCCCTGCAGCATTAACAGAGGAGTTGGAAAAAGGTACCAGCACCAACTAAGTATGCAGGACAACAGGCTAAGCACCAGTAGACTGAGGCTGATCATCACTGGGGTAGGTTGCCACCACATACACAAACAGTAGCTGCCCCTAGCTCAGGGGTAGGCAATCTCGGCCCTCCAGCTGTTTTGAAACGACAAGTCCCATGAGACATTGCAAGACCCTGACAAATCACAGGCATGGCTCCGAGAGGCAGAGGCATGATGGGATTTGTAGTTTCACCACAGCTGGAGTGCCGAGGTTGCCTACCCTGCCCCTACCTGATTAAACAGAAGCACACACAAATTATATCTGCTGTTATAATGCTGACCTTTAAAAAGAACTGCCTGTATCACTCGCTGCCAAGCCCAGACAGGAATGTAACAGAATTTACAATATCGTAGCTTTCCTCAAAGATGCGATAAGTTCTGCGGTTAGAGCATTTAGAGACTCAGCATAAAAATGTCTTAATATTTATAACAATTTCTTAATATAAGAAGATAAGAAATGGTGCAGGAAAATATTTACAGGAAAATATTATTTAAAAATAAAAAAGAGCAGCATTAAAATAAACAGTAATAAAAGTGAAGAGTGAAGAGCAAAGTTTGCATGGTCTTTGAATCCATGCTGTCTATTCTGATATACTGTATCAGAGTCAATGGCTCTTATAAATGACCCTTATCATTTCCTTTATAGTTTTAATGGTAAATAAATGCGCCGTTTACAGAAATAACAACCAATTACAGAGTCTGAGGCCCGGAGAGTATTTTAGGATTTCTGTCAGACACACCCTTAATGCCAATTAGCATTGAAATATAGACACATTTTTTTTTTAAATGCATCTATTTTTCCATCTGACAAGATTTTGCAATCTGACAGTCAACATAATGTTGCACAGAGTAAAATTATGATTTGTTAGAGGGCAAATATGATATAAATTGGTAGCATATATTGCTTAAGAAATTATGGGCCAGATTCACATATAACTGCGGCGGCGTAACGTATAATAGATACGTTACACCGCCGCAAGTTTTCATCGCAAGTGCCTGATTCACCAAGCACTTGCGATATAATCCTCCGCCGGCGGCCTCCGGTGCAAGGCGGGCCAATTTAAATGGCCGTGTGCCATTTAAATTAGGCGCGCTCCCGCGCCGGACCTACTGCGCATGCTCCGTTTCGTAATTCCCGACGTGCTTTGCGCGCCGTGACGTCATTTTTTCGAACGGCGACGCGCGTAGCGTAATTCCGTATTCCCAGACGGCTTACGCAAACGACGTTATTTTTTACATTTCGACGCGGGAACGACGGCCATACTTTATACAGCAATACGATTGCTGCGTAAAGTTAAGGCACTAAAAAAAACGACTAACTTTGCGACGGGAAACTAGACTAGCGGCGACGTAGCGAACGTGAAAATCCGTCGGGAATCGTCGTAACTCCTAATTTGCATACCCGACGCTGGTTTACGACGCAAACTCCCCCCAGCGGCGGCCGCGGTATTGCATCCTAAGATCCGACAGTGTAAAACAATTACACCTGTCGGATCTTAGGGATATCTATGCGTAACTGATTCTATGAATCAGTCGCATAGATAGAAACAGAGATACCACGGCGTATCAGCAGATACGCAGTCGTATCTCTTTGGTGAATCTGGCCCTATGTTCCTTTAGCCCTCTGGTCCTCCTACTATAGGCATGTTGGTGATTGTTAGCTGATTGTTATTTCTTTATACATCAGTGTACCTACTGATCAGATTTATGAAATAGAGTTGGGCTTTGGCAAGGTGGGTCTTAACATTTCTCACATACAATGCAGGACTGCTGGTACTACATTGTACATGATGAGGTCAGAGTACCTATGACTGATGGAGGGGCAATGGGAAGAGGCTTTGGGTGATCAATGGTATGGTGCAGAGGAAGTCTGTGAGAGAAATAAGGTAACTATAGATGCTTTTTCTCTACCTATAATGAGCATTTAACCCTTGCCCTGTGTGTAGGGTAGAAGTCCCATGAAAATGGTTTCCTCAGAACAGAATATAGATTTGTTTATGAGAAGGACCAGACGCACTCCAGTTATCACATAATGTAATAAGGTGCATATCATATATTATCCTAATGCACAATTAATTTTTATAACCATACGGCACAGGTAGGAGGGTTTTTTTTACTCACTGAAAGCCGCTACTGCCAGGACCAGCGTGATGATGATGGACAGCAAGGATATCCATAATGCCTTCTTCCTGTAACTCTGGGCTTCATGTGGCTTTAGCTTTGTGCTGCTTTCTAATAAACCTGAAGGGGAAACAAAATGTTAAAAATATGCAATAATCTGTTATTTTTACATCAGAATAGAATTATAAAGGGGAACTTTAATTACACAAATGCCTTTGCTATCATTCCCAAATCCCCTTCTGAAAATACAGATTGCCTGGCTGTCATGCTGATCCTTTAACAAACCAGGGAGATAGCGACATCAAAAATGTGAGATACTCCCAAAGGGAGATTACGTATAAAGGCCACATTCCTCATTATAGCCCTGCAAGTGCAACAACTGATTAATATTTACTTTGCACATGGACACAGAGAAACAAAAAAGCTATTTCTTAAGAAAAACAAAAGGTTCATACTACCAGGGCAGGGGTGAGCGCTAATGTCCCCTCAATGCTCCATCATGACATTTGCCATGATGCTTCTTGAAGGATTCAGGAGGGGCTGGTAAACCTGGGACACATGGCAGTGAGGGATGGGTGTAGAACATTACATAGCCTGGAACACGTGGTGGTGAGGGATGGGTGCAGAACATTACATAGCCTGGAACACGTGGTGGTGAGGGATGGGTGCAGAACATTACATAGCCTGGAACACGTGGTGGTGAGGGATGGGTGCAGAACATTACATAGCCTGGAACACGTGGTGGTGAGGGATGGGTGCAGAACATTACATAGCCTGGAACACGTGGTGGTGAGGTATGGGTGCAAACATTACATAGCCTGGAACACATGGTGGTGAGGGATGGGTGCAGAATATTACATAGCCTGGGACACGTGGTGGTGAGGTATGGGTGCAGAACATTACATAGCCTGGGACACATGGTGGTAAGGTATAGGTGCAGAACATTACATAGCCTGGGACACGTGGTGGTGAGGTATGGGTGAAGAACATTACATAGCCTGGGACACATGGTGGTAAGGTATGGGAGCAAAACATTACATAGCCTGGAACACGTGGTGGTGAGGGTTGGGTGCAGTACATTACATAGCCTGGGACACGTGGTGGTGAGGGATGGGTGCAGAACATTACATAGCCTGGAACACGTGGTGGTGAGGGATGGGTGCAGAACATTACATAGCCTGGAACACGTGGTGGTGAGGGATGGGTGCAGAACATTACATAGCCTGGGACACGTGGTGGTGAGGGATGGGTGCAGAACATTACATAGCCTGGGACACATGGTGGTGAGGGATGGGTGCAGAACATTACATAGCCTGGAACACATGGTGGTGAGGGATGGGTGAAGAACATTACATAGCCTGGGACACATGGTGGTAAGATATGGGTGCAGAACATTACATAGCCTGGGACACATGGACATGGTGGTGAGGGATGGGTGCAGAACATTACATAGCCTGGGACACGTGGTGGTGAGGTATGGGTGCAGAACATTACATAGCCTGGGACACATGGTGGTAAGGTATGGGTGCAGAACATTCCATAGCCTGGGACACGTAGTGGTGAGGTATGGATAGCCTGGGACACATGGTGGTAAGATATGGGTGCAGAACATTACATAGCCTGGGACACGTGGTGGTAAGGTATGGGTGGAGAACATTACATAGCCTGGGACACGTGGTGGTAAGGTATGGGTGCAGAACATTACATAGCCTGGGACACGTGGTGGTGGGGGATGGGGGGTTGGGGCAGAACATTACAAAGCTTGGGAGACGTGGCGGTGGGGGATGGGGGGCTTGGGGCAGAACATTACAAACATGTAGAAGTGACTGGGTGGATCCAGAGTTGCCCAGTTCACTTTTAACAGTAGGGCAGGAACCATGGACTAAAAATTTAGACAGCAGACAGCCAACGCAAGCTGTGGCCTAGGGTGGCAAGGCAGCCAGGGGCGGCATACCTCCATCCACACTTCATGCCACTGACAGTTCCAGATTGTCGCCCTGCATGACAGAATAATCAGGCAGGTTTGTATTCTTGATTTCCGGCACGGTTTGTGGCTGTGCATTTTCGTTGGTGGAATAGTGTCATGTGTACTTGCAGTATTCCCACACTATGCCCATGCACATGGAACTAAACTGCTAGCAGAGTAGAGCAACAGTTTGCTCTGTCTGTTGGCTGGTCTGACACTTATCAATAGTAGGGTAGAGCTGAGTGAGTTTGGTGAGATTGTATTTGCTGCGAAGATACTGATTTTGCTCTTGACAATGCTGGTTTCATTTTTAATTTGGTTTCTTGAGCTGCTGGGGCAAAATTTGCTTACATAAAATTCTACTCCTTTTTAATTTTTTTTAAGGTGGTGTTTTACAGTAACTGGGGTAGAGATCATTTAAGATTATTATTTGATTTCATTTATTTTGTTTTGCATTTGTTTTTTCCTTATTTATATATTTGATGGCTATTTGCGTCTTGTCACTTGAATATTTTTAATTACATTGTTTTAAATGTCCATTTTCCTCTTTCTGTAAAAAAAAATTTTTTTAAAAAAAAGTATGTAATTTCGCTTAGGCAAAATTTACAATTTTTTTTTTCTAGGGGGTATTTTTACTAGGGCATAGAAAATTTAGGGATGTTTCGTTTATTTCAATTTTTTTCCCTTTTTTATATATTTGATAGCTATTTGTGTCTTTTTACTTGAATAGTTTTAATTACATTGTTTTAGTTGTCCATTTCCTCTTTGCTTAGGCAAAATTTGTTTGGGGAAAAAAATCGACTTTTTTTTCTAGGAGATGTTTTTACTGGGGCAGAGATAATTTAGGGATGTTTAGTTTATTTAATATATTCTTTTTGCATTTGTTTTTCGATTCTCTATATATTTGATGGCTATTTGCGTCTTTTCACTTGAATATTTTTGATTACATTGTTTTAGTTGTACATTTTCCTCTTTCTGTAAGGAAAACAATAAATTAGTTTCTAGAGCTGCTTGGGCAAAATTTGCGTGAAAAAAAATTAACCCTTTTTTTATTTTTATTTTTTACTGGGGCAGACATAATTTAGAGAAGTTTAGTTTATTTAATATTTCTTTTTGCATTTGTTTTTCCCTTTTTTGTATATTTGATGGCTGGTTTGCGTCTTGTCACTTGATTATTTTTAATGACATTGTTTTAGTTGTCCATTTTTCGTAAAAAATAAATAAAAACAAAAATACATTTAAAAAAATTTGATTTTGTTACTTGAGCTGCTTGGGCAGAATTTGCTTGGAAAACAAACTACCCTTTTTTTTTTTTTTTTTTTACTGGGGCAGAGATAATTTAGGTATGTTTAGTTTATTTATTTAAAAAAAAAAGTTAAATAGTGAGGTGTGTATTTTTTTCCAGTAAGGGTAGAACTATAATTACTAGTAAGTAATTAGTTATATATTGTGTATTTAAAAATACATATCAGCCCTTTAAGAGCTATAGCAGGCGCTGCACGGTGGAGGGACCCGATGCGCGTGGTTGGAGGGCGTGATCGCCACCAGCCACCCCGCGGGGCACGAGAGCAGGAACGGGGATTTATGTGTGTGTAAACACACAAATCCCAGTTCTCACAGGGGAGGAGAAGCAGATTGTTTGTCTCTACTAAGTAGGAACAATGATCTGTCTCCTCCCCAGTCAGTCCCATCACCTCACAGTTAGAAACACACAAGAGGGAATATACATTTAACCCCTTGATCGCCCCCTAGTGTTAAAGGGGTTGTAAAGGATAATTTTATTTTTTTAATAACAAACATGTTATACTTGCCTCCACTGTGCAGCTCGTTTTGCACAGAGTGGCCCCGAACCTGGTCTTCTGTGGTCCCTCGCTGGCTGTCTCGGCTCCTCCCCGCTAGAACTAACCCCCTTCATGTGAGCTCTCTCCCATGGTGATGAGTTCTTGCGGGCGTGCTTCCGTGATACAGCCGGCTGCCATAGCCGCTCAATGTATCACTCGGCCCCGCCCCCCCGGCGCATCATTGGATGTGATTGACAGCAGCGTGAGCCAATGGCTGCGCTGCTCTCAATCCATCCACTCTAGCCAATCAACGGCCAGACTGAAAGGAGAAGATGACGTCGGGGGGGGGGGGGGGCGCAGCAGGTGAATGGGCTCAGGTAAGTAAAATGAGGGGGGGCCGTAACTGTCAGATGTTTTTTCACCTTAATGCATAGGATGCATTAAGGTGAAAAAACATGAACCTTTACAAGCCTTTTACCCCCTTGCCTGCCAGTGAAATTTATACAGTAATCAGTGGCTATTTTTAGCTCTGATCGCTGTATAAATGTCAATAGTTTCCGATCTCTCCACCACAATGTTGCAGTCCCGATAAAAATCGCTGCTTACCGCTATTACTAGTAAAAAAAAAAAATTAAAAGGCCATAAATATATCCCTTATTTTGTAGACGCTATAACTTTTGTGCAAACCAATCAATATACGCTTATTGCTATTTTTTTTTTTTTACAGAAATATGTAGAAGAATACATATCGGCCTAAAATGATGAAGATTTGTTTTTTTAATTGTGATATTTATTATAGCAAAATGTAAAAAATATATATATATTTTTTTTTTAAATTGTCGCTCTTCTTTTGTTTATAGCGCAAAAAATAAAAACCGCAGAAGTGATCAAATACCACCAAAAGAAAGCTCTATTTGTGGGGAAAAAACGACCGCGCAATTGTCAGTTAAAGAAACACAGTGGCGTATCGCAAAAAACGGTCTGGTCATTAACCGCTTAAGGACCGCCTCCTGCACATTTTCGTCGGCATAATGGCATTGCTGGGCACATGCATGTACAGGTACGTCCTCTGCTAGTGCCCAGCCGTGGGTCGCGGGCGCGCGCCCGCGACCCGGTTCTAAGCACCGGGACCGCGGGACCCGCGGACTTGATCGCCGCTGGAGTCCCACGATCGGTCCCCGGAGCTGAAGAACGGGGAGAGCTGTGTCTAAACACAGCTTCCCCGTTCTTCACTGTAACGGCGTCATCGATCATGTGATGCCTTTTATAGGGATACACAATCGATGACGTCACACCTACAGCCACACCCCAATACAGTTAGAAACACATATTAGGTCATACATAACCCCTTCAGCGCCCCCTTTTAGTTAACTACCAAACTGCAATTGTCATTTTCACACTAAACAATGCATTTTAAATGCATTTTTTGCTGTGAAAATTACAATGGTCCCAAAAATCTGTCAAAATTGTCCGAGGTGTCCGCCCGCCATCACGAAAAAAAATCGCTGATCGCCGCCATTAGTAGAAAAAAAAATGAATAAAAATGCCATAAAACTGTCCCCTATTTTGTAAACGCTATATTTTGCGCAAACCAACCGATAAACGCTTATTGCGATTTTTTTTACCAAAAATAGGTAGAAGAATACGTATCGGCCTAAACTGAGGAAACAAAACATTTTTATATATTTTTGGGGGATATTTATTATAGCAAAAAGTAAAAAATATTGAATTTTTTTCAAAATTGTCGCTCTATTTTTGTTTATAGCGCAAAAAATAAAAACCGCAGAGGTGATCAAATACCACCAAAAGAAAGCTGTAGTTGGGAAAAAAAGGATGCCAATAATGTTTGGGAGCCACGTCGCACAACCGCGCAATTGTCTGTTAAAGCGACGCAGTGCCAAATCGCAAAACAAGGCCGGGTCTTAAGTGGTTAAGGGGAAAAATCTTCTGGGGCTGAAGTGGTTAAAAAAGGGGGTACCACCCTGAATTTGTGGCTCTGAGGCTGCAGTGCATGCTGGGACCTATAGGTTTGGATTTCAGGAGGGCGTTCTGTGGTTGTCATTGTGCCGCCCCCCCTTCCCCAGCCGCCTCAATCTGAGGGATCCCAAATTAGTTACATATGTAAATATAGAGAACGCAGACGCAGTTCTTGGCACAGGCGCATTCCTCGCAGGAAAAGCGAAGTGACACATTCTACCATCAGGCACGTTTAGAACGTAGAATTTTTTTTTTCCGAAAATAGACTTCCGCCTCCCCCACATCCCATCTGTATCTATGTCTGTCGCTTTCTATTACTGCGCCGCCATCATTTACTCTTTCTATTCCACCTCTAAATATTAAAATGCCCCCACCCTCATACTCTGCCGGGAAAAGTGGGTCCCCATAGGCACTGTACAGGTGCCGGGCCCATTTATTGTATGATCCAGCTGTTCCATGAGCCGGGGTCTCCGCCATATGGTCCTCCCATGTCTTTGTTCTCCCTTTTTAATCTCTTGTAAAGCATTTGATAAATCCCTTCTCCGCATGGGGGGCTGACTCATCCGCCGGCAATCAATAACTATATTTAGTGGAAGGGCTTGTGACCGCATTAACCCCTCGCTGCCCTGACAAGAGGACAGGAAATACGCCGGAAACTGGAGTGTGTGCGTCTCTAAGGCAGAAGAGAAGGGGTTAACTACCAACCATGCCCCTCCTAATACACCACCCGTCCCCGGACTCTTCTACCCCACCGAATGTTCCATGGAAGAACAAAAGTATATATGAGACTCTGAAATCCCTGTTACTTCTATGGAAAAAATATGCTGTCCCGTATTTATCTATCTATTATCCGTGTTGATTTGCTAAAACTGGAGCGTGCAAAATCTGATGCAGCTGCGCATGGTAGCCAATCAGCTTCTTACTTCATCTTGTTCAATTAACCACTTAACCACTTAAGGACCGGACCAATATGCTGCTAAATGACCCAAGGGGTTTTTACAATTCGGCACTGCGTCGCTTTAACAGACAATTGCGCGGTCGTGCGATGTGGCTCCCAAACAAAATTGGCGTCCTTTTTTCCCCACAAATAGAGCTTTCTTTTGGTGGTATTTGATCACCTCTTTATTTTTTGCGCTATAAACAAAAATAGAGCGACAATTTTGAAAAAAGTGCTATAAATATCCCCCAAAAATATATATATATAAAAAAAAAATTTCCTCAGTTTAGGCCGATACGCATTCTTCTACATATTTTTGGTAAAAAAAAATTGCAATAAGCGTTTAACGGTTGGTTTGCGCAAAATTTATAGCGTTTACACAATAGGGGATATTTTTATTGCATTTTTATTAATTTTTTTTTTTTTACTACTAATGGCGGCGATCAGCGATTTTTTTTGTGACTGCGACATTATGGCGGACACTTCGGACAATTTTGATATATTTTTATGACCATTGTCATTTTCACAGCAAAAAATGCATTTAAATTGCATTGTTTATTGTGAAAATTACAGTTGCAGTTTGGGAGTTAACCACAGGGGGCGCTGTAGGAGTTAGGGTTCACCTAGTGTGTGTTTACAACTGTAGGGGGGTGTGGCTGTAGGACTGACGTCATCGATCGAGTCTCCCTATAAAAGGGATAACTCGATCGATGCCGCCGCCACAGTGAAGACCGCCGAGCGCAGATCTACGTCAATAGAATGGCACAGCTGGGCAAATGGGCGTTTATGTACGTCCCCTTTAATTTGCCGGCCGGGTGGTCGCGCGCGCATGCTGCCGCCGGCGCGCTCGCGACCCTGACGCAAGCTTTGTGACAGTGCCGCGCCACCCGCGGACTCGATGTCCGCCGGTGTCCCGCGATTGGGTCACAGAGCTGAAGAACGGGGAGATGTCAGTGTAAAGACAACTAGCTGGATTCAGGTACCCGTGCCTAACGTTAGGCAGGCGTAGCGTATGGCATATAGGCTACGCCGCCGTAAGTTAGAGAGGCAAGTGCTGTATTCACAAAGCACTTGCGTCCTAAGTTACGGCGGCGTAGCGTAAATGTGCCGGTCTAAGCGCGCCTAATTCAAATTGTGAAGAGGTGGGCGTGTTTTATGCTAATGAATCGCCGCCATTACTAGTAAAAAATAAAAAAATAAAAACAATGACGTAAAACTATCCCCTATTTTGTAGACGCTATAACTTTTGCGCAAACCAATCAATTAACGCTTATTGCAATTTTTATTTTAACCAAAAATATGTAGAAGAATACGTATCGGCCTAATCTGAGGAAAACATTTTTTTTTATATATATTTTTATATTTATTATAGCAAAAAGTAAAACTATTTTTGTTTATAGTGCAAAGAATTAAAACCGGAGAGGTGATCAAATACCACCAAAAGAAAGCTCTATTTGTGGGGGAAAAAATACATTAATTTTGTTTGGGAGCCACGTCGCAATGCAAGGTGTTTTTTCATCTTAATGCATAGGATGAATTAAGGTAAAAAAAACAAGGTTTACAACCCCTTCAAGCTTTGACCAAAAAAACCTGGATGCTGATTGGTTTCTATGCAGAGCTGCATCAGATTTAGCATTTTTCAGTTTTAGTAAATCAACCCCATTGCCTTTTTCCTTTTCGCCATCTATCTATCTATGTATCTATCTATCTATCTATCTATCTATCTATCTATCTATCTATCTATCTATCTATCTATCTATCTATGTATCATCGTTACAGTGGAACCTCGGATTGCGAGTAATGCAGTTTCCGAGAATTTCGCAATACAAGCTATTGTTTTTAAATCTGACTCGCTTTGCGAGCGTTGTCTCGCAAGAGGAGCAGGATTCAAACCGCTAGGGTGTGCAGTACCGCATGTGGCCAGAGGTGCGGGCAGGGCTGGACTGGGTCAAAAATTTGGCCCTGGACTTCATCCAGACTGGCCCACTTTGACAGGTCTCTCCCACGGCGGCCGGACAACTCCCACACCCCCCCGACCACCCACGCCCCCTCTCCCCCTTCACTAGCCACTAGCTGTTCTACTTTATTAGAGTAGAACGGCTGGTACTGGTATTCTTATATGCAGTACCAGTGGGGAAGCTAGACATTATTTCACCCGGGGCAAAGAATCAGTTTGGTGCCCCCCCTTATGGGACAAGATCTATCTATCTATCTATTTATCTATCTATCCTTCTCATATCTATCTATCCTTCTTCTATCTATCCTTCTTCTATCTATCCTTCTTCTATCTATCTATCTATCATTCTCATATCTATCTATCATTCTCATATCTATCTATCTATCTATCTATCTATCTATCTATCTATCTATCTATCTATCTATCTATCTATCTATCTATCTATCTATCTATCTCATATCTATCTCATATCTATCTATCTATCTATCATTCTCATATCTATCTATCTATCTATCTATCTATCTATCTATCTATCTATCTATCTATCTATCTATCTATCTCATATCTATCTATCTATCTATCTATCATTCTCATATCTATCTATCTATCTATCTATCTATCTATCTATCTATCTATCTATCTCATGTCTATCTCATATCTATCTATCTAGCCTTCTTATATCTATATATCTGTTGTTTTGTCCAGTTCAACAGTGATGACTATATAAATGATGCCGCCCCGTCTCCTAATGTGATTTGTTACCTCTCTGGTTAACTCGTCATGTGAGTTTTATAATGCCTCTGCTTTGATTTCATGCTTTCCACATTTTACTCTCCATTCTAAATTATTCATTCTGCCCTTGAAGCATCTGAACAGCTGAAGGCACCGGCCCCCAACACAGACATACAAACATATACACTCACATACACTCACATACACACATATACACATACACACTCACATACACACATATACACATACACACTCACATACACACATATACACATACACACTCACATACACACATATACACTCACATACACACATATACACATATACACTCACATACATACTGTACATACACATGCATACAGCATATATACACTCATGTATACACACGCGTGACGCACATATGCATACACTGATGCATACATACACAGACATACACACACACACACACATACATACATACACACACATAAACACACACATACATACACACACATACACACACATACACACACACTCACATACATACATACATACATACATACATACACATACATGCATACACACATATACACACACATTCACACACACATACATACATACACATACACACACACACACACACATACATACATGCATACACACATACACACACACACACACACACATACATGCATACACACACATACACATACACGCACACACATTCATACACACACTCACATACATACACATAGCTCCCAACTTTCAGAGATGGGAATGAGGGACACCTATCAGCAAAAGTATGCAGGCATAGGACACACCCCTTGCCACGCCCCCTTAAATGAGAATTGTACAAAAAATGAGATTGGTTAAACCCACAAGTGCTTATTTTATCACCACTATATTGGCTTTTGGAATTTACAAATGCAGCAATTTAGAAATTGGATGAAAGGTTTAGCACTGGGAAACACTTTTTGATAGATAAAAAGTGCATTTTATAGACATCTCTATAGATCAGACCAAAATGAGGGACACATGAGGCGGAATGAGGGACAGGGGGACATTGCTCCAAATCAGGGACAGTCCCTCAAAATCAGGGACAGTTGGGAGGTATGTATACACACACACATACATACACACATACGCACACACATACATACATACACACATACATACACACACACATACATGCATACATACACACATACGCACACACACACACATACATGCATACACACATCTGGAACCCATCTGGTTATTTGCATAGATAACTGACTTTACTTGCTGATACCCTCGACTCTCTCTAACTGTATGTTTTTCCCATTGTGGATGCGCATGGCTTTATTCTGGTCCTTCTGAGGCCCCGTACACACGGCCGAGAAACTCGACAAAAAAACAGATCGTTTTGCTCGTCGAGTTTCTTGTGAAGCCGCCGAGGATCTCGGCGGGCCAACTTTTCCCATTGAGGAACGAGGAAATAGAGAACATGTTCTCTATTTGGCCCGACGAGATTCTCGTCGGTTTCCTCGGCCGAAAGTGTACACACGGCCGGGTTTCTCAGCAGAATACAGCTCCGGTCGAGTTTCTGGCTGAATTCTGCCGAGAAACTCTGTCGTGTGTACGGGGCCTGAGCGGTTTTCACCTCCAGCTGTGTTAGCCCCATATTGGACCTATATGCACACACTAAAAAGAGCAGCTATTTTAGCAAATACGAGTTGGCAGATCTGCAAGATAGAGAAGGACTGGCCAGAGAGGGATCACTTTGACACAGTTGGCCAGCTTGTAAATGTATTGCAATATATGGTAACTAAGAATCCCTATTTTTTACAATTTATCACAATTTATGATTTTTTAACTATTTATTTGTATGATACAGCTGCAAATAAGTATTTGAACACCTGTCTATCAGCTAGAATTCTGACCCTCAAAGACCTGTTAGTCTGCCTTTAAAATGTCCGCCTCCACTCCATTTATTATCCTAAATTAGATGCACCTGTTTGAGGTCATTAGCTGCATAAAGACACCTGTCCACCCCATACAATCAGTAAGAATCCAACTACTAACATGGCCAAGACCAAAGAGCTGTCCAAAGACACTAGAGACAAAATTGTACACCTCCACAAGGCTGGAAAGGGCTACGGGGAAATTGCCAAGCAGCTTGGTGAAAAAAGGTCCACTGTTGGAGCAATCATTAGAAAATGGAAGAAGCTAAACATGACTGTCAATCTCCCTCGGACTGGGGCTCCATGCAAAATCTCACCTTGTGGGGTCTCAATGATCCTAAGAAAGGTGAGAAATCAGCCCAGGACTACACGGGAGGAGCTGGTCAATGACCTGAAAAGAGCTGGGACCACCGTTTCCAAGGTTACTGTTGGTAATACACTAAGACGTCATGGTTTGAAATCATGCATGGTATGGAAGGTTCCCCTGCTTAAACCAGCACATGTCAAGGCCCGTCTTAAGTTTGCCAATGACCATTTGGATGATCCAGAGGAGTCATGGGAGAAAGTCATGTGGTCAGATGAGACCAAAATAGAACTTTTTGGTCATAATTCCACTAACCGTGTTTGGAGGAAGAAGAATGATGAGTACCATCCCAAGAACACCATCCCTACTGTGAAGCATGGGGGTGGTAGCATCATGCTTTGGGGGTGTTTTTCTGCACATGGGACAGGGCGACTGCACTGTATTAAGGAGAGGATGACCGGGGCCATGTATTGCGAGATTTTGGGCAACAACCTCCTTCCCTCAGTTAGAGCTTTGAAGATGGGTCGAGGCTGGGTCTTCCAACATGACAATGACCCGAAGCACACAGCCAGGATAACCAAGGAGTGGCTCTGTAAGAAGCATATCAAGGTTCTGGCGTGGCCTAGCCAGTCTCCAGACCTAAACCCAAAAGAGAATCTTTGGAGGGAGCTCAAACTCCGTGTTTCTCAGCGACAGCCCAGAAACCTGACTGATCTAGAGAAGATCTGTGTGGAGGAGTGGGCCAAAATCCCTCCTCCAGTGTGTGCAAACCTGGTGAAAAACTACAAGAAACGTTTGACCTCTGTAATTGCAAACAGAGGCTACTGTACCAAATATTAACATTGATTTTCTCAGGTGTTCAAATACTAATTTGCAGATGTATCATACAAATAAATAGTTAAAAAAATCATACATTGTGATTTCTGGATTTTTTTTTTTTGTTTATGTCTCTCACAGTGGACATGCACCTACGATGACAATTTCAGACCCCTCCATGATTTCCAAGTGGGAGAACTTGCAAAATAGCAGGGTGTTCAAATACTTATTTTCATCACTGTATATATAAACACATGCACACACATACTGTACATATAAACACACACACATACATATACACACATACGGTACATACACTCACACACACACTGTACATATACACAAACCCACACATACACACATACTGTACATACATACACACACTGTACATACACATACTGTACATATACATACACACATACATAGATATATATAAACACATGCACACACACACTGTACATATAAACACACACATACATATACACACATACTGTACATACACTCACACACACACACTGTACATATACACAAACCCACACATACACACATATGCTGTACATATACACATACATACACACACACTGTACATATACATACTGTGTATATACACACACACACACACATATATATATATATATATATATATATATATATATATATATATATATATAACATAAACACATATTTCACAGGTAGCTATCATTTGGTGTGTGACGCATTGCAAAGTGAAATATTTGCTCAGTGGATGGCAGTGTGTAAGTCGTCTCTGGCATTGCCATGAAAACTGTCATAAAGTTGCACGTTAAATATTAAATTCTGCCAACGCAGAATCCGTCATCTGGCTGAATTCAAAGTCTCTGCGTTTTCATGACTCCCTGTGAAGATGTTTGCGGTGACACCTCTCATCCACCAAGGGATAATATAGGGGAAATAATGAAAAGCATTTCTGTATGTAAAATACAATTTATTGGTGAAAATTCTCTCATATCGGAGACAAAACACACAACAAAGACTTCAGAATCTCAGCGGCGCAGGATGCAGATCTTCACACCCCCAGATACCCGATCATTCTATAAATAGCCCATAACAGGAGGAATGATAATGAGGTGTGCGCTGTCATCATAGGCCTGCCACCTATAGCAATTATAGGCCACAATGTGTATCAGTGATTATTAGCTCATACAAAATATGATATTGAATGAATATTTACACGTCTGGGAACTGAGACAATATTATAGTTATTGCGGAAAAAATACGTTGTTTACAATATAGCAACAGATCACGAGATTAAGGATCCTTATTTAACAAAAAATAAATAAATGACTGTCCAAGAATAAAGATCCTTACCCCATGTGCTAAAACTTAGTGAATTCAGTTACGTGCAATGCTCAGAGCCCGCTCACATGCCTGCACTGTGCACTTGCTACAACCTTACGGCCCATTTACTTACAGTAACTAACACATGTTATGTTATGAAACTTACATTAAGGCAGACAAGTAAAATGAATGAGCAGCCAATGCACCCTAGCGTGCTGAAAATTTTACATGATCCTTTTTCAAATACAATGTTTCCCCGCTGACAGCTAAATGTAGAAGAAAAAAAAATCAGCAAAAAAATATAAAAAATCGCAAAAAAACGGCATGGGTTCCCCCCTCCCCCAGGTTCATACCAGGCCCTTCAGGTCTAGTATGCATTTGGAGGGTCCATCCCCCCAGTCCCCCCCCCATGCCAACATTTAAAAAAAAATGCTGTGGGGTCGTCCCCCCCCAAAATCCATACCAGACTCTTATCAGAGCATGCAGCCCGGCAGATCAGGAAAGGGAGGGGACGAGCAAACGCCCCCCTCACCTGAACCATACCAGTCGCATTCCCCTCAACATGGGGGGGGTGGGAGCTTTGGGGGTCTCTGCCCCCCTAAAGCACTTTGCCCTCATGTTGATGGAGACAAGGGCATCTTCCAGACAACCCTGGCCGCTGGCAGGGGGCTTTTTTGGAATCTGGAAGCTCCCTTTAACAAAAGGGCCCCCAGATCTCGGCCCCCTCCCCCTATGTGAATGGGTATCGGGTACCCATTCACCCCAAAAAAGCAGTAAAATGTAAAAAAAAAAAAAAGTCATCTGGATGCCTGGACCAAACCCGGGCTCAGCCTCTCAGCAAGCCTATGAGAGCCTGAGCCGGCCACTCCCGCCCCCTCCACAGCCCAGCTCTCAAGTGAGCACGGAAGGCAGAGCAGAGTTCCAGTGGCTGACAGTCAGCAGCTCTCTGCTCATGGAGCCTGTCAGAACTGAGCGATCAGCGGTATTTACTCGGTTCTAAGTCGATGGGGGACAGATGTAGCACCTAGGTAAGTATGATAAAAAAAAAAAAAAAATCAAAGGCAAATCCCATACTTCTCTTTTAGCTGCAAAGGCAGCCAGATGAGGATGTACATATGTTGCAGCCATGATACCTTGCTTCCAGGCTGCAGCAAGAATTATCCCCCTCTGTCACGTTCAGCGGCGGTCCTGGTGCAAATGATGCTGTGCAACAACCGCATGCAATGCACATGGTTGCAGCGCATGGGGGTCAGCATTTTGAGGGTTAAACCAGACAGTGAAAAGGCAACATCCGCGAATGAAGAGGACTACTTAGCGTGCGGCATGATGATGGCGCGTCGCATGGGAACAGGGAGGCAGCGCTAGCAGCAGTCTATGGTAAGACACAGCTGAAGCGTGGCTTTTCAGGGGGGGGGTGTGACTCGTGCGAGCCGAACCCATACCCGGGACCGCAATTATCCCTTTCTCTGTGGCAGCGCAGCGCCCGCGGCTCTGATAGATACGGCTGTGACTGTCTGACACTGACAGTCACACCGCCGAGGAGCGTGAAGCTGCAGCCGCTTCCCCCTGTGCTGTGCTGCCTGTGTGTGTAGACAGTGTAACACGCGGCGCGCTGATGATCATCTGTCTGACGGCATTATGGGTCTGAAGGCAAGGGGGGTGTGTGCACTATTGTAAGGGGGGTGTGTTCTGTATATGAGGGGGGGGTGCTGTACATGAGGGGGGGTTCTGTATTCTGGGGGGGGGTTCTGTATTGGGGGGGGATGTTCTGTATTGTAGGGGGTGGTATCTGTATAGGAGGGGGTTCTGTATTGTGGGGGGGGGTGTTCTGTATATGAGGGGGGGGTGTGCTGTACATGAGGGGGGGTTCTGTATTCTGGGGGGGGTTCTGTATTGGGGGGGGGATGTTCTGTATTGTAGGGGGTGGTATCTGTATAGGGGGGTTCTGTATTGTAGGGGGTGGTTCTGTATATGAGGGGGGATTCTGTATTCTGGGGTGGTTCTGTATTGTGGGGGGGGGGGGGTGTTCTGTATTGTAGGGGGTGGTTTCTGTATATGAGAGGGGTTCTGTATTCTGGGGGGTTCTGTATTGTGTGGGGGGGGGGGGTGTTCTGTATTGTAGGGGGTGGTATCTGTATGGGGGGGGGGGGTTCTGTATATGAGGTGGTATCTGTATGGGGGGGGGGGTTCTGTATATGAGGGGGGTTCTGTATTCTGGGGGGTTCTGTATTGTGTGGGGGGAGTTCTGTATTGTAGGGGGGTGGTATCTGTATAGGGGGGGTTCTGTATTCTGGGGGGGTTCTGTATTCTGGGGGGGGGGTGTTCTGTATTGTAGGCGGGTGGTATCTGTATAGTGGGGGTTCTGTATTGTGGGGGGGGGGGTTCTGTATTGTAGGGGGTGGTTCTGTATATGAGGGGGGATTCTGTATTCTGAGGGGGTTCTGTATTCTGTAAGGGGTCCAGAGGTGCAGGATGCTGTGCAATGTAAAGGGGTCCAGAGGTGCAGGGTGCTGTGTAATGTAAAGAGGTCAAGAGGTGCAGTGTAATGTAAAGGGGTCCAGAGGTGCAGGGTGCTGTGTAATGTAAAGGGGTCCAGAGGTGCAGGGTGCTGTGTAATGTAAAGGGGTCCAGAAGTGCTGTGTAATGTAAAGGGGTCCAGAGGTGATGTGTAATGTAAAGGGGTCCAGAGGTGCTGTGTAATGTAAAGGGGTCCAGAGGTGCAGGGTGCTGTGTAATGTAAAGGGATCCAGAGGTGCAGGGTGGTGTGTAATGTAAAGGGGTCCAGAGGTGCAGGGTGCTGTTTAATGTAAAGAGGTGCAGGGTGCTGTGTAATGTAAGGGGTCCAGAGATGCAGGGTGCTGTGTAATGTAAAGGGGTCCAGAAGTGCAGTGTAATGTAAAGGGGTCCAGAGTGCTGTGAAATGTAAAGGGGTCCCGTGGTGGTGCAGTTGTGGAGAGGGTGTACACAGTAGTGACAAAGAGATATTGAAGGATGCAGGGGGCACAGTGGGGTGTTTTTACATTTTACCGGGGGGGGGGGGGGTGCCAGATATTGGATCCGCCCCGGGTGCCAAATGTTCTAGGTACGCCCCTGCCACCATAGATCACTTTTCAGAGGGGCAGCCACTGCCACGAGTGTAAACCTAACCCAGAGAAGGAAGTGGAAGCAGTGGTCTCCCTGCACATGTCTGACACACCCCCCACTGGGTCAGAGCTAGAGCTCTCCAATGAGCAAGGAACTTTGCTGACTTTAAGTCACTAAATAATTTATCTGCAAAAAAAGCTACTAAGTGAAAAATAAAAATTCTGTATTTATTTAGTAAATCAACCTGACAAGTGCATTTAAATGCAGGCAGCTTTATACAAAATGCAGGAAGTAATACCGCTTATTGGGAGAAGGTCTGCAGAAAATGTGTGGTAGAACCCATGCAAGAATGTATCAGTGCTAAGCATAAAAAGGCATTTAAAGTGGAACTTTAATAAAATAACTGTAAATAATTTAACTAAATAAGTTAATAATTTTTATTGCATTTTCATTTCATTAAAAGCACTCTTTATAATGTAAAAATGTCAAATGCTGCTAATTTAACTGATTAATTTTATAATTTAATGGTATTTGATCACCAATGGGGTTTTTTGTACTATAACTGAAAAAAAACTGAAAATTTGGAAAAAATAACAATATTTTTTACTTTCTGTTATAAAATGTATCCAATAAAAATAAATAAATAATATTTCATCATCAATTTAGGCCAATATGTATTCTGCTATAGATTTTTGGTAAAAATAAATCCCAATAAGCGTATATTGATTGGTTTGCATAAATGTTATAGAGCATGGGTCTCCAAACTTTTCAAACAAAGGGCCACTTTATTATGCTTCAGACTTTAGGAGGGCCGGAGAGTGTGGCCAGCAGGGGCAGAAAATGTCACGGGCCCAGCATCAGTGAGAATGAATATGGCCTCAGGGTTGGTGGTCAATAGGAGGAGGAGAATTTCCCCTATTAGTAGGAGGAATAGTATCCCATCATTGGTATTGGTGGAAGATATAGTGTCTTATTGTTTGTGTCAGTGGGAGGAATAGCGCCTCATATCAGTGGAAGGAATTGAGCCCCAAGGGCCGGATAAAGGCTAGCAAAGGGCCACATCTGGCCCTCGGGCCGCAGTTTGGAGAACCCTGTTATAGAGTCTACAAACTATGGGACAGGGCTGGACTGGGACAAAAATTTGGCCCTGGACTTCATTAAGACTGGCCCACTTTGACAGGTCTCTCCCATGGAGGCCGGACAACTCCCGCACCCCCCCCCCCCCCCGGCCACCCAAGCCCCCTCTCCCCCTTCACTAGCCATTCTACTTTATTAGAGTAGAATGGCTGGTACTGGTACTCTTATAGGCAGTAATAGTGCGGAAGCTAGACATTATTTCACCCGGGGCAAAGAATCAGTTCAGTGCCCCCCCTTATGGGACAAGATTAGGCAGAAGTGAGAAGCTCCCAGGCCATAGCTGTTGAGTCAGCTGTCTGTCCCCTCCCCCATGCTCCTCTGTTGTCCCCCCTGCTCCTCCCCCTGCTTCTCTGGTCCCCCCAGTTGAGCGCTGCGGGGAGGGAGAGGAGGTGAGCACTGCGGGAAGGGAGAGACAAAGGAGCGGAGGGGGCGGCGGTCTGCTGTCACTGAAGCCGGCCCACTGAGCCATCGGCCCACCGGGAAACTCCCTGTAGTCCCAATGGCCAGTCCATCCCTGCTATGGGATAGATTTATGGAATTTTTATTTATTTATTTCTATACTAGTAATAATTGCGATCAGTGACTTATAGCGGGACTGCGATGGTATGGCGGGCAGTCTGACACTAACTGACACTTTTTGGGGACCAGTGACACTAATACAAATATGCACTGTCACTGTACTAATGACACTGGCTGGGAAGGGGTTAACATCAGGGGCGATCAAAGGGTTAAAAATGTGCCTAACAGTGCTTGGTGTGTATACTGTGGTGCTTTTACTAAGGAATGTGCTGGTCCCTGCTGACAGGACAGAGCGCTGTATAGTTTATATTGACTAAGCTCTGTTCTGTCTTCCTCTTCGCTGATCAATCATTGCCCGGCATCCGCTGATCGACTTTTGCTGTGACTGATCACAGCACAGGCGGCCCAAAAAACGACAAACGCTGCTAAACACTCTATATATACTGCGGCTGCATTGAGAGCCATAGCGGGCGCGCGCGTGCACGCCCGCTGCATGGCGTGGGACCCGATGCGTGTAGCTGATGGGCACGATCCCGCCGGCCACCCACGATTGCGGGCACAAGAGCAAGAATGGGGATTTGTGTGTGTGTAAACACAAAATTCCCTGTCCTGTCAGGGGAGGAGAAACAGATTGTGTGTTCCTACTAAGTAGGAACAATGACCTGTCTTCTCTCCCAGTCAGTTCCTTCCCCTCACAGTTGGAACACACCTAGGGAACACACACTTAACCCCTTGATCACCCCCTAATGTTAACCCCTTCCCTGCCAATGAAATCAGTGGCTATTTTTAGCTCTGATAGCTGTAAAAAATGTCAATGGTCCCAAAAAGTGTCAAAAGTGTCCGATCTTGAAAATAACTGTCCCTGTTTAAAAAAAAAATATATATATCATTATCCTCCTGGTGTGTTAGCTTTGTGAATGTTGTAACTGTCATGTCAGGTGAGATAGCAGAGGAGATACGACAATAACATGTCACATTATAGGGCTGAGAAATAGACAAAATTTACAAAACTTTAAAGCGGAGCTCCACCCTAATGTCTCGGGCAGACTGTGGGCATGACGTCACCTCCCGTCCCCCCCGTTGTGTTCTGGGAACACTCGGCTCCCAGTACACAGCGGGAGCCAATCAGCAGGCATAGCGCAACTCGCGCATGCGCCGTAGGGAACCGGGCAGTGAAGCCGGAGCGCTTCACTTTCTGGTTCCCTCACCGAGGATGGCGGGGGGGGGGGCAGCAGAGTGAGAAGCGATCGCTCGTCCTCTGCTGCGGACGGCGTTGGACTCCAGGACAGGTAAGTGTCCTAATATTAAGTCAGCAGCTGCAGTATTTGTAGCTGCTGGCTTTTAATATTTTTTTTTCAGCGGACATCTGCTTTAAAAGCAGAATCAAAATCTGTACTGTAGCAAAATGGCTGTAATTTGCTAATTTTATTGGATAAAAACAAGATAAAACATAAATAAATAAATAAAACAAAACAAGATAAAAACAAGTGTCTTTTTAACCACTTCATTACTGGTTACTTAAACCCCCTTTGTGCCCAGACCAATTTTCAGCTTTCAGCGCTGACGCATTTTGAATGACAATTGCGCGGTCATACAACACTGTACCCAAATTACATTTTTATCATTTTTTCCCACAAATATGAGCTTTCTTTTGGTGGTATTTGGTCATCTCTGCGATTTTTATTTTTTGCGCTATAAACAAAAAAGACATAACATTTTGAAAAAAAAAACACGATATTTTTTACTTTTTGTTATAATAATATCCCAATTTAAAAATAAATAAATACATTTTTCCTCAGTTTAGGCCGATATGTATTCTTCTACATATTTTTGGTAAAAAAAAATCGCAATAATCGTATATTGATTGCTTCGCGCAAAAGCTATAGCGTCTACAAAATAGGTGATTTATGGCAGTTTTATTTTATTTTATTTTTTTACTAGTAATGGCGGCGATCTGCGATTTTTTTTATTGTGACCGTGACATTGCGGTGAACGCATCGGACACTTTTGACACGTTTTTGGGACCATTTACATTTATACAGCGATTAGTGCTATAAATATGCACCGATTACTGTGTAAATGTGACTGGCATGGAAGGGGTTAACGCTAGGGGGCGCTGAAGGGGTTAAAATGTTCCCTATAGTGTGTTCTAATGCCGCGTACACACGGTTGTTTTTTGTGATGGAAAAAAAACGACATTTTTAAAAAACGTGTGTGGGGAAAACGTCGTTTTATGTCTTCTGAAAAACAACAAAAAAAAGAATTCGAACATGCTTCAATTTTTTATGTCGTTTTTCAAAACGTTGTTTTTTGTGTCATAAAAAATGATCGTGTGTAGGCTAAAACAACGTTTTTAAACCCGCGCATGCTCAGAAGCAAGTTATGACGTGAGCTTGAATGGAACAGAATGCCGCCGTACGTGCTGAACGTAACCGCGCTTTGCTAGAGCATTTTGAAAAAAAACGATCGTGTGTAGGCTAAAACTACGTTTTTAAACCCGCGCATGCTCAGAAGCAAGCTATGACGCAAGCTTGAATGGAACAGAGTGCCGCCGTACGTGCTGAACGTAACCGCGCTTTGCTAGAGCATTTTGAAAAAAAACAATGGTGTGTAGGCAACGTTGTTTTTTTTAAATGAAGTTTGAAAAACGTTGTTTTTTTCATGAGAAAAAACGACGTTTTTTTCAATCACAAAAAAACGACCGTGTGTATGCGGCATAACTGTAGGGGGGAGGGGACTCACGTCACAAGGGGAGGAGACCGATGTGTGTTCCTCTGTACTGGGAACACAGCATTGGTCTCCTCACCGCTGACAGGAGGTGGATTTGTGGGTTTACACCCACAGATCCACACTCCTGCCGTGATCACTGGCAATCGCGGCCGCCGGGCACGCGCAGGTCACGAGCGCACTAGATCGCTGGGAACAAAGGACGTCCACCTGGATCGAGGGAGGGTTCCTGCCGGCGTCATTTTACAATGCGCCGGTAAGGAAGGGGTTAACTGAACAAACTGAGGTTAGAAGCTGATTTCTATGCAGAAATGTGACTAATTTTGCCCCCTCCAGCTTTAGTAAATAAACCCCAATGTAACAATTACAAGACTGCAGCCACAATCATAGATCATAGATTAGAATGTCTCTATGTAATCATCACAGGTCACATTATACTGATACATTGTAACTGCTAATGCAGGTCAGCTATCAGAACCGATACATTGTAACTCAGATCAGCACATACAATAAAATAATTACATGTCACATAATAGTGATAATAAAATGTATCTCACATCAGATAATAGCTGATAAAATATAACAATTGCAGGTCCTTATTATAGGACTGATACACTGTGATCCCAGAGACATGTCTCTATCCCAGGTGACATTATAGGACTGATACATTGTAACTCAAGTCAGGTCACAGCTAATACAATGTAACAACTGCAGATCCTCATAGAACTCAAGATCGCAGGTCATATCTATCCAAGGTCACAGAATAGAGCTGATACATTGTAACTCAAGACAATCGCAGATAACACAATGTAACAATTGCAGATCCTTATTATGGAAACCAGATACGCTTTAATTAGGCTAAGATACGAGCGGCGTAAGTCTCCTACGCCGTCGTATCTTGGGTGCATATTTACGCTGGCCGCTAGGTGGCGCTTGCGTTGTTTTACGCGTCGAATATGCAAATGAGCAAGATACGCCGATTCACGAACATACGTGCGCCCATCGCAATTAGTTACGCCGTTTACGTAAGAGATACGCCGGCGTAAAGATAAAGCTGCTCCCTAGGTGGCGCAGCCCATGCAAGGTATGGACGCCAGAATAAGCCTATCTTTTTACGGTGTTTGCGTAAGTCGTACGCAAATCGGGCTGGACGTAATTTACGTTCATGTCGAAACGGCGTACTTTGGAGCAATGAATGAATGAATGAATGAATGACTTGTATAGCGCTACTCATGCGAACTGAATCGCCTCTGGGCGCTTTTTCCAGCCAGAGTCTGCTTGGCTGGTGCGGTCATTTTACCCCGTAGGATCTCGACACGCTTGGGACACACAGTCATACACACAGATATACATATATATACTGGGCCAATTTTTTGGACAGGATCCAATTTACCTACCAGCATGTCTTTGGAGTGTGGGAGGAAACCGAAATACCCGGAGGAAACCCACGCAGGCACAGGGAGAACATGCAAACTCCAAGCAGATGGTGTCGTGGTCGGGATTCGAACCAGCGACCCTTTTGCTGCTAGGCGAAAGTGCTACTCACTGCACCACTGTGCTGCCTAATGCACACTGGGATATGTCCACGGACGGCGCATGTGCCGTTCGTTAAAAACGTCAATCACGTCGGGTCACCAGTCATTAACATAAAACACGCCCCCCTGTTCCACATTTGAATTAGGCGCGCTTAGGCCGGCCCATTTACGTTACGCCGCCGTAACTTAGGAGGCAAGTGCTTTGTGAATACAGCACTTGCCTCTCTGACTTACGGCGGCGTAGCGTATATGCGATACGCTACGCCGCCTCAAAGTTATGCCAGTGTATCTGAATCTAACTAAATGTCTTTATTTCAGGACATAATAAAATAATACTTATACTTTGCAAATCAAGTCAGATCACACAATTGCAGGTCCTTATCATAGGACTAATCTGTGGCGGTGCATCCGTAAAGGGTGCACAGGCACCGCTGCCACCCCCTAATCAGGTGCCCAGCCCCTTGTCAGGGGTTGGGCAACTGAATTACAGTGGTGGGGGTATTTTTTTGGAAGCACCTGATTAGAGCCATAGGCGGGCGCCATGCTGGGCTTTCGCTGTTCACGCAGCTGTGTGTTAGGAAAGCGATTCATTCACTTTCCTAACACTGAACCGCCTCTCAACCAATCAGGTGCTCAGGTCTGTGTTACCTGTCACCTGATTGGCTGAAACGACAGGCGCTGTAAATGTCTGATCAATATTCCAGTCGCACACGTTCCTGGTAAAATGGCTCATACAAAATGGTGGGTGCTGCAACGATTACCAGCTGGGTCCTGGAGACATCAAACAATCGAACATATTCGCCAGCACACCAAGGATCGTCCAATCACGTCCAACAAAGTTTTATTACACAAAAATCACATAACAAAGGTGCAACGTTTCAGGGTCACGTAGGGGACCCCTTCATCAGGCATGTGATCACAGGTGCTGTAATTGGATGCCGCCTATCAGGCGTCCAATCATAGCAGAGGATGGGAAGAGAGGGCGGGAGAAGAGATCGAGGCGCGCAAAGGACAACGCCGTGACCCGCTGCCCCACGAGACAAGGTAAGTGCCAGGCGGGTGGGGGATGCACACTGGCAGCAGTTGATGGGCACAGTAGCGGCAGTTGATGGGCACACTGGCAGCAATTGATGGGCACAGTGTCAGAAATTGATGGGCACACTGGCAGCAATTGATGGGGCACAGTAGCAGCAATTGATGGGGCACAGTAGTGGCAATTGATGAGCACACTGGCAGCAATTGATGGGCACAGTGTCAGAAATTGATGGGCACACTGGCAGCAATTGATGGGGCACAGTAGCAGCAATTGATGGGACACAGTAGTGGCAATTGATGAGCACACTGGCAGCAATTGATGGACACAGTGTCAGCAATTGATGGGTACAGTAGCTGTGCTTGGCACAATGGTGGCAAGTTATGGGTACAGTGGCTGCATTTGATGGGCACAGTGGCTGCATTTGATGGCACAGTGGCAGCAATTGATGGGCACAGTAGCTGCGTTTGATGGGCACAGTGGCTGCAATTGATGGGGGTTTTTTTTTCAGTTTGTTTGCGCCCCCGCAAAAAAATTGAGCACCAGTCGCCACTGGGACTGATATATTGTAATGATGCTCGTATTGATGGGCACAGTAGTGGCAGTTGATGGGCACACTGGCAGCAGTTGATGGTCACAGTACCGGCAATTGTTGGGCACACTGGCAGAAATTGATGGGTACAGTAGCTGCGTTTGATGGCACAGTGGCAGCAAGTAATGGCTACAGTGGCTGCGTTTGATGGGCACAGTGGCTGCATTTGATGGCACAGTGGCTGCGTTGGATGGCACAGTGGTGGCAATTGATGGGTACAGTAGCTGCGTTTGATGGCACAGTGGCAGCAAGTTATGGGTACAGTGGCTGCGTTTGATGGGCACAGTGGCTGCATTTGATGGCACAGTGGCTGCGTTGGATGGCACAGTGGTGGCAATTGATGGGCACAGTAGCTGCGTTTGATGGGCACAGTGGCTGCAATTGATGTTTTTTATTCAGTTTGATTTCACCCCCCCCCCCCCCCCAAAAAAAAAGAAGAAAATCTTGAGCACCAGCTGCCACTGGGACTGATATATTGTAATGATGGTTGTAGGTGGTAAAACCCGTGAATGTCTCTATTATAGGTCACATTATAGAGCGGATACTTTGTAGCTCAAGTCAGATCACAGCTGATACAATGTAACAATCGCCAATCTGCATCTTATTACTGATACGTTGTAGCATGATGGCAGGTCATATCTATCCCAGGTCACATTGTGGAGCTGATACATTGTAAATCAAGTCAGATCACAGCTGATACAAAGTACCAATTACAGATCCGTATCATAGGACTGGTGGACGGTAATCATGATTCCAGGTCATATCTTTTCCAAGTAACATGTATGGAGCTGATACATTGTAGGTCATGTTAGCTCAAGCTAATACAATGTAACAATTGTAGGTCCTTATAATAGGACTGATACACTGTAATCATGATTGTAGGTCTATTATCTGCCAATGTCTCTATGCCAGGTCACAGCATAGAGGTGATATGTTGTAGCTCAATCAGATCAAGCTGATACAATGTAACAATCGCAGATGCTGATACGCTGTAGCATGATGGATGGCAGATCATATGTATCCCAGGTCACATTGTGGAGCTGATACATTGTAAATCAAGTCAGATCAAGCTGATACAATGTACCAATTGCAGATCCTTATCATAGGACTGGTGGACTGTAATCATGATTCCAGGTCATATCTTTTCCAGGTAACATTGTGGAGCTGATACATTGTAAATCAAGTCAGATCAAGCTGATACAATGTACCAATTGCAGATCCTTATCATAGGACTGGTGGACTGTAATCATGATTCCAGGTCATATCTTTTCCAGGTAACATTGTGGAGCTGATACATTGTAAATCAAGTCAGATCACAGCTGATACAATGTAACATTTGCAAGTCCTTATCATAGGACTGATCGTAGGTCATATAAAAACTACATGTCTCTATGCCAGGTGATATTATAGAGCTGATACTTTGAAGCTGAAGTCAGATCACAGCTGATACAATGTAACAATCGCAGATCTCCATCATATTACTGATACGCTGTAGCATGAGGCAGGTCATATCTATCCCAGGTGACATTATGGAGCTGATAGTTTGTAACTAAAGTCAGATCACAGCTGAAACAATGTAACAGCAGATCCCTATTATAGGACTGGTGGTCTGTAATAACGGTAGGTCATAAAATCTGTGAATGTCTCTATTACAGGTGACATTATAGAGCTGATACATTGTTACTCAAGTCAGATGACAGCTGATACTATGTCAGATAACACAGCATGACAGCTCACAGCTACTTCCACCAAGTGCACAGCCGACCCCCCCAAACTTATCTTAGGGGTCCCAGAAATAACTGTATGCTGAATAAGAGGACTCACCCACCTCTGTTCTCCACCAGATCGCTGAACTCGCCACTTTCACTCATCTTCATCTGCTGGTCCATCTGGATGGGGGTCTCCAGGCTCCTGATGGGGGGCTGCCCTGTCTGTCCGTTACAGGAGGGCTGTATGAAGCCCGGGTCCGGGGGGGTGCAGAGCTCGGTGTCCAGGGGCTCCATGCTGCTGATGGCTGGGGAATGTGGCACCTAGCTGACAAGTCAGGCTGCCTCTGTACACTGGATGCAGCTGCTGGAGGAGGACTAGGACGTGCCCAGAGCTGTCAGTGCAGTCTCATGACTGCGAGAGAGGGGAGAGAGAGAGAGGGAGCAGAGAATGAGAGAGAGAGGAGGGATGAGAGAGAGCAGAGAAGGAGTAAGAGAGCAGAGGAGAGAGGAGGGATGAGAGAGGCAAGCAGAGAAAGAGAGAGTGAGTGAGAGAAGAGAGAGATCAGAGAAAGAGAGGGGGAGATGAGAGAGAAAAAGAAAGAGGAGAGAGAGCAGAAAAGGACAGACGAGAGAAGAGAAGGAGAGAGAAAGAGAGTGGGGGAGGGAGAGAGAGATTGGAGAAATAGAGAGAGGGGGAGAGATCAGAGAAATAGAGAGGGGGGATGAGTGAGTGAGAAATAGAGAAGAGAGAGAGAGAGCAGAGAAGGAGAGAGAAAGGGGGATGAGAGAGAGATCAGAGAAAGAGAGAGGAGAAGATCAGAGAGAAAGAGAGATAGAGAAGAGAGAGAGAGAGAGAGAGAGAGAGAGAGAGAGAGAGATATAGCTACAGCCAGGGAGAGAAATCTACAGCCAGGGAGAGAAAGCTACAACCAGGGGGAGAGAGCTACAGCCAGGGGGAGAGAGCTACAGCAAGGGAGAGAGAGCTACAGCCGGGAAGAGAGAGCTACAGCCGGGGAGAGAAAGCTACAGCCGGGGAGAGAAAGCTACAGCTGGGGAGAGAGAGAGAGCTACAGCCAGTGAAAGAAAGCTACAGCCAGGGGAAGAGAGCTACAGCCAGGGAAAGAAAGCTACAGCCAGGTGGAGAGAGCTACAGCCAGGGGGAGAGCTACAGCCAAGGGAAGAGAGCTGCAGCCAGGGGGAGAGAGCTACAGCCAGGGGGAGAGAGCTACAGCCAGGTGGAGAGAGCTACAGCCAGGGGGAGAGAGCTGCAGCCAAGGGGGAGAGAGCTACAGCCAGGGGGAGAGAGCTACAGCCAGGGGGAGAGCTACAGCCAGGGGGAGAGAGCTACAGCCAGGGAGAGAAAGCTACAGCCAGGGAGAGAGAGCTACAACCAGGGGGAGAGCTACAGCCAGGGGGAGAGAGCTGCAGCCAGGGGGGAGAGCTGCAGCCAGGGGGAGAGAGCTACAGCCAGGGGGAGAGAGCTACAGCCAGGGGGAGAGAGCTACAGCCAGGGGGAGAGAGCTACAGCCGGGGAGAGAGAGCTACAGCCGGGGAGAGAACGCTACAGCCAGGGGGAGAGAGCTACAGCCAGGTGGAGAGAGCTACAGCCAGAGGGAGAGAGCTACAGCCAGAGGGAGAGATCTGCAGCCAAGGGGGAGAGAGCTACAGCCAGGGGGAGAGAGCTACAGCCAGGGGGGAGAGCTACAGCCAGGGGGAGAGAGCTACAGCCAGGGGGAGAGAGCTGCAGCCAGGGGGGAGAGCTACAGCCAGGGGGAGAGAGCTACAGCCAGGGGGAGAGAGCTACAGCCAGGGGGAGAGAAAGCTACAGCCAGGGAGAAAGAGCTACAGCCAGGGGGGAGAGCTACAGCCAGGGGAGAGAGCTACAGCCAGGGGGAGAGAGCTGCAGCCAGGGGGAGCGAGCTACAGCCAGGGGGAGAGAGCTACAGCCAGGGAGAGAAAGCTACAGCCAGGGAGAGAGAGCTACAGCCAGGGGGGAGAGCTACAGCCAGGGGGAGAGAGCTGCAGCCAGGGGGAGAGAGAGCTACAGCCAGGGGGAGAGCTACAGCCAGGGGGGAGAGCTACAGACAGGGAGAGAGAGCTACAGCCAGGGAGAGAAAGCTACAGCCAGGGAGAGAGAGCTACAGCCAGGGGGAGAGCAGCAGCCAGGGGGAGAGAGCTGCAGCCAGGGAGAGCAGGACTCTAACACCGCCTCTGCTGAAAGACTCTACCTGCCTCACTCCAGCCCCTCTCAGTGCACACTGCACCAGCATCACTCCATCCACTAGGGGGGTCCCACACACTGACAATGGGGGTCACCACCACCCCCTAGTACAGGACACATTGCATCCCTCTAAGAAGAATGTTCTTTAAAGGGGATCTCCATAGTCCACCAAATCTGTCAGTGTTCCTCTGGCAGGAAAAGAAGCTGGATGTGGGATCATTATGGGAAGACAGATGAGAACTGTGTTAGTGAAAGTCTCCAAGGGGAATGCCCTAAGTAACAGGAGGCAGCTGGTGAGTGCCATCATTACTGAGATACCCCCTCCCCCTCTCTATTAGGAAAGTCATTTACTGTATTTAGAATGTAGGTATGGAGCACATTTATACTGGGGAGATTTTAGAATTAAAATTAATCGTAAATCATTTACCTGGAGATCGTTCTTTAAAAAGACAATATTTATGAATTGTACTTATTATATACTTATTTGTAGTGTTGATATGGGCACAGGAACATTGAGCAGAGGTCACAGGGCTGAGAGCAAAGCTCCACTACAAAGTACCCCCTTACATTAACCCTCCCTGTACCCCTAACACTAAACCCCCATACCCATAACACAAACCCTCCCTGTACCCCTAACACTAAACCCCCATACCCATAACACAAACCCTCCCTGTACCCCTAACACTAAACCCCCATACCCATAACACAAACCCTCCCTGTACCCCTAACACTAAACCCCCATACCCATAACACAAACCCTCCCTGTACCCCTAACACTAAACCCCCATACCCATAACACAAACTCTCCTTGTGTCCTTAACAATAACCCTCCTGTACCCCTAACACTAAACCCCAATACCAATAAAACACAAACCCTCCAGGTATCTTTAACATTAACCCTCCCTGTACACTCAACACAAACCCTCTCTTTACACTCAACATTAACCCTCCATGTACACTCAACATTAACCCTCCATGTACACTCAACAGAAACCCTCCCTGTACACTCAACACAAACCCTCCCTGTACACTCAACACAAACCCTCCCTGTACACTCAACACTAATCATCCCTGTACACTCAACACAAACCCCCCTGTACACTCAACACTAACCCTCCCTGTATACTCAACACAAACCCCCCTGTACACTCAACACAAACCCCCCTGTACACTCAACACAAACCCCCCTGTACACTCAACACTAATCACCCCTGTACACTCAACACTAATCACCCCTGTACACTCAACACAAACCCTCCCTTTAAGCCCCGTACACACGGTCGGACTTTTGCCCAACCAACTTCAAAATCCGGCACTTTTCGTATTTGTCCGACCGTGTGTACGTTCCATCGGACCAACTTTTTTGGCTTCAATCGGACAAAAAGTTGGGTCTGTGAACGGACCAACTTTCTGTTCCGAAAAGTCAGATTGTGCAAAGTGCGACCGTGTGTACAGCAAACCATCGGACTTTTGGACAAAGTACAAATGCGCATGCTCAGAACCAATGTTAAACTCAACCAACAATAGCAGAAGTTAACCAAAGGGTGGCGGTAAAGAGCAAGTAAAACCACGTGATGTTGGGAAAGTGTTAGAAAAGTTTGCAGAAAAGTCCGAGCGTGTGTATGCTATGGGTGTGATCGGACAAATCAATTAAGACAAAAATCCAAGGGAAATTTTGTTGGATGTCCTACCGTGTGTATGAGCCTTTACACTCAACATTAATCCTCCCTGTACACTCAACATTAACCCTCCCTGTATACTCAACACAAACCCCCCTGTACACTCAACACTAATCACCCCTGTACACTCAACACAAACCCTCTCTGTACACTCAACACAAACCCTCTCTGTACACTCAACACTAATCACCCCTGTACACTCAACATTAACCCGCCATGTACACTCAACACTAACCCTCCCTGTATACTCAACACAACCCCCCTGTACACTCAACACTAATCACCCCTGTACACTCAACACAAACCCTCCTGTACACCCAACATTAACCCTCCCTGTACACTCAACACAAACCCTCCCTGTACACTCAACACAAACCCTCTCTGTACACTCAACATTAACCCTCCATGTACACTCAACACTAATCACCCCTGTACACTCAACACAAACCCTCCCTGTATACTCAACACAAACCCTCCCTGTACACTCAACACAAACCCTCTCTGTACACTCAACACAAACCCTCTCTGTACACTCAACATTAACCCTCCATGTACACTCAACACTAACCCTCCCTGTATACTCAACACAAACCCCCCTGTACACTCAACACTAATCACCCCTGTACACTCAACACAAACCCTCCTGTACACCCAACATTAACCCTCCCTGTACACTCAACACAAACCCTCCTGTACACCCAACATTAACCCTCCCTGTACACTCAACACAAACCCTCCCTGTACACTCAACACAAACCCTCTCTGTACACTCAACATTAACCCTCCATGTACACTCAACACTAATCACCCCTGTACACTCAACACAAACCCTCCCTGTATACTCAACACAAACCCTCCCTGTACACTCAACACAAACCCTCTCTGTACACTCAACACAAACCCTCTCTGTACACTCAACATTAACCCTCCATGTACACTCAACACTAACCCTCCCTGTATACTCAACACAAACCCCCCTGTACACTCAACACTAATCACCCCTGTACACTCAACACAAACCCTCCTGTACACCCAACATTAACCCTCCCTGTACACTCAACACAAACCCTCCTGTACACCCAACATTAACCCTCCCTGTACACTCAACACAAACCCTCCCTGTACACTCAACACAAACCCTCTCTGTACACTCAACATTAACCCTCCATGTACACTCAACACTAATCACCCCTGTACACTCAACACAAACCCTCCCTTTACACTCAACACAAACCCTCCCTGTACACTCAACATTAACCCTCCATGTACACTCAACATTAACCCTCCATGTACACTCAGCACTAACCAACCCTGCTATAAATCTTTGTTATGCATGCAGTTGGCACTTCAATAGGATAGTTTCATGTTTATCATTGATGATCTTTATGGCAACTTCAATGTTTATCACACTTTTTTTCTTTTTTTCTTTTCGCGTTTTTTTTTTTACCTTTTATGTATACTGATGCTGAACTGTGTATGTTATTTTATGCAAACAACAAAAATATTATTGTAAAAAAAAATAACAAATAACAAAGCAGCAGTGTGCACATCACTCTCCTTGTAACCTTCACACTAGATCCCTTCATTGGTTGCTCGTAAAAGATAGAATTACATTAAAGACACTCTGCCTGACGCACAAATTTGTTCTAGGAAGTGCGCCCCAATATCTATGTGAAAAATTAAAATGTCACAACCCCAATCGCGTTCTCCGTTCTACCAACCAAAATCTACTCCAGATACCCAAGGCCAGATACAAGTCCAAAGGAGAACGAAGATTTGCAGTCCAAGGACCTGAACTCTGGAACGCTTTACCAACCAGCATCCGAATGGAAGGGAATCATCAGACCTTCAGAAAAAAAACTCAAAACCCATCTATTCTGAAGGCAAAGTATAGTAGGAAACGGATATCAAGCGCCCTGAGGCGATTCAGTTTGCGTGTGTTGCGCTATACAAGTTTCTCACTCACTCACCCTCCTTTTAACGACAACTCAAATCTTCCAGGGAGGCCGGGAGCAAAAAGACAGAAGCAATAGTGGAGGGCCGGGCATGACAGTGTGTCTAGTGACACCAAAAGGGTTAAGGAAAGGGGTGGGGGAGTAGGAGGAGCAGGCTGAGCTCTGAGGGGCAGGGGAGTGGCCATACAAAAGGGTGGGGCGGGGCCAAGGGGCTCAGTTGCAGCTAGACGAGCACGGAGGAAACAGTTTTTCCTCCTGCTTGTGGCTCTCTCTATGGCGTCGGTGGACCTCGTGCTTGCCCGGTTGTGGGCGGAGGCTGCGAGTCGGGGACCGGAGTGGCTGGAACAGCGCGCGGCCGAGTGGATGTCGGACCAGGCGGGCGGATCGGGCGTTGGCGGCGGCGGTGAGTTGACCCCACGCGGGCGGAGATCGCGGCCTCCGGCCCGCTATTCCCCGGGGCCCTCATCCAGGACAGTAAGGGGGGCGCGGAGCCCACCGGGGCGGCGGTCGCCCCCCCGCCGAAGAGGGTGACTAGGAGCGAGGCGGAGGGGACCGAGCAGGACACACGCCGCCGACCTCCGTCGGTGGGCGGGGCCACGGGCCGTTTTGGCGCCGCTTCCTCGGCTGCGGGTAGTGGGGGGGACGCCTTCTCCCTCCAGGGATGGATCGGGTGCTGCACGGGGGAAGAAGAAAGCCTCTGACCCACCTGGCAAGGCCGCGGGGCCCTCTTCACGTGGGGCCGGCGGTAATGCGGGTGGGCAGGGCCCAACGCAGCGGAGCTCGGGACGAGAGGATGACGGCGGTCGGAGAGTGGTCGGAGCTGGGACGGCGTCGGGTGGTCTGCCTGCTGCAGCAACGCGGGGCAGAGGGGCAACGACGGGCCGGACGGGACGGAGGGATGTCTCCACGGCCTCCAGGTCAGCTTCTCCTGGGGGGCTGTTGGCCACACCGATCCCAGTCGGGGAGGACAGGTCGGAGGGTGTGCTGTCGGAGGACGAGGAGGTGGACGAGGAGACGGAGCAGGAGCCGGCGGTGGAGGTCCAGTCGACGGCTGCGGGGGTGTCTCCCGGCAGGCCTGGTAAGTCCGCTACCTTACAAGTACCCTCTTTGACTGATGCATTGTGTGATTTGTTGGGGGTTGGGAGTGGGGGGTGTCGGCACCCCCGCCGCCGGTGGCGGTGGCGGCCCCGGGGGGGGCGGGCGTTGTGCCTGCCGCCTCTGGGTCCGATGCCTTGTTAGGGGTCTTGGTGGGGGGCCTCAGGGATCTTTTGGGCCGGGTAACAGCGGTACAGGGTCCTTCGCCACAGGTGGCCCCATGGGCGCCGGTGTCGGCGGGCACGGCTGGGGGGGGAGCGCTGGCTGCTGGGGGGGCTGCGGCTCCTCAACTTCCCGCGGAGGCTCCGGTAGGAGGGCAGGTGGGGGCTGAGAAGGCGAAGGCAGGGGGGGCCTCGGAGGTGGCGACTCGTTCCGATTTGGTGCGTATTGCGGATGCGGCGAGGGGCGAGGTGTATATCTGCTACGAGTGTCCGCTAGGGGCTCATTTGAAACAGGAGGTCAAGGAAAAAATTTACAAGAGTGAATATGTAGAGATTTTCTCACTGTTGCCGTTGGAGAAATTCAACCTCGATAGGGTGAAGCCGGACGACTCTAAAAAGGAGGATGAGGAGAAGAGGCGGTATAGGCTTATTCCGCGCACTTTTGTTAACTGGCTTCAGGCGTTTGCCATTATGGCAAGTGTCATCGGCGAGAAGAACCCCGAGCATTGCTCGGCGTTGTTCGGGTACATGGATTCCATTGGGGAGGCGCACCGGGTTTATGGGGGGTCGGCTTGGCTCCGGTACGATGAGCAGTTCCGGCAGCGGCGGGCGGTGAGGCCTTCCCTTCGCTGGGATCAGAAGGATATCAGCCTCTGGATGCGGCTCATGGCGGCGGCTAAGGCCCCAGCGCAGTCTTTTCAAGGTGGGGCCGGGGGTTCGACCTCCTCAGGACCGTCGGCCGGAAAGAAGTGGGGGGTTTGCTGGCAGTTCAATGAGAACACCTGCAAATTCGGAGGTTCGTGCAAATTTAAACACGAGTGTTCAGGGTGTGGGGGCTCCCACCCCTTGTCCAAGTGTTTCAAAAAAGGAAAGCGTTCCGGCGACGTTGCTCTGAAAAGGGACGAATCCGGTGATGGGGGAAAGGATGCGGCCTTTCCTAAGTAGATATCCGGATAGGGCGGCAGCGGAGCTGTTGGCCTCGGGGTTCAGGGACGGTTTCAAGATACCGTGTTCACTGGCGGTAGTGCCGCCGGTGGCGCGGAATTTAAAATCGGCTCTTCTTCATCCGGGTGTGGTGGGGGAAAAGTTGGACAAGGAAGTGGCACTGGGCCGGATGGGCGGGCCGTTTGCGGTCCCGCCCTTGCCGGATCTGGTGGTGTCTCCGTTGGGGGTGGTGCCTAAGAAGGAACCGAACAAATTCCGTCTTATTCACCACCTGTCATTCCCGAAAGGGGGCTCGGTCAACGACTTCAGCGATCCAGAAGCGTGCACGGTGTCCTACACGTCGTTTGACGCGGCGGTCCGGTGGGTGCGGCGGTATGGACGTGGGGCTCTCATGGCTAAGGCGGACATTAAATCCGCCTTTAGGTTGTTGCCGGTGCATCCCGACAGCTTTAGGCTGTTGGGATGTTGCTGGCAGGGCCAATTTTACGTTGACCAGTGCCTACCCATGGGCTGCTCCATTTCCTGCGCGATGTTTGAGACATTCAGCTCCTTTTTGGAATGGGTGGTCAGGGATGTGTCGGGCCTGGACTCGATCATTCATTATCTGGATGACTACCTCTGCGTGGGGCCGCCTTCCTCTGGTGTGTGTGTGACTCTACTGTCAACGTTGCAGCACATTGCGGGGCATTTTGGCGTGCCATTGGCGGCCGACAAAACGGAAGGCCCCACGACGGAGATTAGTTTCCTGGGGATAGTGATCGACTCGGTAGCGATGGAGTGTCGCCTTCCCAGGGACAAGCTCGAGGCTATGCAAACGGAAGTTAGGGAGTTCCAGGGCTTACGGAAGGTGCAGCTGAGGGCTTTGCAGTCGTTGCTGGGTAAGCTAAATTTCGCCTGTAGGATTATCCCCATGGGCAGAGTTTTTTCCCGACGGCTGTCGGCGGCTACGGCGGGGGTGAGGGCCCCCACTCATTTCATTCGCTTGTCCAAGGCTCATCGGGAGGACTTGAAGGTGTGGTATGAGTTTTTGGCGTCCTACAACGGCAGATCAATGTGGCTGTCCGGTCTGGTGAGTAATTTCGACGTGGAACTGGTGACGGATGCGGCGGGGTCCACAGGCTATGGGGCTTTCTTCCAGGGGCAGTGGAGCGCAGAACCTTGGCCGAGGTCTTGGGTGGAGGCTGGCCTTCTCCGGAACTTGGTGCTGCTGGAGCTGTTTCCAGTGGTGTTGGCCATTGAGCTTTGGGGGGAGGCTTGCCGCAACCTGAAGCTCCGGCTGAATTGTGACAACATGGGTGTGGTTCAGGTGGTGAACCGCATGTCCGCGTCTTCGCAACCGGTCATTCGGCTTCTGAGGCATTTGGTGTTGAGGTGTTTGCAGCTAAACATTTTCGTTTATGCCGTGCATATCCCGGGCATCGATAACACGCTGGCTGACTCCCTGTCTCGTTTTCAGTGGGACAAGTTCAGAGAGCTGGCCCCATCCGCGGAGGCGGTCGGGGTTCCTTGCCCGGGCTGGATTTGGGAGCTGGCGTTGGAATAGCCGCCTCGTGGATAAAGCAGTCCACATGGTCCGCCTACGCCAAGGTATGGAAGGAGTGGTTGGAGCTGGGTGCAGAAGCTGGGGTTCCGAGCGGGGGGCCTGATGATCGTTTACAGGTAATTTATTTTGTAGCCAGGAACATGGAGAGAGGGGTGTCGGTGTCCGCTATTGAGAAAAAGTTGGCGGGCTTGGCGTTCTTTTTCAAACTGGTGGGTGGTGTGGATTGGACCAAGGAGTTTTGGGTGAAACAGGCGGTGAAGGGCTACAAGAAAGGGCGCAGGGTGCATGATGCCAGGAGGCCGGTCTCTTTTGCCAATATGGTAGGTATGTGTGAGGTCTTGGGTGGGGTGAGTACTGGGTGTTACGAATGCCTGCTGTTCACGGCGGCCTTTTCGCTAGCGTTCTATGGGGCGTTTCGCATCAGCGAACTGGTTAGCCCTTCCCGGCTGAGGGCCGGGGGGCTGATGGGGGAGGATGTGCGGATATCGGAGGACAAGGTTTGTATTCGGTTGCGTAGGTCAAAAACGGACCAGAGGGGCAGAGGGGTAGACGTGGTTCTTTTTTCTTTACCAGGGGCCAGGGTTTGTCCGGTGTCGGCTGTCAGGGAATTTTTGGGGGTCAGGCCGGCAGGGGGCGGGCCATTGCTTAGGCATGCGGATGGGTCTTTCTTGTCCGGGTACCAATTTGTTGCGGTTTTTCGCAGGTGCTTGCAGAAAATGGGTTTGGACAGTTCCGCGTTTTCGTCTCACTCATTCCGTATCGGGGCGGCCACTGAAGCTGCCAGGTGCGGGATGAACGAGGCGGCAGTACGGAAGATCGGGAGGTGGGAATCTCGGAGGTTCCGATTGTATGTGCGGCCGCAGTTAGTGGTTGTTTAGAGGCGGGGTGGGAGTGGGAACAGGTGTGGGTTTGTTATGTTTAGTTTACCTGGTGTTTGTTCGTTCATTGGTGAGCTTTGTGGCCTATTTGTTTTCGTTTCAGATGGAGGGACTACACGCCTCGTCTGGATTTTCGGCCATTCATTTGTTTGCTGGGGGGCGAGGTGGGCTGATGGGAAGCCCGACGGCAGGCAGCTGGGTATTTTCAGGGGGGAGGCGGTGTTGAGGTGGCTAGGGATACCGGGGATGTTGTGGGGAAGGGTGCTCCCTGAAGTCGAGAGGTACGCTTGACTGGACAGGCCCCCCGATGTTCTGGTGATACATGCGGGGGGCAACGATTTTGGTGTCCGCAAAATCAGGGCTCTGATTACGGACATCAAAGCGGACATGGAGCGGCTGCGATCGGCCTTTCCGGGGACGGTGCTGGTGTGGTCGGACATTGTTGCCCGAACACAGTGGCGCAGGGCTCGGTCCGTGACCAGGCTCAATAGAGCCAGGATTCGGGTTAATCGGGTGGTGGGCAAGTTTGTGGCCCGCCTCGGGGGTCTGGTGGTACGCCATCAGGAACTGGAGTCCAACGTGGGCATGTACCTAAGGAGAGATGGGGTACATTTGAATGACGTGGGGATTGCTCTTTGGTCATTGGGGCTGCAGGAGGGGATTCAGAGAGCGTTGAGGTTGTGTGGGGGCCCGTAAGGTTGAGGTGTCATCCTTGCGGGCTGTGGCGGTAATTTCTGTTGGTCTTTTATGGTGGCAGTAGGAAACAAGTGAAAATGGGGGTGGGGGGCTCATCAGTATTATGGGCCCCTTCGGTGTATTCCAGCGAAAGGTTAGTTGGAATACGGTAATGGTTGCACTGCGGGCGGGGGTTGTCTCCGAGCGTACTACACGGACTGGAGGCCTAAGTTTAATGTTTGCTCGCAGTGCATTGTTCATATTGGTTATATTGATTCATAAATGGTGGAGACTGGGGGGCTGCCAGAAAAGACCAACATCGTTGGGTTAATGTATGTTACGGATATGTTGGATATGTGTGTTTTCATTTAAAGTTGGAGTTTTATCTTATGATGTGTAAATAAAATAGGCTGTTGTGGCCAAATTTTACTCCAAAGCAAAGGTGTGGTCTCTTTACTCTAGAGTTAAGTAGTGGGATAAGTAAGGGGTTGGAGTATATGGGGGTCTCAATCGGCCAAGGTTTTTGGGATACATCTGGACTACACTAGTCATGTAACCCTAACACTAACCCTCTCTGTAACCCCAACATTATCCCCCTCTGTACCTCTCAGTGATTACCCATAGATCTGTCCTCTGTGCTTGGATTGCAGGAGGGAATCAGAGCTCCCTGGGAGAACCCATACATACACAAGAGGACAATACAATCTCCATGCAGATGATATCCTTGATTAAACATCAGTCTTGTGCCTGGCAATGTGAAACGAGTGAGCAGACCACTAGCAGTGCCTAGTAGTCAACCAGCCACAGACGGTCTGACTCTCGGCAAGTTAAAGCGGGAGTTCACCCATAAAAAATGTTTTACCCTTAGATTGATGCTCATTTTGTCTAAGGGAATTGGCTAGTTGTTTTAAAATCGAAGCAGTACTTACCGTTTTAGAGAGCGATCTTCTCTGCCGCTTCCAGGTATGGTCTTCGGGACTGGGCGTTCCTATTTTGATTGACAGTCTTCCGACAGGCTTCAGGCGGTCGCATCCATCGCGTCACGAGTAGCAGAAAGAAGCTGAACGTCAGTGCGGCTCTATACTGCGCCTGCGCACCGACGTTCGGCTACTTTCGGAAAATCGTGACGCGATGGATGCGACCGTCGCAAGCCTGTCGGAAGACTGTCAATCAAAATAGGAACGCCCAGTCCCACGGCCCATACCCGGAAGCGGCGGAGAAGATGCATCTCTAAAACGGTAAGTACAGCTTCGATTTAAAAAAAACTAGCCGATTCCCCTAGACAAAATGAGCAGGAATCTAATGTTAAAAAATGATATTTCCGGGTGAACCTCCACTTTAAGCAGGAACCAGCCAAGATTCGAACCATGTATGAACAGGCTGAATGTATTGATTAACTTGGGTACAACCAATATGTCATATTTTTCATGCAATTATTGCCAGCAGCTAAAGCCACTAGCAACAATCACTGTGTGTTTCCCGGCAGGGATGGCTCCCCCCCCCCCCCCCCCGTTGGGAGAACACAATATCTCCGAAAGCCAGAAAAGAAAATCGCACCATCTATGGCCGGCTTTACAGTGCTGGGGTATCAACCAGTTAAGGACCAGCTGCCGCAGTTATGCTGCGGCAGGTTGGCTCCCCTGGGCGAATCGCCATAGCTGTACATCGGCTGCTTTGAGAGCACTAGGGGGCTTGTGCATGCCCCCGCAGCATGACGATGGAGCCGCTGCACTGGCCTGGCGGCCGCAATCGCTCCTATGGTGGACAGAATGTAATCTGTCAATGTAAACCGACAGCTCTCCATTCTGTCAGGAGAGAGGAGACAGATCTGCTGTTTATCTTGATTATGAACAGCAATCGGTCTCCTCCTCCAGGCAGTCCCATCCCCCCCACAGTTAGAAACACTACCTAGGACACACACATAACCCCTTGATCGCCCCCTAGTGTTAACCCCTTCCCTGCCCGTGACATTTGTACAATAAGCAATGGCTATTTTTAGCTCTGATCGCTATATAAATGTCAATGATATCAAAAAAGTGTCAAAAGCGTCCGATTTGTCCCCCCCAATGTCGCAGTCCTACTAGAAATCGCTGATCACCGCCATTACTAGTAAAAAAAATGAATAATAAAAATGCCATAAATCTATTCCCAATTTTGTAGATGCTATAAATTTTGCACAAAGCAATCAATAAATGCTTATTGCGATTTTATTTACTAAAAATATGTAGAAGAATATCGGCCGAAATTGAGGAAGAAATTTGTGGTTTGTTTTTAGAAAAATTGGGGATATTTATTATAGCAAAAGGTAAAAAAATATTGTTTTTGTTTTTAAAATTGACTTTTTTGTTTATAGTGCAAAAAAAAAAAAAGCAGAGGTGATCAAATACCACCAAAAGAAAGCTCTTTTTGTGGGGAAAAAAAGGACATACATTTTACTTGGGTACAGCGTGACATGACCAGGCAATTGTCAATTAAAGCGACGCAGTGTCGTATCTCAAAAAATGGCCTGGTCATTGAGGGGGAAAATCCTTCCATTTCTTAAGTGGTTAAGCTAAAGGCACATCCAATTTGTAATGGTTTGAACCCAGCCTTAGAGCCGGTTCACACTGGGGCGACTCGTCAGGCGCCTGACAAGTCGCGTCCCATTCTATTCAATATAGAATGGGACGCTCCGCTCCGACTTAGAAAAAGGTTCTTGTACGACTTTGGGGGCGACTCGGGGCGACTTGCATTGACTTCTATGCAGAAGTCATTTTGCAAGTCGCCTCTGAAATCGTCTTCAGGACGCCTTGCCGAGTCGCCCCCGAAGTCGTGCCGCCCCAGTGTGAACCGGCTCTTAGGGTTTGACATGTTTTGTATCTATTTACTCGGTGCAACCTTGTCTTTTAACCACTTCCATACCGGGCCTATTTTGGCACTTCTCTCCTACATGCAAAAATCATAATTTTCTTTGCTAGAAAACACTATATATGTTTTTTTAGCAGACACCCGAGGGAATAAAATGGCGGTCATTGCAACTTTTTATCTCGCACGGTATTTGCGCAATAATTTTCATGAATTAAAAAATAACAAATCAGTAAAGTTAATCCAATTTTTTTTTTACAATGTGAAAGATGAAGTTACGCCAAGTAAATAGATACCTAACATGTCACGCTTTGAAATTGCGCTCACTCGTGGAATGGCGCCAAACTTCAGTTCTTAAAAATCTCCATAGGCGGCGCTTAATTTTTTTTACAGGTCACCAGTTTAGAGTTACAGAGGAGGTCTAGTGCTAGAATTGTTGCCGCGATACCTCACATGTGTGGTTTGAATGGCGTTTACATATGTGGGCGGGACTTACGTGTGTGTTCGCTTCTGAGCGCGAGCTACTGGGGACAGGGACGTTTACATTTTTTTTTATTATTTTATTTTTTATTTTACTTCATTTATTTTATTTTTACACTTTTTTTTACATTTTTATTTTTTTGATCACTTTTATTCCTATTATAAGGAATGTAAACATCCCTTGTAATAGGAATGGTTCGTAACATGTACTCTTTATGGAGAGATGCGGGGTCAATAAGACCCCACATCTCTCCTCCAGGCTGGAAAGCATGAGGTTGTGAAAAAAAATTCGGAACCGCCGCCATGATCGTTCTTATGGTGCACAGAATCGCCGGCTGAAGAGATGGATATCTGAATGATGCCTGTAGATGCAGGCATCTTTCAGATCTGCCCACTGAAAGTCCAGGACGTCATATGACGTCCTTGGGCGGGATGTGGTTAAATTTTACTGAACATTTCATTAAAATTTACGTTAGTGTGTTTTTTTACCCAAATTTTTCATTTCCTAGACCTTTGCAGTAATATTGTGTGATCTATAAATTGGAACTAGCACTATTTCATTCTCGAGGGTTCCTGCTTTCAGAAAATATATAGGCCCGGATTCACAAAGACTTACGCCGACGTATCTAATGATACGCTGCGTAAGTCCACGGATGCGCCGTCGTATCTATGCGCTTGATTCTGCAAAGGAGATACGCCTGAATTTCGGCTCCATCGGACCGACGTAAGTCTCCTACGCCGTCGTAAATTGGGCGCATATTTACGCTGGCCGCTAGGGGTGCTTCCATTGATTTACGTGTCGAATATGTAAATGAGCTAGATACGCCGATTCACGAACGTACTTGGGCCCGTCGCAGTAAGCTACGCCGTTTACGTAAGGCGTACGTCCGGCGTAAAGTTAAACCACCAAATAGTTGGTCCAAGTCATGTAGGGTATGGACGTCGGAACTGCTGTTGGATTTTACATTGTTTACGTAAGTCGTACGTGAATGGGGCTGGGCGTAGGTTACGTTCACATCGTAGGCATTGAGCTGGCGTATCTTAGGGAGTAAATTTAACGTGATTCTGAGCATGCGTGCGCATGCGCCGTTCGTTCGGCGCTTCATCTTCATGGGGTCACGATTCATTTTAATACAACACGCCCACTACCTGCCTACTTTGAATTAGGCGGGCTTACGCCGGCCCATTTACGCTACGCCGCCGTAACTTAGGGAGCAAGTGCTTTGTGAATACTGGGCCAAATCCTCAAAAGAGATACGACGGAGTAACTGCTGTTACTCCGTCGTATCCCTGGTCCTAACTATGGAACTGATCCACAGAATCAGTTTTCCATAGTTAGGGAGAAGATCCGGCATGTGTAATTGAATTACACTGCCGGATCTTAGGATGCAGTACCGCATCCGCCGCTGGGGGCATTTTGTGTCGAAATGCCGCCTCAGGTATGCAAATTAGCACTTACGGAGACCCACAAAGCTTTTCTGCTTCGTTTTTTCTCCGTAAGTATTAAGTTGCATACGCAAAATTAGGGCTGCTTTTACATGGTGTAAAGTTAGTACACCATGTAAAAGCAGACCCTTCTGTCTAGCGACGCGTTTTTTTTTCGAATTTGAATTTTTTTTTTCGCGCCGTATTTTTTTTTTTCCCGACGCAACTTTATTGACCCGTCGCAATCCACAAAGCCCGGCGTAACGTAATTTCGCGCTATGCACGTCGGGAAAATGATGTCACGAGCATGCGCAGTACGGCCGGCGCGGGAGCGCGCCTCATTTAAATGGGAATCGCCCCCATGAAATGAGGAACGCCTTGCGCCGGCGGAATTTAAGTTACACGGCCAGAAATTTCTAGGTAAGTGCTTTGTGGATCGGGCACTTAGGTAGAAATTTTAAGGCAGTGTAACTTAAATTAGAAATTCGCCGTTACGCCGGGTCTTTGTGGATTTGGCCCACTGGTCTTGCCTCTCTATGTTACGTCGGCGTAGCGCATATGAGCTGTGCTACGCCCGCTCAAATATACGCCGCTCGACCTGAATCCGGATAATAATATTTGGGGGTTTTGCATAAGTTTCAGGCCTAAAATGATTTTTTAATATGTGCAAAAATAAAAAAAACAACAACAAAAATGCAAATAACGGCTCTGGCAGCGAAAAAGGTTAAAGGGATAAACTTTGGTGAAATGTGCAGGTATTGCAGAGATGTGGTGAATCTGTTTCATTTTGCCCCCCCATCCAATGTCACTTTAACTCAAATTTTAAGATTTGCCAGTAACTTCAGCTGCCCACATCTCTGGATCAACCGATCATTCCTGCATGTTGTTTTCACTGAGAGTAACGTTTGCTTATAGATTATCCTGTAGCATGTTCAAATTGTCCAGGCTTGTAACAGTATATCCATAATAATCTGCTGTGCTCAGCCTGCAAATAGAAAAATAAATAAAAATAAAAGTCTGCCTTGAAATAGCACCGAGCAGATCCAGACGTGTTTATTTATTTCTCAGCATTTAAATAAACTATCTCACCAAGTTAGAGGAATAATTAGTACGCCTCAGCTGTGCCAGTTATATTATCTAACCAGAAGCATGCAAGCTCTGGGCCCAATGCAGAACACCTAAGTAGTGCCAAGGGAGACTGATGCACACGTTGCAGTTTTGTAGAACAATTATTGGTTCTAGAGCCAAATAATGAGGAGATATATGTGATTTGTTTTTAATCTTCTTAGCCTGTCTGTATTAGATATCAACCCCAGTGAGGACAACCAAGAATTCTTAGACACCTAGATAGTGCAGGAAAAGAAACCTGTAAAGATGACTCTTGCAGGCTTGATTGCTTTTCCATATTTTTCTTGATGTATTAAATTAAATGTTGAGATTTGCAGAATTGCCACTAGAGGGAGATGAGTATTTGACTCACTTAGCCCCTTCCCCTCTACTTTAAGTGGAACTACATTTTTACCATTTAAAATACAAGAGGCCAGCATTATTGAAAATAAAAAAGTAGATTTTGCTGCAATGTCCACCTTCAATCCAGAGCTGTCTCTGCAATCATACCTGCAATCATACCTAACAATATATATATATATATATATATATATATATATATATATATATATATATATATACAGTATATACATATATATATATGTATATATATATATATATATATATATATATATATATATATATATATACAGTGCTGTGAAAAGTAGCTGCCCCCTCTAATGCTGAATGATTGTGATTACCGTATTTGCCGGCGTATAAGACGACTGGGCGTATAAGATGACCCCCTAGTTTTCTAGCTAAAATGCTGGTTTTGGGATATACTCACTGTATAAGACGACCCCTCACTGTGCCATTATACATGCCTCACTGTGCCATTATACATGCCTCAATGTGCCAGTATACATGCCTCACTGTGCCATTATACACGCATCACTGTGCCATTATACATGCCTCACTGTGCCAGTATGCCTGCCTCACTGTACCAGTATGCCTGCCTCACTGTGCCAGTATGCCTGCCTCACTGTGCCAGTATGCCTGCCTAACTGTGCCATTATGCCTGCCTCACTGTGCCAGTATGCCTGCCTCACTGTGCCAGTATGCCTGCCTAACTGTGCCATTATGCCTGCCTCACTGTGCCAGTATGCCTGCCTCACTGTGCCAGTATGCCTGCCTCACTGTGCCAGTATGCCTTCCTCACTGTGCCAGTATGTGCCAGTATGCCTGCCTCACTGTGCCAGTATGCCTGCCTTACTGTGGCCGTATGCCTTCCTCACTGTGCCAGTATGCCTGCCTCGACGATCTTCCTACCTTCTCCTGTTTGCAGAGTTTCTCAGGCTGCAGGCATCCATTATTCAAAAGCCGTGCCTCCTCCTCAGGCTGTTCCGTGATAGGCGGAACACTCATTTTCCCAGCAGAGCATCTGTTCAGTGTTCCGCCTATCACGGATGTCCTCTCGTCCGAGGCCGAGACACTGAACAGAGGCTCTTCTGGGAAAATTTGTGTTCCGCCTATCACGGAACAGTCTGAGGAGGAGGCGTGGCTTTTAAATAATGAATGGCCGCCGTCTGACAAACAGGTACCCGGCTTATAAGACGACCCCCGACTTTTGGGGCATGATTATATATATATATATGTATTGTACCGTGGTTATGTGTGTGTGTATATATATATATATATATATATATTAGTGCTGTCAAGCGATTAAAATTTCTAATCGCGATTAATCGCATTAATGTCATAGTTAACTCACGATTAATCGCGCGATTAAGGAGGTTCACCCTTTAAAACATTTTTTTTTTTGTTTTCTTATTTATTTTATTTTTTTTATAATATTAAATTGTGTTTTTTTATTTTTTTACATTTTGATCACTTTTATTGCTGTCACAAGGAATGTAAACATCCCTTGTGACAGCAATAGGTGGTGACAGGTACTCTTTATGGAGGGATCGGGGGTCTAAAAGACCTCCGAGCCCTCCTTTGCACTTCAAAGTATTCAGATTGCCGAAAACGGCGATTCTGAATACTGTGTACTTTTTTAAATCTGGCGCCATTGGCAGCCGAGAAACCCGGAAGTGACGTCATGACGCCGCTTCCATGGTTTCAATGCGGAGACTGAATCAAAGCCGCTTACGGCTTAGTGTCAGTCTCCGCCTGAACACAGAACGTGGCGGATGGAGGATCGGGTCTCCCGGTGGGACGGGAGGCCCGGTCAGAGCGGCGAAAGGCGGCGGGAGGGGGGGGATGTCCCCTCCCGCTCCTCCGGCATAACAACCGATCGGCTTTTAGACGCATCGGTTGTAATGTTTGGATAGCCGATCGCCCGCTCTAAACAACGGTACCGGGATGATGCCTGCGGCTGCAGGCATCATCCCGGTATAACCCCCGAACGTTAATCGCGCGATAAAAAAATTGACGGCGTTAACATGGGTTTGTGTTAACGCCGTTAATAACGCGTTTAACTGGCAGCACTAATATATATATATACTCTACATATGCACACACATTGTGTTTGAGCTTTGGGATGCACACCTATGATGGGGGCACCTTGGTACAAAACTGTTAATAGCACAGAGGGCAGGTGAGCCCGGAGGGTGAGCCTGGACACCCAGCATATAACTCAATGGTAGTGAAGGTGTCTATTGTGTCCCCTTACCAGTATTCCAAAAGTACAGGTATACCCCACTTTTAAGTACACAATAGGGTTTATTTACTAAAACTGGAAAATGCTAAATCAGGCTCACTTCTGCATAGAAACCAATGAGCTTCTAACCCGAGCTTGTTCAATTAAGCCTGGTACTAAAACCTGGAAGCTCATTGGTTTATATGCAGAAGTGAGCCTGATTTTGTGCTTTCCAGCTTTAGTAAATAAACCCCATTGTGTACTTAAAAGTGCGGTAGTACAAACAAATGCCCACAACCCCCACTAATAACTGGCCTTTGCAGCAAGTTGCACATGGAAGGGCGATGCATGTAAAACAAAACCCCAAATTCCCATTTGTATTGCACAATATTGTTAGTATTATTGGAATACTGATGAGAGGATGCACTGGACACCTTTGCTGCCATTGTGCTATATGCTGGGTGTTCAGTGCGCTCCTGTGCCTCTAACCACTTGCCGACCGCCGCATGTATATATACATCAGAGGCACGCACATTCCCCCGCCGCGTGCTCGGTGAGAGTGCCGCGGCTCCCGCGGACTCGATGTCTGCCAGGTGCCTGCGATCGTCTCACGGAGCTGCAGAACGGGCAGATGTAAACAAGGCGTTTCCCTGTTCTGCCTAGTGACAGGACAGTTATCTACTTCTCCCTGTGATCAGGAGCAGTGATTAGTGTCGTGTCACTGGTAGCCCATCCCCCCCACAGTTAGAATCACTCCCTAGGACATACTTAACCCCTTAATCGCCCCCTACAGTTTAACCCCTTCCCTGCCAGTGTCATTTACACAGTAAGCAGTGCATTTTTGTAGCACTGATCGCTGTATAAATGACAACGGTCCCAAAATAGTGTCAAAAGTGTCCGATGTGTCCGCCATAATGTCGCAGTCACGATAATAATCGCAGATCGTCACCATTACTAATAAAAAAAATATAAAAAAATGCCATAAATCTGCGCTATAACCTATAGACGCTATAACCTTTGCGCAAACCAATCAATAAACGCTTATTGCGATTTTCTTTACCAAAAATATGTAGAAGAATACATATCGGCCTAAACTGAGGAAGAAATTAGTTTTTTTATATATTTTTGGGGGATATTTAAAAAAGTTTAAAATATTGCTTTTTTTTCAAAATTGTCGCTCTTTTTTTGTTTATAGCGCAAAAAATGAAAACCGTAGAGGTGTTCAAGTACCACCAAAAGAAAGCTCTATTTGTGGGAAAAAAAGGACGTAAATCTTGTTTGGGTGAAACATTGCACGACCGCGCAATTGTCAGTTAAAGCGACGCAGTGCCGAATCGCAAAAAATAGCCGGTCATTGGGCAGCCAATTCTTCTGGGGCTGAAGTGGTGAAGGAGGGGTGGGTTCCCTTCAGGCCCACCTGCCCTCTATCTATCTATTATAATGCATGTGCTTCTACTATGGAGGCTCTCATATACACGGCTCCAAAAGATTAAAGGAACACTTTGAGAACATATCAGATCTCAACAGGCAAAAATCTCATGTTGGATATCTACAGGCATACTGTATACTGATATGGACGGGGTAATGTGTTAGGAATGAAAGGATGGCACATCATTTGATGGAAATGGAAATTATCCACCTACAGAGGACTGAATTCAAAGACACCCCGAAAATCAAAGTGAAAAAATTATGCAGCAACTCAAAATGGTCCTCAGTAGTTTGTATGGCCCCCAAGTGCTTGTATGCATGTCTGAAAACATCAGGGCATGCTCCTAATGAGACAATGGATGGTGTCCTGGGATATTTCCTCCCAGATCTGGACCAGAGCATCACTGAGCTCCTGAACAGAGAGGTGCAACCTGGCGGCACCGGATGGACCGAAACATAATGTCCCAGAGGTGTTCTTTTGGATTTAGGTCAGGTGAGCGTGGGGGGCCATTCAATGGTATCAATTTCTTCATCCTCCAGGAACTGGCTGAGGCCGGGCATTGTTGTGCACCAGGAGGAACCCAGGACCCACTGCACCAGCGTAGGGTCTGACAATGGGTCCAAGGATTTCATCCCGATACCTAATGGCAGTCAGGGTGCCATTGTGTAGCGTGTAGAGGTCTGTGCGTCCCTCCATGGATATGCCTCCCCAGACCATCACTGACCCACCACCAAACCGATCATGCTGAACCATGTTACAGGCAGCATAAAGTTCTCCACGGCTTCTCCAGACCCTTTCACGTCTGTCACATATGCTCAGGGTGAACCTGCTCTCATCTGTCAAAAGCATGGGGCACCAGTGCTTCTGGTGTTCAATGTAAAATGCCAATCAAGTTCCACAGTGTCCGGCAGTGAGCACCAGGGCCGCTGATAGAAATCATGGGGCCCCGTACAGCCTACCTGGGATGAGTAGGGGAAAAAAATGTCAGACACCTCCACCTGAAAAACCATTCCTGTTTTGGAGGTCGTCTCATTGTTGCCCATCTAGTGCACCTGTTGTTAATTTCAATTAACAGCAAAGCAGCTGAAACTGATTAACAACCCCCTCTGTATACGCAGAATACTGCACAGATGTCTCTGAAATCGTGGTCGAAATCAGGACTTAGGCTAGGTTCACACTTGTCCGACAAACGGTCCTACATTGGGAGCCTCATGTAGCATGACGTGTGAAAATCAATGTTTCCCTATGAGAGCCGTCTTAACTGGTCCTACACAAGTCGGTCCGACTTTGAAAATGCTCCCTGTACTACTTTTGGTCCTACATTGATCCTACTTCAGGCCCATTGAATATCATTGAAGTCGGACCAAAGTAGTATCCTGTTCATGAAAGTAGGATGGATGTAGGACCAATGTAGGATAAATGTAGGACCAATGTAGCAGAGCAAAGTAGGATGAAAGTAGTGTAGTAGTGTGAACCCAGCCTGACAGGCGGGAGTGAAGTCGTGCGAGTTCAGCTGAACTCGCACGACTTCGCTCGCGCAGCCCAGTGTGAACCTGGGCTAAATGACCCCATTCTTGCACCTCACAGACAGTTTGGAATTTAACCCCCCCCGGGGCAGATCTGTATCTCCTACTCCTAACGCAAATCTTTTGTTACTGCTGCTGGGCATGATTGGTAAAATAACAAGAACACAGAGCATGGTTATTTTATGATCATACATACAATCTTTTATTGTGTGTATTCTTTATTCACAATTGCGACATTCTTCTGCTGTAATTGCTCTATATGCTGAATCGCTGTATTCTGAGGTTCTGCTGGAAGTCTCAGTGTGATATTTCTGTAATAAGTAGATCAAAGACCCCATTTAAACTTTTCTCATGTACTGCACGCCATTTTCTCTCTTTTTTTCTATAACAAAACTATGGAAAAAACTGAAGAACTTTATTCATCTCAAAAAAAAAAAATTATTATTAACCACTTCATTACTGGGCGCCCAGACCAATTTTCAGCTTTCAGCGCTGACACATTTTGAATGACAATTGCGCGGTCATACAACACTGTACCCAAATTATATTTTTATAATTTTTTTCCCCACAAATAGAGCTTTCTTTTGGTGGTATTTGATCATCTCTGCGATTTTTATTTTTTGCGCTATAAGCAAAAAAAGACAGAAAATTTTGAAAAAAAACCCACAATATTTTTAACTTTTTGTTATAATAATATCCCAATTTTTTTTTTATATATTTTTTTCCTCGGTTTAGGCAGATGCGTATTCTTCTACATATTTTTGTTAAAAAAAAATCGCAATAAGCGTATATTGATTGGATTGCGCAAAAGTTATAGCGCCTACAAAATAGGGGATAGATTTATGTTTTTTTTTTTTTTACTAGTGATCTGCGATTTTTTTGTCAGGCCTGCGATATTGCGGCGGACATATCGGACACTTTTGACACAATTTTGGGACCATTCACATTTACACAGCGATCAGTGCTATAAAAATGCACTAATTACTGTATAAATGTGACTGGCAGGGAAGGGGTTAACACTAGGGGGGGGGGAATGTATTCCCTGGGTGTGTTCTAACTGTGTGTGGAGGGGGACTGACTGGGGGAGGTGGCCGATGCTGTGTCCCTATGTACAAGGGACACAGATCGGTCTCCTCTCTCCCTGACAGGACGTGGAGCTCTGTGTTTACACACAGAGCTCCACGTCCCTGCTGTCACCGCCGATCGCGGGTACCTGGCGGACATCGCGGCCGCCAGGCACACGCATGGGCATCTCAGTGATGCCCCGGGCACAGTGTTTCCCCACTGCGTGTCCCCAGTGGTGCGCATAATGCACATAAAAGGACATCCAGGGACGTCCACCCGGAGCCGTTGAGAGCCGCTGTGGACGTATTTTGTCTATAGCGCGGCTCTCAAGTGGTTAAGGACCGGGTCACGAACATTTACGATGGCAGAATGGCACGGACAGGCAAATTTACATAAATATACGTCACTTTAAATTTGCCACCGTGTGGGTGCGCGTCGCCGGCGGTGCCTGCGCGTCACCGGCGGTGCGTGCGCCCACACGATCGCGTGTCATGGAGCTGCAGAATGGGGAGATGCCTGTGTAAACAACGCATCTCCCTGTTCTGCCTAGTAACAGGACACTGATCGTCTGCTCTCTCGTAGCCACGCCTCCTAACAGTTAGAATCACTCCCTAGGACACACTTAACCCCTTCCTAGCCCCCTAGTGGTTAACCCCTTCACTGCCAGTCACATTTACACAGTAATCAGTGCATTTTTATAGCACTGATCGCTGTATAAATGTGAATGGTCCCAAAATAGTGTCAAAAGTGTCCGATGTGTCCGCAATAATGTCACAGTCACAATAAAAAAAAAAACACTGATCGCAGCCATTACTAAAAAAAAAATATAAAAAAATGCTAGAATTCTATCCCGTTTTGTAGACGCTATAACTTTTTCGCAAACCAATCAATAAACGCTTATTGCGATTTTTTTAACAAAAATATGTAGAAGAATACGTATCGGCCTATACTGAGGAAAAAATATTTATTATTATATTTTTTTTTTTTCAAAATTGTCACAGAGGTGATCAAATACCACCAAAAGAAAGCTCTATTTGTGGGGGAAAAAAGGACGCCAATTTTGTTTGTGAGCCACGTCGCACCCTGCGCAATTGTCAGTTAAAGCGACGCAGTGCCGAAACGCAAAAGGTGGCCCGGTCATTTGGCAGCCAAATTCCTCTAGGGCTGAAGTGGTTAAAGCTGATGTCCAGGCATTATGCCATGTCAGCAATAGGGGATCTCTTTAAACTCGGTGTGGTAAGATCTGGTGTAATACAACACTGGAGTAAATAAACACAGGAGCAGGTGACCTATGATAAAACCCTCTTGGTATTTACTGGAGCCACAATGCCCTGCCAAAACTAATATTAACTCCACTTGGCGTGACTGATTAATGGACTCCATGAACATATTCAGCTTTTACTGTCTGACATGGAACAGTTACAGCAGACAGAACAGACAGTTCGCTAAGTGCTGCTTTGAAGTTTTACACTGTACTCTCTTCTCACTGAAGTTTGAACGCAAAACTCCCCCTAAACACAGGATGATGGCACAATTCTGACCACCGTTGAGCATCTTTCCTGGCCAGCACTTCCCAAAACACATGTGGTCGCATTAGACAACAGTTCAAGTTTAGCTCCATAAAGAGAGGCAGAGGAGGGATGCCATAGGCAGCTTCTGGTTCCAGCATATTAACAACTTGGCGGCAGGTTGGCTCCCCTGCGCGAGAGCCCGTAGCTATACGTCGGCTCTCGCGCAGGCCACTAGGGGCGCGGGCGGGATCGCCGCCGGGCACACGCGATCGCTCGTTACAGAACAGGTTTACACACACAGCTCCCGGTCCTGTCAGGGAGAGAAATGCTGATCTTCTGTTCATACAATGTATGAACAGAAGATCGGTCATTTCCCCTAGTGAAGCCACCTCCCTTACAGTTAGAACACACCCAGGGAACATACTTAACCCCTTCCCCGCCCCCTAGTGTTAACCCCTTCACTGCCAGTGGCATTTTTACAGTAATCCAATGCATTTTTATAGCACTGATCGCTATAAAAATGACAATGGTTCCAAAAATGTGTCAAAATTGTCCGAAGTGTCCGCCATATTGTCGCAGTACCGAAATCGCTGATCGCCGCCATTACTAGTAATAAAAAAATATTAATAAAAATGCCATAAAACTACCCCCTATTTTGTGAACGCTATAACTTTTGAGCAAACCAATCAATAAACACTTATTGCGATTTTTTTTTTAATGAAAAATAGGTAGAAGAATACGTATCGGCCTAAACTGAGGAAAAATTATTTTTTATATATATTTTTGGGGGATATTATAGCAAAAAGTAAAAAAAATTCATGTTTTTCACAATTGTCGCTCTATTTTTGTTTATAGCGCAAAAACTAAAAACCACAGAGGTGATCAAATTCCACCAAAAGAAAGCTCTATTTGTGGGGAAAAAAAGGAAGCCAATTTTGTTTGGGAGCCACGTCGCACGACCGCGCAATTGTCAGTTAAAGCGACGCAGTGCCGAATCGCAAAAAGTGCTCTGGTCTTTGACCAGCAATATGGTCCAGGGGTTAAGTGGTTAAGGGAAATAATCTCTGCTATCAAATCACTATTCACCAGATGAGACTTGGACATTGGTATCCTGCAAAAATACCTGATTGTTGAGACCATCGATTAATATCAATATGCAGCCTAAAATGAAGATGTGACCAGGCTAGTAATTATACAGTATATCCATAACAAGCCGCAAACAAGCTCTAAACTAAATCCACACTGACCTCTGTAGCTGCAGGCACTATTGAGTAATTGTTTCCTAAAGTATACAGAAAATTCACTTTCATAGTTAGTCTGGTCCAAAAAAAAATCCATCAAGTTAAACCATTCAACCGGTGGGGGGGGGGGGGGATACTGGTATGAGTGCCGATACTAAGCATGTGCACGAGTATTGGTACTCGTGCACATGCACTGACACCTGAAACCGATGCTTTCATGCTCGGTTCTTTCACCTGTCAGCGGGATTCCACCACTGACAGCTGAGGGTTGTTAAAGCGGAGTTCCACCCTAAAAATGAACTTTCTATTAACAGCTTACCTAAAAAAATGTACTCACTTCTATTTGGCTGTTACTAGACAAATTTCGTAATCTGCCTAGTTCCTGGTTTTAGGTGGCCCAGCATGCACCTCTCCCTGAAAACCAGGAGGGAAAAGGAACTGGGCTTCACATGCCCACACATATGATGGATACGGCCACAACATGAGCTGGAGGATATAAGGCAAGTGTTTGCAATGATTTCTGGAATGATTGGGGAGCTATTAATATGGTTAGGGACTATTTAATTTGATTGATTTTAGCTTGCAAAAAATTAATAAAAATGATGCCCGGAAGCCCGCTTTAAAGGGGTTGTAAAGAATTTTTTTTTCCCTAAATAGCTTTCTTTACCTTAAGAAATCCTCCCTTTCTGTTCTTCTGTCTCTAACTACACACCGTAATGCAAGGCTTTCTCCCTGGTGTGGAGAAAGCCTCTTGAGGGGGGAGGGGGCGAGCAGGAGTGTCAGGACCCCCACTAACACACAGCTCCTTTCTCTATCTGCAAAGTAGAGAGTGTCCTGACACTCCTGCTCGCCCACTCCCCCCTCAAGAGGCTTTCTCCACACCAGGGAGAAAGCCTCGCATTACTGTGTGGAGTTACAGACAGAAGAACAGGAAGTGAGGATTTCTCAGAAGAAATAAGGACATTTAAAAGCAAAATGGAAGGATAAGGTAAGTGAAGGAGGACTGCACTAAGGTAAAGGAAGCTATTTATGTTTTTTTTTTTACCTTTACAACCCCTTTAAGGAACAGGGCCACCGCGTTCTTATTAACCGATGACTCAGTCAGCTGTCAGTGGGGTTCCCCTGTTGACAGCTAAAGTGTAAACAATAAACGGCAATAGGAACTGTAAAAAAAAAACACAGCCTGGCAATGTTTATCAACAACATTGCTCAGCCACTGAAAGAGAAAGAGAAAAATAAACATCGGGGGTTATTTACTAAAGGCAAATCCACTTTGCACTACAAGTGCAAACTTCAATTGCAAAGTGCACTTGAAAGGGCAGTCGCTGTAGTTCCGAGGGGGACATGAAAGGGGAAAAAAAACAGCATTTTAGCTTGCACATGATTGGATGATAAAATCAGCAGAGCTTCCCCTCATTTGAGATCTTCCCCTCAGATTTACAGCGACTGCACTTTGCACTTGTAGGGCCAGATTCACAGAAAAAGTACGCCGGAGTATCTGCTGATACTCCGGCGTACTTTCAAATTTGCCGCGTCGTATCTTTATTTGTAATTCACAAATAAAGATACGACGGATTTTGGCTAAGATCCGACAGGCGTACGGCTTCGTACCCCTTCGGATCCTAGGTGTAATTTTCCGGCGGCCGCTGGGTGGAGTTTGCGTCGTTTTCCAGCGTCGGGTATGCAAATTAGCTGTTTACGGCGATCCACGTAGGTACGCGCGTTCGTCGCATTCTCTTACATCGTCGCTAGTCGGTTTTTCCCGCCGCAAACATAAGCTTGCTTTTTCATGGCTTACATTTAGAACAGCCATGTTAAAGTATGGCCGTCATCCCCGCATCGAATTTCCAATTTTTCTTTTTTGCGTAAGACATCCGGGAATACGAAATGACGTAACGCACATCGCCGTTCAAAAAATACGTCGGGGCGCCGTAATTTCACGCAAAGCACGGCAGGAAATTTTCACACGGAGCATGCGCAGAACGTTCGGCGCGGGAGCGCCTAATTTAAATGGTACACGTCCCATTTGAATTAGGCGGGCTTGCGTCGGACGGCTTTACGTTACACCACCGTAAGTTTACACGCAAGTGCTTGGTGAATCAGGCACTTGTGCTGAAAACTTGCGTAACGTAAAGACGATACGTTACGCCACCGCAGATCTCTGTGAATCTAGCCCGTAGTTTGAATTTGTAGTGCAAAGTGGATTTGCCTTTCGCAAATAACCCCCATTGTTTCATTTTGTATCTTTCTGTTTATTCATCTACAGATCAAAAGGGATGAACTTCGATCTGCAAATTAAGTCAGTTTAAAGCAACCTGTCAAGTTAAAGAGGAAGTTAACACTGCAAGGTACTGTAAAGGCAAAATGTGCTAGGTGCAGGAATTATCCCGGTATAACTACTGAAACCCGAGGACATCCATGGACGTCCTATGGGTGGGAAGTAGTTAATATATCATTTAAATATACTATTGATAGCTTTCTTTTATATCTGTTGGATAAATGGCAAAAATCAGCCTGCCAATGTTTAAAAGATAAAAAGAAAGGGCTGGATTCAGAAAGACTTACGACGGGCATATCAGTAGATACGCCGTTGTACGTTCCGAATCCGCGCCGTTGTATGCTCAAATTGAGATACGCTTAAATGTTGCTAAGATACGACCGGCGTAAGTCTTCTACGCCGTCGTATTTTAGGGTGCATATTTACGCTGGCCGCTAGGTGGCGCTTCCGTAGATTTACGCGTAGAATATGTAAATGACCTAGATACGCCGATTCACAAACGTACTTGCGCCCGATACGCCGTTTACCTAAGGCTTACGTCCGGCGTAATGTTACTCCTGCTATATGAGGCGCAGCCAATGTTAAGGTATGGACGTCGGAACAGCCGTAGAATTTTACGTCGTTTACGTAAGTGGTATGTGAATGGGGCTGTGCGTAGGTTACGTTCACGTCGAAAGCATTGAGCCGACGTAACTTAGGAAGTATATGCGACGTGACTCTGAGCATGCACGCGCATGCGCGGATCGTTAGTGCAAAAATGTACATGGGGTCACGGCTACTTAGAATACAACACGCCCACTACCTTCCACATTTGAATTAGGCGGGCTTACGCCAGCCTAGTTACACTACGCCGGCGCAACGTACGGCGCCAGACCTTTGTGAATAATGGTCTGGGCGCCCTATTTTACGTCGGCGTAGCGCATATGAGATGCGCTACGCCGGCACAACTATACGCTGAGCTACGTGAATCTAGCCCAAACATTGTTTCTTTTTGTATCTTTCTGCTTATTCATCTACAGATCAAAGTGATGAACTTTGATCTATCTGCAAATTAGGTCAGTTTAAAGAGTAAGTAAACACTGCCTCTTTCTTTTTTTTGTTTTTGGTGACCTGCAAAGTAAAGGCATAATGTGCTAGGTGCAGGAATCATCCCAGTATAACTACTGAAACCCGAGAACATCCATGGATGTCCTATGGGTGGTAGTTAATATATCATTTAATATGTGTGTTATGTCACCGGCGCTCATCAATGTTATAGATATATTATAAAAATATATTAGTGTCTATCAAACAATCTGCTGCAGTTTTAGTGAACACCTCAAAAGTGTATGAAAATTGTAAAAGAAAAAATATATATTTTCAAACACTAATAGGTAGATTCAGTAAGAGTTAGGCCGGCTTATCAGTAGATAAGCCGACCTAACTCAGAATCTAAGCCGACCTATGTTTAAGCGTATGCTCAAACAGAGATACGCTTAAACATATCTAAGATACGACGGCTTGCGCCGTCCTATCTTAGATTGCAATATTTTGGATGGCCGCTAGGTGGCGCTTCCATTGCGGTCGGCGTAGAATATGTAAATGAGGGGATACGCCAATTCACGAACGTACGCCAGGCCGACGCAGTACTTTTACGCCGTTTACGTAAGAGATAGGCTGTGTAAAGTTAGAGCTAGGCTCTAGTGGAATAGTAATGTCAAGTATGGCCGCCGTTCCCGCCGCGCAATTTGAAATTTTTACGTCGTTTGCGTAAGTCGTCCGCGAATCGGGATTTATGTCGTTTACGTCCACGTCAAAATCAATAGGCCCGTACGGCGTACTTAGTCGCAATGCGCACTGGGAAATGTAGGCGCCCGGCGCATGCGCAGTACCCAAAAAACGTCAAAAACGTGAGGTCAAACCTCATTACCATTAAACACGCCCCCCTCCAACCCATTTGAATTAGGCGCCCTTACGCCCGCCGCGTTTACACTACGCCACCCTAAGTAAGGAGGTAAGTGCTTTGAGAATCATGTACTTGCCTCTCTTACTTAAAGTGGAGTTCCACCCATTTTTTTATGTTTGTCTGTGCTGCATGCTCTAACCTCATAGTGTTCAGAATGGACAATTTTTATTTAATTTGTTGCTTGTAAATATCTTTATTTTGTAGTCCTTCATTACTTCCTCCTCCTTATTTGCCTAGGCTATTTGCAAGGGCTTCTGGGATAGGCATCATGTTTCCCAGTAGTCCTTGCAAACCTGACTGAAACCTATTACATTGCTTGTGCACTGAGCATGTGCGAGATATGCAAAGCTGAAATCCAGGAAGTCATACAGTCTGGCTTCATGATGCCCACACTTAAGATGGCCACGGTCTGTTTCTAGATTATAAACTATCTAAATGCTGTAACAACCTAACAAAACGGACCTTAGTTTACAGACTAACTTTACTAGAATACATTAAGCTTGTGTATTACAGGGGTATTTATATTTAAAAAGTGAAATTGTGGGTGGAACTCCCCTTTAAGGCGGCGTAGTGTAAACATGCTAGGCTACGCCGCCGCAAATTAGCGCGCCCCTACCTGAATCTACCTATAATTGTCAAGTAATTTGCACTTCACTCTCTCCTCACTTGCAGTCATTACCTTGAGGCTTCTGGGTAAACTGTATAGGCGGAATTACGTCACGTGGAACCTCCAGATGCTGAACCGCTTAGCAAACGAGGCGTGGAGCGCACACCGGTGGAAAACACAGATCGTTCGCTGAGAACGGTAGCGCTGGATAGACTTGTGCCGGTCGGATAGGCACAATATCATGTGAGTGCAAACTTTATACGATTTTAATACATTTATGCTATATTTTGAACATACTACACCATACTACAACATACTGTCCTTCTATTTTAAGAAACATTTTCACCCCCCCATTGAGAAAGGAATGCAGCAGGAGAGCTGCAAGGAAAGGAAAAGTCAATAATCTGGGAAACAACGTGTTGATTATCCCTATAGGCCATTACTATAGTTTGTTCTGGTGAGTGTGCATTTTGCAAATAGGTGGTGGTGACACAACGGGTGGAGGAGTCACTAGTTTTTGGCCCACTTAACATACGGAATCTGCATACGTTTTTTCCTGAAGAGCAATGGACTTCTTTTTCACTTTCATTTATTTGAACTTTTATTTCACTTATTGAAGTCATTTGTTGGAGCACTTGTTTTTTGGTGTACACTGGTATATATTATATGGCGATTTGATTTGATTTGCGCATTTATATGCATAAGGGATATATGTATAAGGGTTATTATATATTTTTGTATCTATTTATGCAAACTGCTGGTGTATCTATACATATTTATTATTTTTTGCATAAACTTACAGGATCAGCGCAGTAGTAATATACATGTACTTACATATACATATATATTTTTTCTTTTACAATATATCATTTAAACAACTATGTGAACGACACCCCCCTACAGTGCAGACACCCCCCTACAGTGCAGACACCCCCCTAGAGTGCAGACACCCCCCCTACAGTGCAGACCCAGACCCCCCCTACAATACACTACAGACCCCCCCTTCAGACCCATAATCAGCGCGGGACATGATGGATGCATGGTACGTGTAGTTTACACGGAGAAGGGGGAGGCGGCGGCTTCACTCTGCTTGGCTGCGTGAGACAGCCAAGACAGATCAGACAGAGCGGCAGCGCGGCCACGAGAGACGGGTGTCACTCGAGTGCAGCGAACACCCCCCCCCCCCCCCCATTTGCAAAGCCACTACAGCTACATGCTCTCCATGTGTGTGGTACTGCGTTGTTCTTACCTGCCGCTGCCTGTCACTGCGCTGCTTAAACCCGCGGCCGCCCGCTGTCTCCGCTTCAGTCATGGAGGGGGGTGCCAGCCTGACACCCCCCCCAGTGTGTGGCACCTGGGGCGCCCCGCCCCCCACTTAGTATGCCACTGCTCATAACTGCCAATGCATGTATGCACTCCTATCAGTTACATTGGGCCAGATCCACAAAAGGGATACGCCGGCGTATCTACTGATACGCCGTCGTATCCCTGTTTCTATCTATGCGACTGATTCACAGATATATATAGATATTCCTAAGATCCGGCAGGTGTAATAGTTTTACACTGTCGGATCTTAGGATGCAGTACCGCGGCCGCCGCTGGGGGCATTTCTCGTCGAAATTCCGCTTCGGGTATGCAAATTAGCACTTACGGAGATCCACAAAGTGGTTTCCCTTCGTGAATTCTCCGTAAATTGTTAGTTTGCAAATGCAAAGATAGGGTACCTTTTACAAAGTGTAAAGTTAGTACACCTTGTAAAAGTAGACCCTTCTTTCCCGCGACGCTGTCAAATTTTAAAAAAAAATAAAAAATTTCCCGCCGCAACTTTTTTTCCCCGACGCAACTTTTTTTACCTGGCGCGATACACAAAACTCGGCGCAACGTAACTTTGCGCAAAGCACGTCGGGAAAATCGTGTCGGGAGCATGCGCAGTACGTCCGGCGCGGGAGCGCGCCTAATTTAAATGGGACTCGCCCCATTAGATTGGGCCGGACGGATTTAAGTTACACCGCTGAAAATTTCTAGGTAAGTGCTTTGTGGATCAGGCACTTAGGTAGAGATTTTGCGGCGGTGTAACTTAAATAGGAAAAGTTAAGTTACGGCCGCTCGTTGTGGATCTGGCCCATTGTTCCCAGCTACCTCTGCCCACTACGGAACCCTTCACATCTATGTAATGGAGAAGAGGAAAAGGGGAGGTGTTTTATAGTCATGTCCTAGAACGACAATTCTTCTCCTCCATAGATACAGTGCAGGGAGTGAGCGTTGTCACCTTAAAGCGGTGGTTCACCCTCCATAGCAAAATTTTAGCATAAATTAAGGCATAGTAGCGCGAGCTACAGTATGCCTGTCTTGATTTTTTTAGCACGGTACTCACAGTGCAATCCTGTATAGAAGATTCCGACCCCCCGCGGGGAATGGGCGTTCCTATCCAGACGGAGGATGATTGACGGTCGGCTCTGGCACGTCACGCTCCCCGAAGACAGCCGGAGTAGGTCTCGGCTCTTCACAGCGCTATACGGCGCCTGCGCACAGACTATGCGCAGGCGCCGTGAAGAGCCAAGCCTATTTCGGCTATTTCCGGAGAAGCGTGACGTGCCAGAGCCGGCCGTCAATCATCCTCCGTCTGGATAGGAACACCCATTCCCCGCGGGGAGTCGGTATCTTCAATGTAGGATTGCACTGTGAGTACCGCGCTAAAAAAATCAAGACAGGCATACTGTAGCTCGCACTACTATGCCTAATTTTATGCTAGAAGAAAAACATTTTTTTTTTTTTGTTTATAGGGTGAACCCCCGCTTTAAGGCAGGAGGTTTGTTACTGGCAGAAATCACCAAGTCAAAATAAAAAAAAATCCTGAAAAATAATGCGGCCTCCACATCTAACGATTGGTAAACTGTAATATATAAATCGTTTAACGCATTGGGGAAAAAATTGATTAAGACGTTACGCTCAGGGCAGGCTTAAAAAAACAGGAAAGAAACCAAAGCGTTTATTACAAAAAAAAATACAAAAAAAGTCAAACAAACAGTATAGATCCTACAAAATAAAAAAAATAAATTTAGCTGAAGAATGGAGGGAGTAATGTAATATTTATGTGAATCCATCTGCATTGTGGCCTAAATCTATACAGCAACAACTAGGTTAGGGCTTAAGCCTGCACATAATCCCCAAGACATACCGCGCCGTGTACTAATATTGTGTTCTAACAAAGACGACAGGCCGACGGATTTATATTCCCAGGACAACAGCTGGATGGTGAAGCTCGACTCCGCCAGTCACTGCTCATTTTGTCCAGACATTTCATGGCGCTCACAACCTCTGAAAGGGATAAATAAGTTTTCCGTGTACACCAAGACAGGCAAAGATTTCTTGTCCATTGTTCAGAGAATATGAATGATAACACAAAAACTTTTCTTTCACTCATGGTTAGTGTTTGGCTAAATCATTTATTATCAACCAACTGTGTTTACTCTTTTTAAATCAAAATGACAACAGAAATTACCCAAATGACCCCAGTTAAAAGTTTACATACCCTGGTGATTTTGGCCTGATAAAATGCACACAAATTGACACAAAGGGGTTTGAATGGCTATTAAAGGTAACCATCCTCACCTATGATCTGTTTGCTTATAATTAGTGTGTGTGTATAAAAGGTCAATGAGTTTCTGGACTGACAGACCCATGCATCTTTCATCCAGTGCTGCACTGACGTTTCTGGATTCTGAGTCATGGGGAAAGCAGAAGAATTGTCAAAGAACCTGCGGGAAAAGGTAGTTGAACTGTATAAAACAGGAAAGGAATATAAAAAGATATCCAAGGAATTGAGAATGCTAATCAGCAGTGCTCAAACTCTAATCAAGAAGTGGAAAATGAGGAGTTCTGTTGAAACCAAACCATGGTCATGTAGACCAACTAAAATTTCAGCCACAACTGCCAGGAAAATTGTTTGGGATGCAAAGAAAAACCCACAAATATCTTCAAGTGAAATACAGGACTCTCTGAAAACATGTGGTGTGGGTGTTTCAAGATGCACAATAAGAGGGCACTTGAAGAAAGATGTAAGAAAATTGTGGTAGATGGCGCACGATTATCAGAGCATGTAATAATGATCAATGGTATAATAGCATATGGTCCATAAAAAATACAGAGGGTTTGGTAAATAGTCCAATGAGAGTCCATATAATAGTCCAGAAAATATATACATGCACTAGCGGCAGCAACCCTGAAGCAGAAGCAGGCTCTGGAAAATATTTGTAAAAGAAGAAAAAAATGCGCCAATCTAAGTGCAGTAAGCATAAAATTTAATAAAGGAATAACATATAACAAACAGCCAAGTGACTACTCACAAGCATCATAAGTAAATGGGCATGTAGATGGTAATTGCAGGCCCGATGTCACTGAGGTGGTCAGCAGTTCCTATGTCCCGATCCGCATTCACAGGAGCGTGGGGGCGCTGGATGTAGCTGGAGCGGTGGATGTTACGGGGGTCCAGTACCTCAGAAACCTCAAAAAAGCCACGGGGAAGCAGGGAGCCAGGATGCGCCACTCGAGACTGCGTGCGTGTCAGCGTGGAACGCATCATGCCGTCGTCGCACCGGAAGTGACGTGGGGAGCTGGGCCAGCCAATGGGATGACGCGTTTCACAGCCTCCGGTGTTTCATCAGATCCATCTCCCATTTACTTATGATGCTTGTGAGTAGTCACTTGGCTGTTTGTTTTATGTTATTCCTTTATTAAATTGTATGCTTACTGCACTTAGATTGGCGCATCTCTTTCTTCTTTTACTTGAAGAAAGATGGGCTGCATGGTCAAGTCGCCAGAAAAAAGACATTACTATAAAAATGCCACAAAGTGTTATGTACTGGAAAGTACCTTGTAGCCAGAGCCTAGTGTGCAGGAAGAGGCCTCTCTTACAGCCCCGGCTCTGGAGCTGCTGGAGTTGGGACAGCAAGCTCGGGAGCACGGCGAGGTAGGAGTGCCTGGTGATGATAGCAGCTCGGCACGGTTGGTGGTCCTTCGGGACGGTGGTTGCAGGAGACAGCGTCTCTGGAGCTGGCACAGGCACCGGATAGCAGGAGCTGGTGAAGCAAACCGGGTAAGCAGATAATCAGGTGGTTTAAGCAAGCGTAGTCAGATTCAGGCACAGGGTCTGGTAACGGTGGGCAGGAGAGCAGAGTGGAGTCAGAGCAAGCCAGGGGTCGGAGTGGAGAGGGTCGGATGGTCAGACGGAGCCGGGTCGGTTTGAGGTAACAGGTTACAACAGGTCACAGATTTCACTGATACAACGCTGCAGATCAGACAGCAAAGTGTCACTTCCGCTGCTAGCTTTTTAAAGGCTGAGTGGCGCCAATCGCGCATTAAGGAGCACGCGCGCGTTCCCGTTGTCGTGCACGTGCGCGTGTAGTAGGCACATATCCGTGTGCATGTGGGGCGCGCCTGCGCACATGAATAGGTGACTGGTTTTGATTCTGACCATTAGTATGTGTGCGCATGCGTGCATGCCGGAGCCTATTGGCAGGTCCCTGACACAAAGTATTCCGCTTACAATATGCCAAAATGCACAGAGACAAGCCTCAAACTTTCTGCCACAAAGTCATTTGAAGTGATGAGACCAAAATTGAGCTTTTTGGCCACAACCATAAACACTACATTTGGAGAGTCAACAAGGCCTATGATGAAAGGTCCACCATTCCTACTGTGAAACACGGAGGTGGAGTGCTGATGTTTTGGGGATGTGTGAGATACAAAGACACAATACATTTGATCAAAATTGATGGCAAGATGAATGCAGAATGTTATCAAATACTGGAGGAACATTTGCATTCATCGGCCAGGAAGCTGCACATGGGACGTACTTGGACATTCCAACATAACAATGATCCAAAACACAAGGCCAAGTCCACCTGTCATTGGCTACAGCAGAATAAAGTGAAGGTTCTGGTGTGGCCATCTCAGTCTCCTGACCTCAATATCATTGAGCCCCTCTGGGGAGATCTCAAACGTGCCGTTCATGGAAGACAGCCCAAGAATTTACAGGAACTGGAGGATTATTACCAAGAGGAATGGGCAGCTTTACCATCTGAGAAGATAAAGAGCCTCATCCACAAATACCACAAAAGACTTCAAACTGTCATTGATGTTAAAGGGGGCAATACACGGTAAACTTTTTATCAGGGTCGTTTGGGTAGTTTCTGTTGTCATTATGATTTAAAAAGAGTAAACACAGTTGATTGATAATAAATGGCCAAACACTAATCATGAGTGAAAGAAATGATTTTGTATTATCATTCATATTCTCTGAAAAATGGCCAAGAAATCATAAATGCTGCCAGGGTATGTAAACGTATGAGCACAACTGTACATATCCCCAAAAAATATATATATAAAAAAACAAACGTATTCATCAGTTTAGTTTAGTTGCCTTGCCACACTGCAAAAAATGGTTCAGGAATAGTTTAGGAACACAACAATGAGCTTTAGGAGTTGACATGGCCTCCATGTTCTCCAGATCTCAATCCGATCAAACATCTGTGAGGCCCCGTACACACGACCGTTTTTCTCGTCAGAATTCAGCCAGAAACTCGATGGGAGACGTATTCTGCCGAGAAAAATGGTCGTGTGTACACTTTTCGCCGAGGAAACCGACGAGGATCTCGTCGGGCCAAATAGAGAACATGTTCTCTATTTCTTTGTTAGTCAATGGGAAAAGTTGGCTCGCCGAGATCCTCGGCGGCTTCACAAGGAACTCGACGAGAAAAACAATGTGTTTTGCCCTTCGAGTTTCTCGGACGTGTGTACGGGGCCTCAGATGTTCCGTAAAAACAATTCCGATGTATGGAGGCCCCACCTCACAATTTACAGAACTTTTAACCACTTGCCTACTGGGCACATACACCCCCTTCCTGCCCAGACAAAATTTTAGCTTCCGGCACTGCGTCGCTTTAACTGACAATTGCGCGGTCATGCGACGTGGCTCCCAAACAAAATTGACGTCCTTTTTTTCCCACAAATATAGCTTTCTTTTGGTGGTATTTGATCGCCTGTGCGGTTTTTATTTTTTGGGCTATAAACAAAAAAAAAGAGCGTAAATTTGGGTATTTTTGGTAAAGAAAAAAAATCGCAATAACCGTGACTGGTTTGCGCAAAAGTTTTATTGCCTACAAAAAAGGGGACATAATTATGATTTTTTTTTTTTACTAGGAATGGCGGCGATCTGCGTTTTTTTTCGGGACTGCGACATTATAGCGATTAAGCTTAATCGCCTTTGCAGCCCCTCGGCGGAAGGAGAAAGTGGGACAGGAAGTCCCCTTCTCCTGAAGCCCCCACTCCCCCCCAAAAAAATTGCCTGTCCAATCAAACAGCGCAGCGCCGGGCCACGCCGCGCGCGCATGCGCAGTGGGTGCCCAGCCGTGAAGCCAAAAGCTGTCATGGCCGGGTGCCCACAGTGACAATGAAGACGCCGGCCGGGGAGGGGGGGAGAGGAGCGGACCCCCGGACCCCCGGGCGGCGCGTCGCTGGAACGCTGGAGCAGGTAAGTGTCAGTTTATTAAAAGCCAGCAGCTACACTTTTTATAGCTGCTGACTTTTAATAAACTTAAAAAATGGGTGGAAAACCCCTTAAGGAGATCTATGCGGAACATGATTCTATGAATCAGGCGCATAGATACGACGGACCGAACTCAGAAATACGACGGCGTATCAGGAGATACGCCATCGTATCTCTATCTGAATCCGGGCCCCTGTGTTTACACACAGAGCTCCACGTCCCTGCTCAGTTACTGGGCAATCACTTTAAATGACAGGACGTCATATGACGTGACGTCCTGTCAGAATAACTGAGCTACTTTGCCGCCGTCACTTGACGGCGGCTGGTAGTAGAGCAGTTAAAGGCTCTTCTGCTGACAGCTTGGTTCCAGATACCACAGTGCACCTTCAGAGGTCTGGAGTCCATGCCGCAACAGGCAGCAAAAGGTGGACCTACTCACTATTAGGGTAGTCATCATAATGTTATGGCTGATCGGTGTATTTGTTTCTGGTGTTTGTTTGACATTAATTTGGAAGTGTCGGTCCGCCAAACATATTTTTCACTGAAAAGTAAAAAAAAAAAAATCGAAATCTGAACATTTCCATTAATTGACTTTCAAATCGTTTTCAACGTCAGAATTCCATCTACACCCCGAATGTGATGAGCCGCAGGCAGTCTGGGAATCTCTCCGTCACAACTTCAAAGCATCGGAGCATCTTAGACAGAGAATAAATAGAGATCACACGTGTGTTCTGGTACCAGAGGGAGTCCTGGAGCATTAATAACACACCAGGAACCAACATAGACGTCTGAGATCTAAACTACATGGGCCTCATTCACAGCATGACTTCTTCATCAGACAAAGATGAAGAAATGGGAGCCATTAATGTTATTATTTTATGTATCCTTTCCCTTGCAAGTCGCTGATATTTAACCACTTCAATACCAGGCACTTACGCCCCTTCCTGCCCAGGACAATTTTCAGCTTTCAGCGCTGTCACAATTTGAATGACAATTGCACGGTCGTGCAACACTGCACCCAAACAACATTTTTATACTTTTCGTCCCACAAATAGAGCTTTCTTTTGGTGGTATTTGATCACCTCTGGGGTTTTTATTTTTTGCTAAACAAACTAAATTGTTTTGAAAAAAAAAAATGTTTTTCTTAGTTTCTGTCATAAAATTTTGTTTTCCCCTTCACTGACGGGCACTGATGAGGTGGCACTGATGAGGTGGCACTGATGAGTTGGCTCTGATAAGGAGGCACTGATAAGGAGGCACTAATATGTAGAATTGATGGGCACTGATAGGGGACACTGATATGCAGCACTGATGGGCACCAATAGGCAGCACTGATATGCAGCACTGATGGGCACTGACAAGCAGCTGTAATGGGCACTGACAGGCGGCTGTGATGGGCACTGACAGGCAGCACTGATTGGCACTGACAGGTGGCACTGATGGGCAGCACTGATCATGAGGTACTGATAAGTACTGACAGGTGTACTGTAGGGCAGTGATTGGCCCTGTGGTGGGCACTGACAGAATTTAATGTTGGTACATTGCTGGGCACTGGTTGGTAGATGATTGGTACATCTGAGGGGGCTTTCCTTTTAATAAATGTTATGATTATCAGCACAGACCCCCCCCCCCCTTTGACAGGGAGAGCCGCCAATCGGCTCTCCCTGTCAGCACGAACCGAGGAATGCCATTTACATGCACTTCCTGGTTCACGCGATGATCAGCTGTGATTGGTCACAGCTGATCACATGGTAAGAAGCCTCAGAGGCTTCTTATCACGATTGAAGATGCAGGGTATCAGACTGACACGCCGCACTCGCGATCGCCACACTCGCGATCGCCGCACATGCGATCGCCACTTTGCGCGCCCCTACGGTGGTATGAAAAAGAGAAAATATCCAGTGAGCGGCAGTTGTGTGGAGGAAAATGCCTTGTTGATGTCAGAGGTCAGAGGAGAATGGGCAAACTGGTTTGAGGCGATAGAAAGGCAACAGTAACTCGTATAATAGTAAATAATCACTCGTTACACCCAAGCATAGGCGTGCGCAGGGGGTGTGCCAGGTGCTTAAGCACACCTTAATCAATACCTGTGGTGCACATTCTCCCTACAGTAAACACACTCACTCACTGTGTTCATTCATAACTGAAGCATAGTTTTTTTTTTTTTTATTCATTTGTTTTTTATTTGATTTTAAAATGGCTTGGTACAGCAGGCAGATATTTAAACAAGTAGCAATGTTACAGCGTACAGACCAAGAAAGAGAAAATAAGCAAAAAAAAACACAACACAATTTTCAGACACTACTAATCAAATTCTCAGCCTGTATAATCGCAGGTGTTTACTTTGCTTTCTTTTGTGAATGAACAGGAAGCCATTCAGCACAGGGTATTTCCCATCTATTTTCTGTCCCGTGCAGCTGAGGCTGCAGAGAAAGGCATGTGTGTTTGAGCTTTGGGGTGCACAGCCTAATGTAATAGCCTGCGCACACCTATGCACCCAAGGTATGCAGAATACCATCTCTGAAAACACAACATATCGAACCTTAAAGCAGATGGGCCACAGAAGCCGAAGACCACACCGGGTGCCACTCCTGTCATCTAAGAACAGGAAACGGGCTACAATTCGCACAGGATCACCAAAACTGGACAATAGAAGGATGGAAAAACGTTGCCTGGTCTGACGAGTCTCGATTTCAGCTGCAACATTCAGATGGTCGGGTCAGAATTTGGTGTAAACAACATGAAAGCTGGTGGGGGTGTAATGGTGTGGGGGATATTTTCTTGGCACACTTTGGGTCCCTTAGTACCAATTGAGCATTGTTTAAACTTCACGGATTACCTGAGTATTGTTGCTGACCATGTCCATCCCTTTATGACTACAGTGTCCCCATCTTCTGATGGCTCCTTCCAGCAGGATAATGCACCGTGTCACAAAGCACCTCCGTACGTTTCATCAGTGGCCTTGTTGACTCTCCAAATGTGATGTTTATGGTTGTGGCCAAAAAACTAAATTTTGGTCTCATTACTCCAATGACTTTGTGGCAGAAGGTTTGAGTCTTGTCTCTGTGCTATTTGGTGTATTGTAAGTGGGATACTTTGTGGCATTTGCGTAGTAATGGCTTTCTTCTGGCGACTCGACCATGCAGCCCATCTTTCTTAAAGTGTCTCCTTATTGTGCATCTTGAAACACCCACGCCACATGTTTTCAGAGAATCTTGTATTTCACCTGAAGTTATTTGTGGGTTTTTCTTTGCATCCCGAACAATTTTCCTGGCAGTTGTGGCTGAAATTTTAGTTGGTCTACCTGACCATGGTTTGGTTTCACCAGAACTCCTCATTTTCCACTTCTTGATTAGAGTTTGAACACTGCTGATTGGTATTCTCAATTCCTTGGAAATCTTTTTATATTCCTTTCCTGTTTTATACAGATCAACTACCTTTTCCTGCAGATCCTTTGACAGTTCTTTTGCTTTCCCCATGACTCAGAATCCAGAAACGTCAGTGCAGCACTGGAAAAAAAAATGCTAGGGTCTGTCAGGAGTCAAGAAACCTCATTGACCTTTTATACACACACACTGGCCCGGATTCAGAGAGCAATTGCACCTGCGTAACCATAGTTACGCAGCGCAATTGCTTGCTTGCGCCGGCGTTACGAATGCTCCTGATTCAGGAACATCGTAACGCCGACTGCAGCCTAAAATCTGCGTGGCATAAGGCTCTTATGCCACGCAGATTTTAGGCTGCATTCTTGCGGTGACCGCTAGGGGGCGCTCCCATTGTGCTCAGTGTTTAGTATGCAAATTGCATACTAACACCGATTCACAATGTTGCGCGAGCCCTGCGTACGCAAGTTACGGAGTTTCCGTACGGCGTCTTTAGCGTAAGGCTGCCCCTTCTAATAGTAGGGGCAGCCAATGCTAAAGTATACCAGCCGTTCCCACGTTCCCACGTCGTGAAAAAAGTCCTGCTAGCCGCATCTTTAGAGCGGTGAAGGAGCGATGTGTTTACCGCTCCTCCGCCGCTGCTGCCCATTGAAATCAATGGGACAGCGTGGCGTTACCACCTGCAATGTGCATTGCGGGCGGTTTCAACCCTTTCTTGGCCGCTAGCGGGGGTAAAAAGCGCCCAGCTAGCGGCCGAAATGTGCCGCAAATCCGCCCATAGCGTCTGCGGTAAAAATAGCGGAGTTTTTACCGCCGACGCTATGGGTGGCTTAGTGTGAAAGGGGTCTTAGTGTCAACTTGTGTGCATGTTATCAGGCCATACCAGGGTATGTAAACTTTTGATCAGGGTCATTTGGGTAGTTTCTGTTGTGATTATGATATAAAAAGAGTAAACACAGTTGATTGATAATAAATGGCTTCAGCCAAACACTAAGGCCCCTTTCACACTGCTAGCGGGCGAAAAGGGTTAATAAAAAAAGTGCCCGAAAAGGGTTAATACCACCAGCAATGCACCTCTGCAGAGGCGCATTGCCGGCGGTATAGCCACGGTCAGGGCCGCCATCAGGAATTATGGGGCCCCTTACACAGCTTCAGGCATGGGCCCCCTGGAGCAGAAAACCGGGGGGGGGGGGGGCTGCCGCCATAAATTGAGAAGCGGGGGGGGGCTGCCACGGATTGAGAAGGGGGGGCCTTTACACAAAAACGAAGAAATAAAGAAAAAAATATATAAAAAAACGGGGGGGGGGGGGGGTAGCCATCCGGGGCCCTGGGGACCTCTGGGCCCTTTAATAAAAATAAAATATATATATATAAAAATATATATATTTTTTTTTAAAAATGGGGTTGCCATCTGGGGCCCTGGGGACCTCTGGGCCATTTAATTATATATATATATATATGTTTGTGTGTGTATGTGTGTATATATATATACATATATATATATATATATATATATATACATATATATATATATATATATATATATATATATATATATATATATATATATATATATATATATAAAGAAATTGCAAAAAAGGGGGGTTGCCATATACATAAACAAAAATAAAAAAGTAAACATTTATTAAAAAAAAGGGGGGGTTTGCCACACATGGGGCCCTGGGGACCTCTGAGCCCTTTAATAATATATATATATATATATATATATATATATATATATATATATATATATATATATATATAAAGACAAAAAAATATATATATAAAAAATATATATTTTTTTTATAAAAAAAGGGGGGTTGCCATCCGGGGCCCTGGGGACCTCTGGGCCCTTTAATAATAATAATAATAATATTATATATATATGGGGACCTCCGGACCTCTAAAGAAAAAATGGCTCTTTATTAAAAAATAAAATAAAAATATATATAAAAAATATTTTTTTTATAAAAAAATAAATAAAAAAAGGGGGGTTGCCATCCGGGGCCTCCGGGCCCCTGGGGACCTCTAAAAAAAAAATTGCCCTAAAAAAATAAATAAATAAATATATATTTTTTTTTTTAAAGGGGGTTGCCATCCGGGCCCCTGGGGACCTCCGGGCAGGGCCATCTTTTCCATTGGGCACGCTGGGCAGTTGCCCGGGGGCCCCGCTTGCCTGGGGGGCCCCACCAGCTGCCCAGCAACTCCAGTAAAAAATTGTGGAGAGTGACGGGTTAGAACTGCCCATGCCCAGTTTGCGGAAATCACAGAGAAGATCCGATCCTCCACGAGTGCGGGGGGTTGCTGATGTAAGGGGGGAGTGAATGCAAAAATGTAAGGGGGCACTGATATAAAGGTTCCCCCCTCCTATATTAGTGACCCCCCTTACCTTAGTTTATTTATTCTATGGAAGGTGGTCTCTGCTCACCAGAATGCCCCCCACATCAGAGTACCCCTTTACATCAGAGTCTGCAGGATTCCCCCTTACAACACAAGGGGGAACTCAGTCTGCGGACTCTGATGTAAGTGGGAAAGAAAAAGCAGTGGACTCTGATATAAGGTGGTCTATGGTCACCAGAGCCCCCCTCCACATCAGAGTTCCCCCCTTAGATCATGATCTGCAGCGTCCCCCTTTACATAAGAGTTCCCTTTCACTGTAAGGGGGAATCCTGCAGACTCTGATGTAAGAGGAAACTCTGAGCAGGCTGGGTTATAGTAACCTGACCTTAATGTCAATGAAGACATATTTTTTTTACTTTTTTTTAACTTAAACACATTGCTAATAGCACTAGCTACTGTATATGTTTATAGTTTAAATACTGACATTTGCATTGTTCGGGACTGAAAACTGTAATTTTAGGTACTTTTTTTTGCACTGGCAGTAAAAAATGTGGTTCTGCCAGTAAATGTTATGATTTTTGTCAGTAATTCTCGTGCGTGATTGTGTAGACAGGGCCCCAGTGCACTGTATTGCCCGGGGGCCTATAATGCTCTTAAGATGACACTGCCTCCGGGCCCCTTACAGGTGTAATGCCTGTACCCCCCTGATGGCGGCCCTGGCCACGGTGTCCCATTGTTTTCAACGGAAAGGAGCGGTGGAGGAGCGGTAAACACACCGCTCCTTCACCGCTCCAAAGATGCTGCTAGCAGGACTTTTGGAACGGTCCCGCCAGCGCATTGCCTCAGTGTTAAAGCACTCAGGCTTTCACACTGAGACTGCAGGGCAGGAGTTTTTATAGGCGGTATTTAGGCGCTATTTTTAGCGCTAAAACGCCTGAAAAACTCCCCAGTGTGAACGGGGTCTTACCATGAGTGAAATAAACGTTTTTTGTGTTATCATTCATGTTCTCTGAAAAATGGGCAAGAAATCATAAATCCTGCCAGTACATGAAATAGAATGTCGTCGCTCCGATTCCCAAGTCTGTGTGTACGACGCAAGTTGACTTTAAGCGCGGTGAATAAATGTTAGGTTGTTATTTTTGTTCCAGTGAAAACTTTCCTCGCTCACCACTCTGTCAGGTAAAATGACTCAGCCGGTATACACCGGGGACGCCTTTGATGCCGAATTCTTTTTCTTCGGTTGGTCAGTTGGACCCTTGGGACGTCCTCCTGCCTGGGCCCCGGTCTAAAGTGAGACGGAAATAAAACAGGTTGTCATGGCAACCTTATTACATAGCGCTGGTACCTGCTGTCTCTGAAAAATGTATTTTATTTCTTTGTCTCCCCCCATTCGTCTTATCTTCTCAAACAGTAAGAAAATGTGTTACCTTCAGTTTTGTTTCATGATTCGGACAAATGAAAAATTCACGGAGGAAATGTTGTAGAAGAGCGACAGACTAAAATCTCTTGCAAAGATCTGAAAGCCCCTCCAGACCCATACGAGATATCTTCAGGGTGTTTCATCTTTTCTTCTTTCTTCTTCTCAAAGCTCCTGTTGAGATCAGAGGATCAGGACATTCATTTAAACCAACTTTTGATTTTAAAAAAAATACTATTAGGTAGATTCAGGTAGAATGGTGCAAAGTTACGGCGGCGTAGCTTAGCGTGTTAAGGCTACGCCGCCATAAGTTAGCGAGGCAAGTACTTGATTCTCAAAGTACTTGCCTGCTAAGTTACGGCGGCGTAGCCTAAAGCGGGCGGGCGTAAGGGCGCCTAATTCTAATGTGTGTAAGGGGGTGTGTTTTATGTTAATGGAGTTTGACCTTACGTTTTTTTTCAACTGCGCATGCGCCGGGGTGCCTACATTTCCCAGTGTGCATTGTGGCTAAGTACGCCGCACGGGCCTATTGATTTCGACTTACGCAAACGACGTAAAAATTTTGAATTTCGAAGCGGGAACGGCGGCCATACTTAACATTACTATTCCATCTATTAGATGGAATAACTTTAGGCCTGATAATGACTTACGGAAACGGTTTAAATGTACTGCGGCGGCCGGGCGTACGTTTGTGAATCGGCGTATCTACTAATTTACATATTCTACGCCGACCGCAATGGAAGCGCCACCTAGCGGCCAGCCTCAATATTGCAACCTAAGATAGGATGGCGCAAGCCGTCGTATCTTAGATATGTTTAAGCGTACCTCTGTTTGAGCATACACTTAAACATAAGTCGGCGTAGATTCTGAGTTAGGTCGGCTTATCTACTGATAAGCCGGCCTAACTCTTTCTGAATCTACCTATATATATTTTATTTTAACAGCATAGAAACGGAAAATTGTATCATACTTACCAGTAATTTTCCTTTCCTGGTACCTATCCATGGCAGCATACCTGTGATAGAGCTCCGCCTCGACTCCTCCTTCAGGACTAGAGAATAGCACAAATTAAAGGCATAGTCCCTCCCCCAAAATTCTCCATAATATAGAATACTGAGGGTGGGAGCGTATGCTGCCATGGATAGGCACCAGGAAAGGAAAATTACTGGTAATTCAGACCAAGCCTCAGATCAAGTCCTGTCTGAAGAAACCTAGAATATTGGACGTAGAGGTAGAGAGAAAGATTGGATCAAATCCATTTCCGGTAGCAAATGACAAGAACTTGTCCGAGATTTTTGAATATATGGCATTAGTTGCAGGCTTTCTGGCTTTTAGAAGGGTTTTTATGACTCCTGGGGAACACCCTAGGGACTCAAACCTTCGCCTCTCAACCTCCAGATTCGAAGATTCAACTTCTGAGGGTTTGGATGAACTAGACTGCGACAGAAGTTGAGGGAAAGGAGGAATCCTGATCCATTTACACTTCCTTCGTGAAATGGTAGGGGTACAATGTACCCCATTAACAATTTACATAGGGGGGGCCAGGATCTGGGGGTCCCCTTTGTTAAAGGGGTCTTCCAGATTCTGATAGGCCCCCCACCCGCAGACCCCCATAACCACCGGGCAAGGGTTGTGGGGATGAGGCCCTTGTCCCCATCAACATGGGGACATCCTCCCCATGTTGGGGGCATGTGGCCTGGTACGGTTCAGGAGAGGGGGGGGCCCGCACTCTGTCCCTCCCTCTTTTCTACGGCCGGCCCGGTTAACGTGCTCGGATAAGGGGTCTGGTGTGAATTTTTGGGGGAACTCCATGCCATTTTTTTTTATTTGGGGTGGAGTTCCCCTTAAAATCCACACCAGACCTGAAGGGTCAGGAATGGATATTTGGGGGGAACCCCACGTAATTTTTTTAAATTGACCCCGGGGTTTCCCTTAATATCCATTCCAGACCTGAAGGGCCTGGTAATTGAATTTGCGGGGGGCCCCCCACGCTATTTTTTTTAAATGAATGAATTTGCTCTGAATTGCCAGAGCCGACAATTCATTATAGCCGCAAGTCAGTTTTAAATGTCTTTTTTTCTTTCAGAAATTACACTTTGTGCAGAGACAGTTCTATGTACTGCGATATTTCACATGCTAACTTTACGAAACAGGTACGAAATTTAAAGTAATATTTCACTTTTATTGTTTCACTTTTAGCATTATTAAAATCACTGCTCCCAAAAAAACATCAGTTTTTAAAACTTTTTTTGCATTGATACATGTCCCCTGGGACAGGACCCAGGTCCCCAAACACTTTTTAGGACAATAACTTGCATATTAGCCTTTAAAATTAGCACTTTAGATTTCAAATGTTCGAGTCCCATAGACTTTAACGGGGCTCTAAAGTTCACATGAACATTTGTGCTCTATTTGTGGGAAAAAAATACATGTATTAAATTTTGGTACAGAGGCGCATGACCGCGCAATTGTCAGTTAGGGCTCATTTACACTTGCTTCAGCTTCAACAAGGCTTCGGACAGGCTTTGATGAAGCTCTCTCAACGCCAGTCAAAGCCCCTGTCACTAAATAAAATGGTTAGCTTACAGTCTTGTTTACACCTTGCTTTTGCTTTGCTTTGCCTTTGCTTCAAAAATTATACCACATGTGGCTTCAGTGGTGCTCCATAGAAGTCAATGGCAAAGCTGCTTGAAGCCCCACTGAAGCCCCACCGAAGCCTCATCGTACCCCACTGAAGCCTCATCAAAGCATCACCAAAGTCTCACCAAAGCCTCATCGTACCCCACCGAAGCCTCATCAAAGCTTCACCAAAGCCTAATCGAATACCCACCAAAGCCTCTTTGAAGCCTTATCGAATCCCCACCAAAGCCTCATCGAATCCCCACCAAAGCCTCATCGAAGCCTCATCGAAGCCCCACCAAAGCCTCACCGAAGCCTCATCAAAGCCCCACCAAAGCCTCACCGAAGCCTCATCAAAGCCTCACCAAAGCCTTATCGAAGCCCCACTGAAGCCTCATCGTACCCCAGCGGAGCCCCACCAAAGCCTCACCGAAGCCTCCTCGAAGTACCAAGCAAAAGCAAGGTGTAAACAGGACTGTAAGCTAACCATTTTATTTAGTGACAGGAGCTTTGACTGGCGTTCAGGGAGCATGTCCGAAGCCTTGTTTTGAAGCAAGTGTAAACTAACCCTTAAAGTAAAGTAGTGCCGTATTGCAAAAAATGGCCTGGTCATGAACGGGGGGGTAACCCTTTCCGGAGCTGAAGTGGTTAATGGCCTTGGGTTTGGAATGGTATATCCAGCTTGCCCATAGAGGTGTGATGGTCACAGGTGTCCAGAAACTTATGGCCGTACCGTACCTCAAATAACACAACATTTATAAATAAAGCTGTGGGCGTTCTGACGCCAAATATGCCGAGTGCTTGTTTTATTTTAGTCAATCTCAGTTTGTCAGGAGGATGAAAATTACAAACAATTTACTCAGGAGGGAGTTTTGTTTTCTCTCTCGGGGACATTACAAACCTATATGAAGTGTCTCTCCTACCAGCCGCTCCATAGAGGTTGTGGTGGAAGTTATTTGGATCCTGAGTGTGAGAATCCTCCTGCAATCAGTGTATGTTCGCACCATAGTGACAGGGCGCGCATTGCCGGGACGGTGCGTGTGAGCTGCATTCCTGGCACTTGTCACTGCCGTGTGTGAACCATCGGCTTTGTATGTGACTTCTAATCTGTGTTCACAAATGTGTAGAGGAATGTAAAGGAATTGTAAGGCGTATCCAAACCCAAGAACAAAAATAAATAGTATTGTGGCTTACCGATGCTTAGATGTGGTGGCTGCATTTGTTTTATTATTTACACTCTTTTTTCAATTTTTTTAACCACTTCAGCACCGGAAGATTTACCCCCACCCCCCCCCCCTTCATGACCAGGCCATTTTTTGAAATACGGCACTGCGTTGCTTTAACCACTTGCCGACCAGCCGCCGTCATTATACAGCGGCAGGTTGGCTAGTTTCTTCAAATTGCTGTAGCTGTCAGGGGCCCATGACAACTCATGGGGCCTTCGGTCTTCGGGCAATAGGAGATTATGGGGCCCCCGAGCAATAGGAGATTATGTGGCCCCCAGACAACAGGAGATTATGGGGCCACACAGTACTGTATATCCACTTCAGATCCGTAGGACGTCCTGGGACGTCCTGGACTTTGAGTGGTGATATCTGAATGATGCCTGCAGCTGCAGGCATCATTCAGATATCTCTGTCTTCAGCCGGCGATTCTGTGCACCAGAAGAATGATCAAAGCGGCGGTTTCCGCCGCTCGATCGTTCTTCTAGGCAGCGGGAGGGGACGTGCCCCCCCTCCCGCCGCCATCCGGTGCTTCTCCGGGCTCTCCCGTGCCATCGGGGGCCCGGAGAGCGAATCGGCCGGCGCGCTTTGCTGAACCATAGAGATGACTGGTGACCAGACGGTCACAGTCATCTCTATGACCGTCACGCCCGGTACCCGGAAGTAAACAAAGCCGCAATCGCGGCTGTCGGCATGTAATCGGTGAAATGTTTTTCACCGATTTCATACTTGTAAGCCTGTAAGAGAGATGTGGGGTCTTATTGACCCCACATCTCTCCATAAAGAGGACCTGTCACAGTGATTCCTATTACAAGGGATGTGTACATTCCTTGTAATAGGAATAAAAGTGATCAAAAAAAAAAAAAAATGTCAAAAAAAGTGTAAAAATAAAAAAATGAAGTAAAAAAATAAAATAAAATAATAAAAAAAAAAATGTAAAACGCCCCTGTCCCGGTCGCTCGCTTGCAGAAGCGAACGCGCATGCAAGTCCCGCCCACATATGTAAACACCGTTCAAACCCCACATGTGAGGTATCATCGCGTGCGTTAGAGCGTGTGCAACAATTCTATCACTAGAGCTACTCTGTAACTCAAAAATAGTAACCTGTAAAAAAATTTAAAGCGTCGCCTATGGAGATTTTTAAGTACCGAAGTTTGGCGCCATTCCATGAGTGTGCGCAATTTTAAAGCGTGACATGTTAGGTATCTATTTACTCGGCGTAACATCGTCTTTCACATTATACAAAAAAATTTGGGTAACTTTACTGTTTTGTTATTTTTTAATTCATGAAACAGTTTTTTTCCCTAAAAAAAGGCGTTTGAAAAATTATTGCGCAAATACCGTGCGAGAAAAAAAGTTGCAATGACCGCCATTTTATTCCCTAGGGTGTCTGCTAAAAAAATATACATAATGTTTGGGGGTTCTGATTAATTTTCTAGCAAAAAAATTGTGATTTTTACATAAAGGAGAACAGTGCCAAAATAGGCCCGGTAACGAAGTGGATATACACACATACAGTATACATAAACAGTATACACACACAGACTCACAATATACACACACATACAGGGGCAGATCCACATAGATCTGCACCATCTGAGATACGCTACGCCGCCGTAACATACCTGGCTTTGGTTCGAATCCAGAAAGAATTTGCTCCGTAAATTACGGCGGAGTAGTGGATCTCCCACGGCGTAATGGCGCCGAATTCAAATGCGGCGAGTAGGGGGCGTGTTTCATTTAAATGAAGCGCGTCTCCGCGCCGAATGAACTGCGCATGCGCCGTCCCTAAATTTCCCACCGTGCATTGCGCTAATTGAAATCGCAAGGACGTCATTGGTTTTGATGTGAACGTAAATGGTGTCCAGCCCCATTCACGGACGACTTACGCAAACGAAATACAAATTTTAAAATTCGACGCGGGAGCGACGGCCATACTTAACATTGCGTACGCCACCAGATAGCAGCTTTAACTATACGCCGAAAAAAGCCGAACGGAAACGACGTAAAAGAATGCGACGGCCGCTCGTATGTTCGTGGATCGTCTGAAATAGCTAATTTGCATACTCGACGCGGAATACAATGGGAACGCCACCCAGCGGACGCCGAAGAATTGCATCTAAGATCCGAAGGCGTACGAAGACGTACGCCTGTCAGGTCTAACCCAGATGCCGTTGTATCTTGTTTTGAGGTTTCAAAACAAAGATACGATGTGGGAAATTACGCCGGCGTATCAGTAGATACGCCGGCATACTTTCTTTGTGGATCTGCCCCACAGTATACACAAACAGACCCACAATATACACACACAGTATACACACACACAGAATACACATACATACAGACATACAGTACACACACACACAGTATACACACACAGACCCACAATATATACACACAGGGCCAGATTCAATTACGCCGGCGTATCTATAGATACGCCGCGTAAATTCAAAGCTGCGCTGGCGTATCTTTTTTCTGTATTCAGAAAGCAAGATACGCCGACATTAGCCTAAGATCTGACTGGCGTAAGTCTCTTACACCGTCGTATCCTAGGGTGCATATTTACTCTGGCCGCTAGGTGGCGCTTCCGTAGTTTTCGGCGTAGAATATGCAAATGACCTAGATACGCTGATTCACAAATTTACGTACACCCGGCGCTATTTTTTTACGTCGTTTACGTTAGGCTTTTTTGGCGTAAGGTTACTCCTGCTATTAGGAGGCGCACGCAATGTTAAGTATGGCCGTCGTTCCCGCGTCGAAATTTGAAAAATTTACGTTGTTTGCGTAACTCGTCCGTGAATGGGGCTGGACGTAATTTACGTTCACGTCGAAACCAATGACGTCCTTGCGGCGTACTTTGGAGCAATGCACACTGGGAAATTCCACGGACGGCGCATGCGCCGTTCGGGGAAAAACGTCAATCACGTCGGGTCACCAATAATTAACATTAAACACCTCCCTTCTCCTCATTTGAATTACGCGCGCTAACGCCGGCCCCATTTACGCTACGCCGCCGTAACTTAGGAGGCAAGTGCTTTGTGAATACAGCACTTGCCTCTCTGACATTTACTGCGGCGTAGCGTAAATACGATACGCTGCGCTGCCGTAACAATCCGCGCCCCTACCTGAATCTAGCCCACAGTATACACACACATACAGTATACACACACAGTATACACACACAGACCCACAATATACACACACAGTATACACACACATACAGTATACACACACAGTATACACACACAGACCCACAATATACACACGCAGTATACACACACACACAGAATACACATACAGACATACAGTACACACACAATATACATACATACACACACTGAGAAGGTACTGGAGAGGTGGGGCAGCTATATTGGGATTTTTAGACCAAAAGGATGTTGGTAAGGGACATTTCAGGGACAGATGTAAAAAAACACAGAGTCTGGCAACCCTGATGGGGCCCCCTAGTGGCATGGGGGCCTCGGGCAGTGCCCAAGTGGTCAGTCCGCCCCTGGTAGCTGTACGTCGGCCCTTTAAACAGCTATAGCAGGCACTAGGGTTGCCACTTGTCCAGGATTCACCCAGACAGTCCAGGTTTTGAATCATGTGTTTGGATTTTAGTCTGCCTGAAACCCGGACACATTATTCAGACTGGGCTATGGCTCCCCAAGTAACCGAGATAGTCGCACACAAATCTGTTGCTATCCGGGAGCTGCGGGCGTCTGTCTAGCGGCAGGTTCGGCATCACTGGGGGGGGGGGGGGGGGGGGGGGGCAGGGAGATGATGTCAGCAAGAGCTATTTGGCCACACCCACAGTTCACTGCGGCATAATATGTGCACTGCATTACTACTCTCCTTGGGGCACACAAAGGTGTCCCAGGCCAGTAGACTGTCCAGGTTTGGCTTGAAGAAAAGGTGGAAACCCTAGTAGGCGCGCGCCCGCTGCACGGCGGGGGGGAGCTGATGCGTGTGGCCGACGGCCACCCATGATTGCTCCACAGAGAGGCAGAACGGGGATCTGTCAATGTAAACAAACAGATCCCCGTTCTGTCAGGGGAGTAGAGAAGGATCTGCTGTTCCTAGTGATCAGGAACAGCGATCTCGCTCCTCCTCCAGTCAGTTCCATCCCCCCACAGTTAGAAGCACTTCCCAGGGAACACAATTAACCCTTTGATAGCCCCCTAGTGTTAACCCCTTCCCTGCCCATGACAGATATACAGTAATCGACAATTGATGGGCACAGTGGTGACAATGGCATGGCACAGTGGCGACAATTGATGGCATGGCACAGTGGTGACAATTGATGGCACAGTGGCTGCGTTTGATGGCATGGCACAGTGGTGACAATTGATGGGACAGTGGCTGCGTTTGATGGCATGGCACAGTGGCGACAATTTTATGGCACAGTGGCGACAATTTATATGGCACAGTGGCTGCGTTTGATGGGCACAGTGGCTGCGTTTGATGGGCACAGTGGCTGCAATTGATGGGTTTTTTTTTTTCGTTTGTTTGCGCCCCTCCCAAAAATTTGAAGCACCAGCCGCCATTGCCTACAGGTAAGCATTATTATAGGCCTTATTATAGGCTTACCCGTAGGTAAAAAATCACAGAGTTTACTATCGCTTTATCGATGTATTGAGTAAAGAACTGAATTATATTGCATCTAAAATAATCAACCTGGAGTTCAGCTTCAATATAAAACCAATTGTACAAATCCTGCCACATAGAACTGAGATCATTTTTTCCGGTTCTATAGTTTAAAGTCTCTGCTGTGACGATGCAAGGATACAATATCACAGAGCACTCCAGGTACATGTATGACTAAGTACACTTTAATTGAAGAAGAACTCATTGTGCCGGTTAGGCGCGAAAGAACTGACGTGGCCTATGAATGCAGTGCGACCTTCTCCAGGAGCCCATTCCACCGCTACACAAAATGTTCAAGGCCAATTATATTATTCATTCAGCCTTCAATTGTTGTTCATCGAGAACATCCTGACAAAAAAGCGTACACATCATAACATGGTATATCATATGTCAACCTCTTAGAGGGTCTTCATCAGGGGTCTCCAAACTTTCTAAACAAAGGGCCAGTTTACTATTCTTCAGACTTTAACCACTTCCCGACAGCCGTACGACTATATACGGCCGCAGGGTGGTTCTACTTCTCTGGGGCGCCGTCATTTGACGTCTGCCCCTTTCCGCGTTCCCCGCGCGCGCTCCCGAGCGTGCAGCGGGGAACTTCTGTGCTGGCCGTGTCCCTTGGACACAGCAAATCACAGATCGCCGTGAACGGCCAATCGGAGTGGCCGTTTGCTAGGCGATCTGTGCGGCCAATGAGAGATGATCTCATATGTTTACATATGAGATCATTTCTCATTGCCGGCTCTCGCAGAGACAGCGGTGCTGTCAGGGAGAGAGGAGACCGATCTGTGTCTCTTGTACATAGGGACACAGATCGGTCACCTCCCCCAGTCACCCCCCTTCCCCCACAGTTAGAACACTATATAGGGAATACATTTAACCCCTTCCTCACCCCCTAGTGTTAACCCCTTCCCTGCCAGTCACATTTATACAGTAATTAGTGCATATTAATAGCACTGATTGCAGTATAAATGTGAATGGTGCCAAAAATGTGTCAAAAGTGTCCGATGTGTCCGCCATAATGTCGCAGTCGCAATAAAAATCGCAGATCGCCGCCATTACTAGTAAAAAAAAATAATAAAAAATAATAATTCTGTCCCTTATTTTGTAGGCGCTATAACTTTTGCGCAAACCAGTCGCTTATTGCGTTTTTTTTTTTTTTTTTACAAAAAATATGTAGAATACGTATCGCCCTAGACTGAGGATAAAAAAAAAAAAAAAAAAAAAATTTAGCTATTTATTATAGCAACAAGTAAAAATTTTATTTTTTTTTTTCAAAATTGTCACTCTATTTTTGTTTATAGCGCAAAAAATAAAACCCGCAGAGGTGATCAAATACCACCAAAAGAAAGCTCTATTTGTGGGAAAAAAGGGATGTCAATTTTGTTTGGGAGCCACATCGCACGACCGCGCAATTGTCAGTTAAAGCGACGCAGTGCCGAATCGCAAAAAGTCCTCTGGGCAGGAAGGGGGTTTAAGTGCCCAGTAAGGAAGTGGTTAAAGGGACCAGACTGTGGCCAGTGGGTGTAGAAAATGTCCTGGCACCAGTAACAATGCCCCATTATTCTAGCGTCCCATTGTTGGTTTCAGTGGGCAAAATAATTCCCCATTGGTTGGTATCAGTGGGAGGAATAGTGCCCCATCATTGGTGGCAGTGGGAGGAACAGTCCCCCATCGTTGGTGTCAGTGGGAGGAAGGGTTCCCCATCATTGGTGTTAGTGGGCTGAATAGTCCTCCATCATTGGTGGCAGTGGGAGGAAGGGTTCCCCATCATTGGTGTTAGTGGGCTGAATAGTCCTCCATCATTGGTGGCAGTGGGAGGAATAGTGCTCCACTGTCGGTGTCAGTGGCAGGAATTATGTCCCCTTGTTAAAGTGGTAGTATACTCTGTACTACCACTTTTACCTACAGGTAAGCCTATAATAAGGCTTACCTGTAGGTATAAAGAATATCTCCTAAACCTGTACGGTTTAGGAGATATTCCCCTCGCAATGCGCCGCTGACTGCAGCGGCGCATGCGCAGCGGGGATCCTCGGCTAAGGGCCCGGCAGCCGCCGGACCTTGCCGGAGAGAAGTCTCCCACACGAATGCGCGAGAGTGACAACATTGCCGATCCAGCTACTCACAGCGCTAGAGCGACGATACCCGGAAGACACGCCGAGGCAAGATGACATTTCCCTCGGCGTGGATCAGGTAAGTTTCCCACACCTCGTTCCAAGGTAAGTATTTCATAATGAACTAGTATGCGGTGCATACTAGCTCATTATGGCTTTTGCTTTTCAGGTATGAAAAAAAAAAAAAGCAGCGGGTTTACTACCGCTTTAAAGTCAGTGGGAGTAATAGTCCTCCGTCATTGGTGTCACTGGGACTAACAGTCCCCCATCATTGGTGTCAGTGGAAGGAATTGTGCCCCATCATTAGTGTTAGTGGGTGGAAAAGTCCTTCATCGTTGGTGTCAGTGGGTCGAAAGTCCCCCATCGTTGGGAGGAATAGCCCTCCATCATGCGTATCAGTGGGAGGAATAGTGCCCCATCGTTGCTGTCAAAGGGAGGAATAGTGCCCCATCATTGGTGGCAGGGGGAAGAATAGTGCCCCACTGGTGGTGTCAGTGGCAGGATATACAGTATGTCCCCTTGTTAATGTTAGTGGGAGGAATAGGGCCCCAAGGGCCAGGTAAAGGCAAGCAAAGGGCCACAGTTTGGAGATCACTGGTCTATATTAAATATTTATGTAAAGTTTAAGGCGGTACATAACTGCAGGATTGTGTATTTCCAATCCTTTTCTATCAATGGCCACCAGGACAAATAGCTAGAATAACAAAAACAATCATTACATGAGCTTAAAAGTGGTTATAAAGGCTCAAGGTTTTTTTACCTTCATGCACATGCATGAAGGAAAAAAAAACTTCTGTGTACAGCAGCCCCCCTAATACTTACCTGAGCCCCCTCTCGATCCAGCGATGTCCAGGAGAGCACTTGCACTCCTGCTTGACTTTTGACAACAACGGGAGCCATTGGCTCCCGCTGCTGTCAATCGCAGCCAGTGAGCCAATCAGGAGACAGAGGGGGTGGATGCACAGAGCCGCAGCTTGGGTGCACACCTGCTTGGGTGCTCCCAGAGCAAGCTGCTTGCTGTCGGGACACCTGGCAGGAGGGAGGGGTCAGAAGCGCCAGCGTAGGACCTGAGAAGAGGAGGATATGGGCTGCTCTGTGCAAAACCATTACACAGACAGGGTAAGTATAACATGTTTGTTATTTTAATGTAAAAAAAAGATGAGGGTTTAAAATAAGCCCTTGTCAACATCTGTAGCTGCAGGCACTGTAGAGTAATTCATCCTCAAAGTTCAGCACAGAAACAGTGAAAGTGTTTGTTAACCCCCCCAAAACAATGGATTCTGCTTCTTTAAAGCATGTTATATGACACAGTCCTTGTTCTGTTTTATTTGGCCCCCAGTAACACCTAAAAAACCTTTCTGATCCTGCCAGTTTCTCCCCACCCCTCTGTAAACTGACCACAGTGTATCATGGCTGCTGAGCCCTGACACAGTGGTCAGTTTATGTCAGTGGCGTCACTAGGGTTGGTGTCACCCGGTGCGGTAAAACATGGTGTCACCCCCCCTCTGTCTAGGCTGCCCAGCACCAAGCAGGCAGCGCACGGGCAAACCAGCCCCTGTAAATGATAGTATAGGGCAGTATAGTGGCAGGTTAGGGTAGTATAGAGTGGTATAGTGGCAGGTTGGTGTAGTGGGGTGGTATAGGACAGGTTAAGGTGGTATAGGGCATGTTGGGGTGATATAGGGTAGTTTGGGGTGGTATAGGGAAAGTTAGGGTTGCATAGGGCAGGTTGGGGTGGTATAGGGCAAGTTAGGGTGGTACAGGGCAGGTTGGGGTGGTATAGTGCAAGTTAGGGTGGCATAGGGCAAGTTGGGATGGCATGGGAAAGGTTGGGGTGGTACAGGGAAAGTAAGGGTGGCATTGGGCAGGTTGGGGTGGTATAGGGCAAGTTATGGTGGCATAGGGCAGATTGGGGTGGTACAGGGCAAGTTAGGGTGGCACAGGGCAAGTTGGGGTGACATGGGAAAGTTTGGGGTGGTACAGGGCAGGCTGGGGTGGTACAGGGCAGGCTGTGGTGGCACAGGGCAGGCTGGGTGGTACAGGGCAGGCTGGGGTGGTACAGGGCAGGCTGGGGAGGTACAGGGCTGTTTGGGGGGGTACAGGGCAGGCTGGGGTGGTATAGGGCTGTTTGGGGTGGTACAGGGCAGGCTGGGGTGGTACAGGGCAGGCTGGGGTGGCACAGAGCAGTCTGGGGTGGTACAGGGCAGGCTGGGATTGCACAGGGCAGGCTGGGCATGTCAGCTAAAAAAAAAAAAAAAACGGGATGGTGTCACCCCTCTAGCGGGTGTCAACCGGTGCGGACCGCACCCCCCGCACCCCCCTAGCAACGCCTCTGGTTTATGTGCCTTTGTCATCAGCAGCCTGCTATCTGCTCTCCTCTCTTCTCCTGTGTCCTCCTCCCCCCTCCCCTCTCTGTCTGTGTGTGAGCCACCCCTCCCCCTCCTGCTTCTCTCATAACACTAGCCTGTAGAACACCACCAGCACTGCCTCCTATTTCAGTGAACCCCTCTGTGAATGATTTAAAAATATAAATGCTGTAAATACCTAATTTAAGAGCCGAGATTGCAATCATATGACCAGCCAGCTCTCTCCTCCTCTTCTCCTCCCCTCCAGACTGACATCAGCAGAGGAATCTCAGCCCCACCCACTGCATCTCTCAGAGAGGGAAAGGAGAAAGCTGGGCAGTCATGTGATCGCATTCTCGGCAGTCAAATTAGGTATTTGCAGCATTTATACAGGTTAGAGTGGCTTAACAACCACTTGAAGTTGTTAAAATCCTGTACTCTACAGCCCGGACCCCCCCCCCCCCCCCAGCAGTGACTCAGAAGCTCCCCTCCGTCTGTTCACTTCTACTTGGAGTGACACAGTAGGTCAGAAACTTCTGCTCCTGTAATTCAGCTCTTCCTCCCAGCAGTGACTCCATGGTTCAGCTTCATCCTATCCTCTCCTTCCAGTGGCAGTGACTGAATAGCTCAGCTCCTCTTGCTCTGGTTTTCAGCAGTGACTCAGCAGGTCAACATCGAACATACTGTCCTTTCCCAGCAGTAACTCAGCTTCTCAGCTCCCCCCTCTCAGCAGTGGCTCAGCAGGTCAACATCGAACATACTGTCCTTTCCCAGCAGTAACTCAGCTTCTCAGCTCCCCCCTCTCAGCAGTGGCTCAGCAGCTCAGCTCCTTCCTCATGGCAGTCATTCAGCAAATCAGCTCTTCTCCCGCCCCCCCCCCCTCACCCAGCAGTGACACAGCAGCTCAGCTCCTCCTCCCAGCAACAGTTCAGCAGATCAGCTCTCCTATCCTCTTCCCTTCCCCAGCAGTGACTCAGCAGCTAAGCTCACCCTGCTTCTCCCTTTTAAAAGTGACCCAGTAGCTCAATTTCCTCTGCTCCCACCTTCCAGCAGTGACTCATCAGCTTAGTTTACCTTGTTTCCCCCTCCCAGCAGTAACTCAACAGTCTTTAAGCCTTCTAATTTCTAATGAGCTCCGGGAGGAGCAGACTCAGTATGATGAGCTAGCAGGAATTGATCGTTCACTTTAGCAGACCTGTGACTAGTAAATGAACGAAATTGCACATATCATGCAGTGTTCATTTTTAATGATTCAGCACCATAGAGAATCTCTTCTTGATGTTCCTCTTCGCTTTACATAATGCAAGAACACAAAAACACAATTTCGACGCGTGCGTAAGAAATGTTAAAGAGCATGCTATAATGCAGAAACGTGCATCATAAATGAGCTTTATGGCAAATTGGCGTGAAAAGGGCTCTTGTGGTAATTCTGGATTTTTAATAAGCTGTCATAACAGTCAGTCTTTTTTCATTTCTGGTGCAATCTAATCCTATCTCCGGTAGATAAGTATTCCGCACCTTCACATCGTGTTCCTGTGTTCTGATAACCCGCTACCAGGGCAGGACTTAGGGTGGTGGGGGCCCCTGGGCTTGAGTGTTGAAGGGGCCCCCTGGAGCCGAGAATTGGGGGGGATCGAAGTTGTTGAGCGGGGGGGGGGGGCGAATTGAAGTTGTTGAGCGGGGGGGAGCGCATTAAAGTTGTTGAGCGGGGGGGGATTTTGCAGTTGTTGAGGGGGGGAGTGCCTCTCACCTGTGCCAACAGCCGGGGCCACAGACTGTCATTAGCCCGGCTCTCGGCTATCTTCCCTTCAGCAGCCACAGTCCTCCACACACCGCTCCGGTTCCTCCTGCTTCCGTGCTGCCTCCTCTTGTAGTGCGGGAAAATTAACCCTTTTGCGGGACTGCGGGAAGAAGCTGTCTGTGCGGGAAAGTCCCACAGAATCCGTGCGTGTTGGGAGGTATGCGCAGGGCCGCCATCAGGAATTTTGGGGCCCCTTGCACAGCTTAAGGCATGGGCCCCCTGAAGCAGAGAACCAAGGGGGGGTGGGGGTGCTGCCGCCTGAAATTGAGAAGCGTGGGGGCTGCCGCAAATTGAGAAGCGGGGAGGCCTTTACAAAAAAAAGAAGAAATAAAGAAGAAAACAAATATATATAAATATATGTAGCCATCCGGGGCCCTGGGGACCTCTGGGCCCCTGGGAACCTCTGGGCCTTTTAATAAAAAATAAAAAAATAAACAAAAATAAAAAAATAAACATTTATAAAAAAAATAAAAAAGGGGGGGTTGCCACATGGGGCCCTGGGGACCTCTGAGCCCTTTAATAAAAATATATATATATAAAAAAAAATGTAATTTTTTTTATAAAAAAATAAAAAAGGTGGGTTGCCATCCGGGGGCCCTGGAGACCCCTGGGCCCTTTAATAATAATAATAAAATATATATATACATATATATATATATTATATATATAAAAATAAAAAATATATAAAAAAAACATTTTTTTACAAAAAATAAATAAAAAAAAGGGGGGTTGCCATCCGGGGCCCTGGAGACCCCTGGGCCCTTTAATAATAATAATAATAAAATATATATATATATATATATATATATATATATATATAAAAATAAAAAATATATAAAAAAAACATTTTTTTACAAAAAATAAATAAAAAAAAAGGGGGGTTGCCGTCCGGGGCCCTGGGGGCCTCCGGACCCCTAAAAAAAAAAAAAAAAAAAAAAAAAAAAAAAAATTTTTTTTTTTTTTTTTTTTTTTTTTAAAGGGGGCCCCCTATTGGGGGGGGCCCCTGGGCTTGAGCCCAGTCAAGGCCAATGGTAAGTCCGGCCCTGCCCGCTACCACCTGGTCTTCTAGCTGTGTGCTTCTGTCATCGTTCTGCAGAATACCCGCAAGACCGTCTCACAGAAATAATGTGCACACAAATCCCACTTCTTCTGCGACAACCGGCTATAATAAAGCTGATGAAAACATTTGCTGCAGCTCTCACCTCCTCTCCATCACACATATACCTTTTTCTATTAGAAGAATCTGCTTACACGGCACTAGGCAGAGATGAGATATCATATGAGGAAGATCACATTCTACCCCCTACTATAATCCTCTCAATTATTCCTGTCCCCTTCTACTCTTGTTCTCCTGACACCTTCTGCTCCCTTCTACTCTTATTCTCCTGACACTTTTGGCCTTTTCTAGGCTTATCCCCCTGACACCTTCTGCTCCCTTTTACTCTTACCCCCCTGACACATTCTGCCCCTTCTACTCTCATCCACCTGACACCTTCTGCATCTTTCTACTCCTATACACCTGACACTTTCAGCCCCCTTCTACTCCTATACACCTGACACTTTCAGCCCCCTTCTACTCCTATCCACATGACACCTTCAGTCCCCTTCCACTCTTATCCACCTGACACCTTCTGCTCCTTCTACTCTTATCCCCCTGACACCTTCTGCTCCCTTCTACTCTTATCCCCCTGACACCTTCTGCCCCCTTCTACTCTTATCCACCTGACACCTTCAGCCCCCTTCTACTCTTATTCCCCTGACACCTTCTGCATCTTTCTACTCTTATCTACCTGAACCCTTCTACTCCTATCCACCTGACACTTTTTGCCCCTTCTACTCTTATCCCCCTGACACCTTCTGCACCCATCTACTCGTATCCCCCTGACACTATCTGCCCCCTTCTGCTTTTATTCACCTGAAACCTTTAGCCCCCTTTTACTCTTATTCTCCTGACACCTTCTGCTCCTTTTACTCTTACTTACATGACACCTTCAGCCCCCTTCTACTCTTATTCCCCTGGCACATTCTGCATCCTTCTACTCTTATCCACATGACACCTTCTGCCCTCTTCTACTCCTATTCTCCTGACACGTTTGGCCCCTTTCTATGCTTATCCCCCTGACACCATCTGCATCTTTCTACTCTTATCCACCTGACACTTTTTGCCCCCTATACTCTTATTCTCCTGACACTTTTTGCCCCCTATACTCCTATTCTGCTGACACTTTTGGCCCCTTTCTATACGTATCCTCCTAACACCTTCTGGATCCGATTCCTTCTACTCTTATCCACCTGACACCACCTGCCCCTTCTACTATTACCCCCCCTGTCACCTTCTGCATCCTTCTACTCTTATCTACCTGCCCCCTTATACTCTTATTCTCCTGAGACTTTTGGCCCCTTTCTATATGTATCCTCCTAACACCTTCTGGCCCCTTTCTACGCTTAATCCCCCTGACACCTTCTCCACCCTTCTACTCCTATCCACCTGACACTTTCTTCCCCCTTCTACTCTTATCCCCCTGACACCTTCTCCCCTCTTCTACTCTTATTTCCCTGACACCTTCTTCATCTTTCTACTCTTATCCACCTGGCACCTTCTGCCCCATTTTACTCTTATCCCTCTGACACCTTCTGCCCCCTTCTACTCTTATCCCCCTGACACATTCTGCATCCTTCTACTCTTATCCACCTGACACCTTCTGCATCTTTCTACTCCTATCCACCTAACATCTTCAGCCCCCTTCTACTCTTATTCCCCTGACACCTTCTGCATCCTTCTACTCTTATCCACCTGAACCCTTCTACTCCTATCCACCTGACACTTTCTACCCCCTTCTACTCTTATCCCCCTGACACCTTCTGCACCCATCTACTCTTATCCCCCTGACACTATCTGCCCCCTTCTACTTTTATTCACCTGAAACCTTCAGCCCCCTTCTACTCTTATTCTCCTGACACCTTCTGCTCCTTCTACTCTTACTTACATGACACCTTCAGCCCCCTTCTACTCTTATTCCCCTGGCATCTTCTGCATCCTTCTACTCTTATCCACATGACACCTTCTGCCCCCTTCTACTCTTATTCTCCTGACACGTTTGGCCCCTTTCTACGCTTATCCCCCTGACACCATCTGCATCTTTCTACTCTTATCCACCTGACACTTTTTGCCCCCTATACTCTTATTCTCCTGACACTTTTGGCCCCTTTCTATATGTATCCTCCTAACACCTTCTGGATCCGATTCCTTCTACTCTTATCCACCTGACACCACCTGCCCCTTCTACTATTATCCCCCCTGTCACCTTCTGCATCCTTCTACTCTTATGTACCTGCCCCCTTATACTCTTATTCTTCTGAGACTTTTGGCCCCTTTCTATATGTATCCTCTTAACACCTTCTGGCCCCTTTCTACGCTTAATCCCCCTGACACCTTCTCCACCCTTCTACTCCTATCCACCTGACACTTTCTTCCCCCTTCTACTCTTATCCCCCTGACACCTTCTGCCCCCTTCTAATCTCATCTACCTGCCCCCTTATACTCTTATTCTCCTGAGACTTTTGGCCCCTTTCTACACTTAGCCTCCCGACACCTTCTGCATCCTTCTACTCTTATGCACCTGACACCTTCTGCATCCTTCTACTCTTATCCACCTGACATCCTCTGCCCCCTTCTACTATAATCCCCCCTGAAACCTTCTGCATCCTGCTACTCTTATTTTATTGAAACTTTTGGCCCCTGTCTAGACTACATTTATCTCCCCGAGACCTTCTGCATCCTTCTACTATTATTCTCCTGACACTCTTACTCTTGTAGCAACCTCTAGTGTGCTAGGTTAGGTGTACATACTGTAGTTAGTTGTTAAAATAGGAAAATTTGGCTTGGCTGAGAGCCAGGCTGGGGTTCAGGTACAGGTACGTCCCTTTGCGCATACAAGCCATTCTGCCGACGTAAATGTGCGTCGGTCGGCAAGTGGTTAATGACATTAGGGAAGCTGCCAAGTTTGCTTTAATTCACCAGCAGTTCAATGGATGTCCGCAGTTGGCCAGGTGCTGTCTCAAGTAGGCAAACAAGAAATTAGCATTTCCCGGGTTCATCTTGACAGCCCGAGACTGGAAGTCGTCAGAAACCAGCCAGAATATACAAATTTCTGCTCAGTCCTCTAGTGAAACAAAACTATTAGTCTCATTCTGAAGTTCACTTTCATTTAATTAAAAACAGCACGTCCTGGGATCTGTGCAGCAGCGGATGTGTTTAATTAATCATCTTTAGAATCTGAAAACGGGAGTCAGAGGGTCTGAAGATTTCTGGAGTACCCGGCGTCTAATTAAACTTCTGAAAGGTTAATTTCATTTCCAGAGGTAGTTTTCTCATCGCTGGACCCAAATGGTCCTCTACGCAAGTGTCTCAATGCAAAATTACGCTAATGGACTGACCTTTTGTGGGTTTTGATTTCTGATGAAATTGGAGACATGTTAAATAATGCAGGGATATGCTTGCCATTAATTCTGCAAGAAAGCCAACAGCAGTCGCTTGCATATTTTTTTTTCTCTTTGTCTTTCTTGGATTTTGGCAAACTACTGTAATTTTATAGTGAATCAAAGAAATACCCTATATATTGGAACTCATTTTACAATGCCTTGAAAAAGTATTCACACCCCTTTAAATATTCCAATTTTTTTGGGTTAAAACCAAAAACGTAGATGTATTTTATTGAGATTTTATGTGATAGACCAGTGGTCTCTAAACTGCAGCCCGAGGGCCAGATGTGGCCCTTTGCTAGCCTTTATCCGGCCCTCGGAGTACTACTTGTCCCACTGATATGAGGCACTATTCCTCCCACTGAAACCAACAATATAGCACTATTTCTTCCAGCGATACCAATGATGGGATACAATTATTCCTACTAATAGGGGCACTACTCCTCCTCCTATTTACCACCAACCCTAAGACCCGGTTCACACTGGGGCGACTCATCGGGTGACGCAGCCGCCTGACAAGTCGCGTCCCATTCTAGTGAATAGAACCATTCTAATAGGAGCGACGCAAGTCGCTCCGACTTAGAAAAAGGTTCTTGTACGACTTGGGGGGCGACTCGCATTGTTTTCTATACAGAAGTCATTTTGCAAGTCGCCTTGGAAGTCGTCTTCAGGTCGCCTGGCCGAGTCGCCCCCGAAGTCGTGCCGCCCCTGTGTGAACCGGCTGTAAGGCCATATTTATTGTCACCGATGCCGGGCTTGGGACATTTTCTGTCCTCGCTGGCCACAATTCGACCCTTTTAAAGTGTGAAGGACAATAAGCTGGCTCTTTTATTTGAAAAGTTTGGAGACCCCTGTGATAGACCAACACAAAGTGGCAAGTGGAAGGAAAATGATAAATGGTTTTCAAAATTTTAAGTGGAACGAATACTTTTTCAAGGCAGCCTATCTGCTCTACACTTTAGTTCCTATCTAATAGCTTATAATCTGACATGCAACCAAAAAAACCTATGCTAATGATCAGAGCTTTTTTTCTCAGAAAATAGGTGCTGGAACTCAACCACGACCCCGTTCATATTTCACAAACAGTAGGAGGGTCTTAAAGGGGCATTAAATATCAGGATTGCATTACATACAGAGTGCAGAGTTCAGGGGGTTACACACAGAGTGCAGAGCTGTCACTTGTAAACACAGAAACCAGACTTCTGTGTTTACAAGTAATTGTGGTGAGCAGGCACCAAAGGGTCCGAGCCAGAGGTGGTGGAACTGAGTTCCCCCAAGTTCCCCCTGAAAAAAAGCCCTGCTAATGATGCTGAAGTGGCTACTGGATGCCTAACCTGGCTGTAGCCTATGCTGGTTATCAAGCCCTAAGCCAAAACTAGCTTTAGAACCCCAGACCAGTAGGGACAGGGTGGACTAGAAAAACAGGAGATGCATATAAACTATATTGCAAAAAAAAGGGGCTCACCTACCAATATACTGGAAGTTGACCGCTGCACAAACCGTAGGCAGAGACCTAGCTATCTGGCACCCAATTGGCTGAAGGGACAGGCGATCCTTATTGGGCGTCTAGGAGGAAGAAGGAGGAGCCACGTGGTGGAAGCCACCATGATGCTGACAGGACACAGAATCCGCTGCCCGCCGCCCATAGGTGCTCACAACCCGCAGCCCGTAGGAGCCCGCAACCCGCCCATAGGAGCCGTAACCTGGCCGCTGCCTGCCACCTGTAAGAGTCTGCCCGCCTGCAACTGATGGGGAAAGTGCCAGGGTAGGAGGGGTGCTGCTAACCAACCGACCACCTGGGGGAGGTGGTTGTTTGCTGCCCCCCCAAAAAAAAGACACCAGCCACCACTGATTCCCACTGATTCATGGAGTATGAGAAAAGACATTCCACCCAGTGACACGTACAGTAGATCTTCTTACCTTCACACGTGACCTCTAAGCTTCATAAGAGGTCAAACAAGCTCTTCCCATAAACAAGTAAACCTAAATGGTCTGCTCTCTGCTTCTTATCCTCCAACCATGGATTGCACACGTCACTTCCAGTTAGTTCACAAGAGTCGCGCTCTGACACGTTTCGTCACTTCCTGACTTCGTCTGTGACTCCTATTACGGTGACCAAGTGACCACACTCAGATTTACATTATATTATGTTACAGATTTATTGCTTTGGGTACGTTTGAATTGTAAAGGGTTTTGGTGGTTTCATTAATCATTTATAAAGCAGTAATACTCTATGTCAGGGATAAGCAATTAGCGGACCTCCAGCTGTTGCAGAACTACAAGTCCCATGAGGCATAGCAAGTCTCTGACAGCAACAAGCATGACACCCAAAGGCAGAGGCATGATGGGATTTGTAGTTTTGGAACAGCTGGAGGTCCACTAATTGCATATCCCTGCTCTATGTGGACACTTTATTAATTTACATGTTGCTGCTGGACCCCTGTATTAAGCAATTGAATTTGGTGGAAAAGTGCAGTTTGCGGTGGATGACCAGGGTGATTTTAGGCGCATCTAATTCAAAGATTTTCAAAAGGGGAAACCCCCCCCCCCCCCCCCACGTGGTGAAAATCCTTTGGTGAAATGTGCACTGATTTAAGATCGATTACATTGCCAATCACAGTCGTCCTCCTCTGCACCACTGTGGTTTCCTGTATGAACTTTATACGGAAGTCTGTCAAACTATGGTTTAATTGAAGAGCTGCTACAATATTATTGTGGACTCTATGTCTTGGAGTGTTTTTAATATTGTTTTTATTCAGTGTATTTCACTGTTCAGAATGCGCAACATGGATGTCTGAATCTGAAAAAGCACAGAAGCAATAGGAATGAATGCAGAGAGTTTAGAACAAATTTGTTTACAGGCAAATGTCATGTCAGTACACTTTTAACTGTCACTTCTAACACAACGATGCTCTACGCAGGATAATATATAACTCCTTATCATGCGGGTAAAAAAAAGCTCCTCGCTCAAGACGATTCATTGCTGTAATTAGTGGCAAGCATTAGTGAGAGCGTTCTAAAATTGTACAGTCATATATAGAAACCGTCCCCGCAATTGCTCCATGATTATCCAGAGTCTTCTAGATCTATGTCTAAACACGATCAGCTTAATACTTCCCCAGGATACATGTTTATTCTCTTCCTCCAAGAATAGAAGAAATGACAGTTGGTAAATTGACAGTTGGAGAATAACAGTTATCAGGGTGATTGTGACACAGACTGCAAATCTCACCCTCACTTAAAAAATGTTTACTCTAGACATGTGCACAGCAAAAATTTTCGTTTATTTCTGTTTCGTTTCTGTTCGTTTATCGTGATTCGTAACGAGTCGTAATTTCGTAAGACGTTAGTTATCGTATTCGTACTCTTTACTATTTTCGTAACACTCTTTTTTCCGTTTACGTTTTTTTCTGTTAGTTTATTTTTCGTTGAATCGAGATTCGTATTTTCGTTATATTTTGTATTCTGCGGCATTCGTATTTTTAAACGTTGGTTTAATTTTCGTTGTTTTGCTATTCGTATTTACATTATATTTTCCATCATGCCGCATTCGTATTTTCGTAAGAAATATATTTTCGTTGCTTTATGATCATTCGTATTTTCGTGTCTAATTTCCTTTGATTGTAAAAACTTACTTTTGTAGATTTTATTGCATTCGTAATTCTGTTAGAATACATTTTACGTTTATTCGACACACTACTCGTCGTAATTTTGTAATTCGTACTTTACTGTGATTGACTTGACTGTCTTAGTTAGCACACACACCCTGTCTAGAATGAAGTCTGACGTAGAAGAAAACTAAAATATGACAGATATTACAAATACAAATCTAGAAATTGGATGCACTGCAGTCTAACACAGAAAAAGACACAAGGAGCCAGGAGGTAATGAGAAAGAAGCTCATTGGGGGAAGGAACAAACCTCTTCAGAGGAAAGGGACAGCGCTCAGTGGCTATTGGTCAATGTCCAAAAATATTTCAGTACTAACGAAAGCTAATTTACATTATTTTGTATTTTCGTTGTTTTCATTTCCGTTTTCCGAAGATTCGTAATTTATTTTTCGTTAGTTTTGATTTTCGTTTTTTATTCTTTGTTCGGCATTTCGGTTGTTTTCTTTTCGGTCGTCGAATATTAGTAAGTTTGCATTTTCGTTCATTTTGTTTTTCGTAATTATTATTTTTTTTGGGTTCGGTATTTTCGTTGTTTCTATGTTTTCGTTTCTTTCATCTTTCGTATCTTCGTTGTTTTTCATATTCGTTATTTTGAAAATATCGTTATTCGTTATTAATTGCGCTAAACCGTTCGTTCATTCGTATGTTAACGAATCAACTAAAATAACGAAAATTGACGTATTCGTAACTTAAAAAATTGCACATGCCTAGTTTACTCTGACGCATTTAAAGAGGTGAATTTGTCTGGAGAGAATCATTATCACAAATTGCATACATTTGGCTGTCATCACCTCCGGAATGCATGAGAGATCCAGTAGAGGCACCTATGTATTGTTAGCCCCATGCATTTACAAGTAGACATGTGCAATTCGTTTAATTTCTAATTTGTTTTTTAACGAAAATTTTGAAATTCGTTAATTCCGAATTTTCGTATTAACTAATTTTTCATTTCCGAATTTTCGGTCTTCCGAAAATTTCGAATTTCCGAATTTCAGCAAAAATTTGAATTTCTGAATTTCCGAACTTTCGTATTTCCGAATTTTCCAATTTCCGAATTTTCGGACATCCGAAATTTCGAATTTTCGAATTTTTTTAATTTCCGAATTTCCGAATTTTTAATTCCTGAATTTTCGTGTTACCGAATTTCGGAAATTCGGATTTTCGGAAATACGAAAATGTTTCGTTTTTTTTTAATTTTCTAATTTTTATATTTTAGAAATTCCGAATTTTCGAAATTTCGAATTTTTCATTTTTTATTTTTGAATTTCGAATTTTTCAATTTTAGACATTTCGAATTTTTCATTTTTCATTTTTCGAATTTTCAAATTTCGAATTTTCAAATTTCGAATTTTCAAATTTCGAATTTTCAAATTTCGAATACTCGGATTTTCGAATTTTAAATTTTAGAGTTTTCGAATTTAAAAAAAAAAAAAACGAAAATAACATAAACGAAAAAAATGATTTTTTTTGCAGTGCACATGTCTATTTACAAGATTACAAGAGTCTATCACTCTCCAATTGAATTGTATTTCTGTTCATCCAGTTCTGAGATTTACAGCTGTGGCCAAAGGTTTTGAAAATGACACAAATACATTTTCACAAAGTCTGCTGCCTCAGTTTTTTATACAGTGGCGGCTGGTGCTCCAAATTTTTTTTTTGGGGGGGGGGGGCGCAAACAAACGAAAAAAAAACAAAAACAACAATTGCAGCCTCACTGTGCCCATCAATTGCCGCCACTGTGCCCATCAAACGCAGCCACTGTGCCATCAAATTGTCGCCACTGTGCCATGCCATCAAACGCAGCCACTGTGCCCATCAATTTTCATTACTGTGCCATGCCATTGTCGCCGCTTTGGTGTGGTCAGAGCACGATTGTACGCTACTACCGTGTTTCCCCGAAAATAAGCCCGGGTCTTATATTAATTATGCCAACAAAAGACACAGTAGGGCTTATTTTCGGGGTAGGTCTTACCATGTAATGTGCTGTCTTCTCTCCCCCTCTCCCTCCCTGCCTGTCAGGAATCCACAGTGTGAACTGAGTTAAAATGCTTGTAAAATCCTACAATCCACTCTATTACAGTAGTATATAATGTACAATGTGCGTGTTCCTGTAATATAATTGTGCCAAATACCTTCGTTATAGCGCCATTCTGCGCTTCTGTGACCCGCCGGAGCTCTCTTCCCCATAATTATATTACAGAAACACACACATTGTACATTATATACTACTGTAATAGAGCGGATTATAGGATTTTACAAGCATTTTTAACTAGGGCTTATTTTCGGGGTAGGTCTTATATTGCAGCCCTCCTGGAAAATAACGCTATTTTCAGGGTAGGTCTTATTTTTGGGGAAACAGGGTATAAAGTGAATACTAGGTGGCATATTACGTTCTATACCACATACATTTTGGAATTATTGTAACATCATTTTTAATGCGCTGCTGGGAATTATTTATCTGTTTTTGAACATTGATAAGAATTCCACAATTTTATTAATATGTTAATTTTAAGTTTAATAAATGTATTTGTGATTTTCATGATGACTGAACTGATTTCTAATCTAAGTTATGCTTCAATAGACAATGTTGAGCTTCCACGGAGAAATGACCGTAGGCTGAAAATATGGTGTTATATTTTTAATGTAGTTCAGCTATAAAAGGTGGGGAACACTGATGCCCAGAAGGAGACATTCCTGGCAGGCTGTGTTTAATATACGGTTGATGTAATATTTTCCACTAGAGTTCCAATATGATCTTACACTTCATTCCTGCAGTTCTTGTGTTGGCTCATAGTGGTTGTTGTCACCCAGGGGATTAATGTACAGGGCCGCCCTGGGGAGGTCATTCCAAGGCCAGTGCTATAAACGTGGGACTTTCGGCAGAACTCATTCCATGCGCCGTCCGTAAAAAAGTATCCCAGTGCGCATGCTCCAAATTAACCCGCAAAAAGCCAATGCTTTCGACGTGTAGGTAAATGACGCACAGCCCTATTCGCGAACGACATACGCAAATGACGTAATCGACGGAAAATTCGAGGCTGGCCCGACGTCCATACTTAACATTGGCTGCGCCTCATATAGCAGGGGTAACTTTACGCCAGAAAAAGCCTAACGTAAACGGCTATCTGTACTGCGACGGCCGGGCGTACGTTCGTGAATTGGCGTATCTAGCTGATTTACATATTCTAGGCGTAAATCAGCGTACACGCCCCTAGCGGCCAGCGTGAATATGCAGTTAAGATACGACGGCGTAGGCGACTTACGCTGGTCGTATCTTAGACAAATTCTGGCGTATCTGATTCTTTGAATCAGGCGCCAAGATACGACGCCTCAGACTTAGGCCCTGTACACACGACCGAGTTTCTCGGCAGAATTCAGCCAGAAACTCGGTCGGAGCTGAAATCTGCCGAGAAACCCGGCCGTGTGTACACTTTCGGCCGAGGAAGCCGACGAGGACCTCGGCGAGGAAATAGAGAACATGTTCTCTATTTCCTCGTTGTTCAATGGGAAATTTCGGCTCACCGAGATCCTCGGCGGCTTCACAAGGAACTCGACGGGCAAAACGATATGTTTTGCCCGTCGAGTTCCTCGGACGTGTGTACGGGGCCTCAGAGATACGACGGCGTATCTGGAGATACGCCGTCGTATCTCCTACGTGAATCTGGGCCTTAGTGTATATATGTAAAGCTCTGCGTAAATTGTTGGCACTATATAAGTACCTGTAATCCATAAACAAACATGTATAGCAATTAAGGATGCAATACATGTCTAGTCTGCAGCTGATGGGAATGCAATTATGTGACGGGTTCGGACTGAACCCAGCTCATCCCTAATTGCAATCTATGAGAACCAAGCGTGCCTGGCTTCATACAGATGTTTACTAGAAATACTGGGCCAGATTCACAAAGAGATACGACGGCGTATCTCCTGATACGCTGTCGTATCTCTGAGATCCGACGGTCGGATCTATGCGACTGATTCATAAGAATCAGTTACGCATAGATCTCCCTTAGATCCGACAGGTGTAAGTGACTTACACCGTCGGATCTTAGGCTGCAATCTTCCGCTGTCCGCTAGGTGGCGTTTCGTGTTTTACTTGCGACGAATATGCAAATGAGGAGATACGCCGATGCAGAAACGAACGCCCGCCCGTCTTTTTTTTTTTACAACGTTTGCGTTCAGCTTTTTCCGGCGGATAGTTACCCCTGCTATATGAGGGGTAGCTAATGTTAAGTATGGCCGTCGTTCTCGCACCGAGTTTTGAATTTTTACGTTGTTTGCGTAAGTCGGTCGTGAATACGGATGGCCGTAATTTACATTAACGCCGAAAACAATGACGTACTAGAGACGTCATTTGGAGCATGCGCACTGGGAAATTTCGCCGGCGGCGCATGCGCAGTAAAATCGGCGCAGGGACGCGCCTGATTTAAATTGTACACTCCCCCTAGCCGCGGAATTTGAATTCTGCCGGGGGAGTTACGATCCGCCGGCGCAAGTTTGGAGGTAAGTGCTTTGTCAAAACTGCACTAGCCTCGCAAAATTGCGCCGGCGGATCGTAAATCACATAGATTACGTGGATCTAAAGATCCGCTAATCTATGTGAATCTAGCCGACTGTGTTCCCCGAAAATAAGCGTGCCTGGCTTTATACAGATGTTTACTAGAAATACTGTGTTCCCCGAAAATAGTTTAGGAGGCAAGTGGCTAATTCACAAACCACTTACCTCCAAACTTGCGACGGCGGATCCTAAATCCCCCGGCGGAATTCAAATTCCGTGGCTAGGGGAGTGTACTATTTAAATCAGGCGCGTTCCCGCGCCGATTTAAATGCGCATGCGCCGTCCGGGGAATTTCCCGGCGTGCATTGCTCCCACTAACGTCGCTAGGACGTCAGTGGTTTTGACGCTTACGTAAACGACGTCCATCCGTATTCTAGAACGACTTACGCAAACGACGTTAAAAAATTTAAATTCGACGCGGGAACGTCGGCTATACTTAACATTGGCTGCGCCTGATGAAAGCAGGGGTAAGTATACGACGGGTACGCCGCTACGGAAACGTCGTAAGAAGACTGCGTCGGGTCCGCGTACGTTCGTGAATTTGCGTATCTCGCTGATTTACATATTATTTATCGTAAATCAGCGGGAACGCCCCCGGCGCCATTTTTAAATCGAAAAAAAGATCCGACAGTGTAACACAGTTACACCTGTCAGATCTAAGCCCTATCTATGCGTATCTGATTCTATGAATCAGGCGCATAGATAGGACCAGTGTAAGTCAGAGATACGATGGTGTATCAGGAGATACACCGTCGTATCTCTTTGTGAATCTGGCCCCTTTCGTTTTTTTCCAGGAGGGCTGCAATATAAGCCCTACCCTGAAAATAAGCCCTAGTTTAAAATGCTTGTAAAATCCTATAATCCACTCTACCGGTATTACAGGAGTATATAAATGTACAATGTGTGTGTTTCTGTAATATAATTGCGGGGAAGAGAGCTCTGGCGGGTCACAGAAGTGCAGAGCAGCGCTATAACAAAGGTATTTGGCACAGTTATATTACAGAAACACACATATTATATATTACTGTAATAGAGTGGATTATAGGATATTACAAGCATTTTAACTCCATCCACACTGGGGATTCCTGACAGGCAGGGAGGGAGAGGGGGAGGGAAGACATCACATTACATGGTAAGACCTTAATTAATATAAGATCCAGGCTTATTTTCAGGGAAACACAGTATGTAAGGTTGCACATCGATGTGCAAAGCCCTGTATCAACTGTACATTTAAACCAGCTGATTTATCTGGATCAATATAAACAGAAAACCAACCCAAGGATGGAACAAAACCAAAGCTTAGACATTTCCATGGTTCAGCTCAGCTGGAGCAAATAAGTCCAAGAGCTTTATAAACTTTTGGCGCACTGATTTATTGACGTCCAGATGCCATTCAGTATTATATAGAATGTTTACGAAGCATTTTCTGAACACATTGCCTTTGTATTAAAAAATAATGCTTCACATTTTAAGTCACGACTTACAGATTCTCCGCCATTCTAAAAAGTTGCTAAATGTCTCCCCCTAGAGGATGCTGGGAGATGTACAAAATAATATATAGTAGAATGGGGTTCCTGGTTAGCAATTTGAATTCATTTTTCATCATCTGTCTACAGGAAAAATCTGATCCATTAGGTTGCTGTCACGAATGTCACATCTACCTCAACGCAGGTGGTCAGACACTATAGCTAGTTACTGCATGCTTCACCTATAGCAGCCCCCTTTCCCTTTAAGGTGTTGTAAAGGTAAAAAAAAAAAAAAAAATCCCTAAATAGCTTCCATTACCTTAGTGCAGTCCTCCTTCACTTACCTCATCCTTCCATTTTACTTTTAAATGTCCTTATTTCTTCTGAGAAATCCTCACTTCCTGTTCTTCTGTCTGTAACTCCACACAGTAATGCAAGGCTTTCTCCCTGGTGTGGAGAAAGCCTCTTGAGGGGGGAGGGGGCGAGCAGGCAAGTCAGGTACTCTCTACTTTGCAGATAGAGAAAAGGAGCTGTGTGTTAGTGGGCGTCCTGACACTCCTGCTGCCCCCCTTAAGAGGCTTTCTCCACACCAGGGAGAAAGCCTCGCATTACTGTGTATAGTTACAGACAGAAGAACAGGAAGTGAGGATTTCTCAGAAGAAATAAGGACATTTAAAAGCAAAATCTAAGGATGAGGTAAGGGAAGGAGGACTGCACTAAAGTAAAGGAAGCTAATTAGGGAAAACATTTTTTACCTTTACGACCCCTTTAAGACAAACAGGCATACCGGTACTTGGTTGCCCCCAGGACCTATACACAATGCTATAGTGCCTGGCCACCACACTAGGGCAAACAACAGACTACTTTCAGTTTAGCAGACAGATAGCGTGGTTCTAAGGCGGTCCAGGTAATAAGGCAGGCTGAGTTCAGGGAATAGTCCAATATCCGATCCAGGTCATACACAGGGAAATCCAACAGCAAAGCAAGGCAGACAAACAATGCAGGCAACTGTCTCTATCACAAGCAAGGGATAGAGTGTTCGGTTTGCTTCTATCAGGTGCAGGGCAGCCATCACAAATTTTGGGGCCCCTTACACAGCTTTTTAAAAAATAATAAAAAAAAAAAAAAAACGGGAGGGGGCTGTCCAGGCCCCTTACAAGTGTAATGCAAAAAATATATAAATAAAAAAAAACAGGAGGGTGGCCAGCCATCCAGGCCTGTAAGTCCTGTACACACGATCGGTCAAAACCGATGAAAACGGACTGAAGGTCCCCCCACTTGAAATGACACTGTCCCCAGTGTCCTAAAGCATTCGAGCCCGAATGCTGACCTGATACCTGCCAAAAAAAAATAGAAAGGAGGAAAAGAAGGAAGGACAGAATTCACACATGGTAATACAATTCTTAAAATAGCCTAAGACATACAACATACACAACCCTGCTATCTATCTGCCCATTCTCCGCAGTGTTTGATAGAAGGTGGGTCCAGAAGAAATCCTGTATGGGAGAGAAAAAAAACAAAAAGCATACAGGATGTACAATATACTCTCTAATATTCACAACCTCTGAGGGTTGGATTAAGGCCTCCTCCCCCAAAGAGCTCTAAACTGTAAGGCCCCGTACACACGACCGAGTTTCTCGACAGAATTCAGCCAGAAACTCGATCGGAGCTGTATTCTGCCGAGAAACCCGGCCGTGTGTACACTTTCGGCTGAGGAAACCGACGAGGATCTCGTCGGGCCAAATAGAGAACATGTTCTCTATTTCCTCGTTAGTCAACGGGGAAACTTGGCTCGCCGAGATCCTCGGCGGCTTCACAAGGAACTCGACGAGCAAAACGATGTGTTTTGCTCGTCGAGTTTCTCGGCCGTGTGTACGGGGCCTAAGTAATGTGGAAGATACTCTGTGCAAGAATTATTAAAGTTAAAATCAACAGTATAACCCTACAAAGAACGGTGCAGAACACTGCCCCTAGCGGTCAGTGCGCTGGTACTGCAACAGTCACAAATGTAAAAGTGCAAAAATAGCAGCAAAGGGAAGTGAATATGAAAATAGTTCTTTCTTTTTGTGGAATGTTCCAAAGCTGCTCAAAGAAAGTTGGCAAAGTCCCCACTCTAACTGACTGATCCCAACCCCTCCCAAGAGTTCTTCACAACAGTTTATGTGGTTCTGGAGAAGTAGGGGGGAAAAGGGCAAAACTGGGAAGAGGAAAAAAAATCAAATGGAGTGGGGGACATACTTGTCCGTAACTTTTTCCCCTTCATTGGGTGAACACCCAGATTAGGCAGCTTGTCTAATCACACACACAGGGCTCGGCAATAGAACATCAGTACCCGGCACAGGACGGCATGTCCCGGCTTGGAGAAGCGGTGAATCTAGACTAAAAGGAACACAACGGGCTCACATGCTCCTCAAGGCAAACATGGGCCACTGGGCCCGCAAGATGCGCCCTGAACCGGGCGCTTCTTCCTCCTTCTTCTCTTGGAGCCCCAACATCCTCCGTGGTCCTGTTGCTCGGGAAATTGCGGCTCGAATAGGTAATCAGGACAATCGCCATCATCCGTCTGGAAGCTTTCCGACCAATGTTCCAGGTCTGAAGAATCCTCTGCTCCAGCCGGGAGGTAAGTTGACAGGGCAGTGGCTGGTTTAATTTGGATGATCCCCCCAGTCGATCGGTCCAGGAGATTTTTCTCCGGCAGGCACGCATCGTATGGAGGCCACGCCAGCCGAGGCGGTCTCATGAGTGGTCTCAGTCAGTAAGCAGGCCGCGCGGGCCATGAAGTCGCTCAGTTCCTCCATCCCATCCAACGGGCTCACCTCTTGGGGGTAACTGATCCCGGTCACCGGTAGCGAGATCTTAGCAGATGGGGCGAAGGGAACAACACTCCGTTCCCGGACTCCGGATCCTCCTTCAACTGGGGCAATGGGCTTCGGCCATGCGGTCTCTACCTCCGCGGTGACGGCTCCGGAGGACCTATTCACATGGTAGTCCCGCGGTGGTCCGACCACTGGTATGGTCACGAACAGTGGAGCTTGGCATCGCTGGCATCGGCCAAAGGGCAGGAGGCGGACGGCCAGCTCTTCACATCTGGGGCACATGAGGCCCAACATCTCTGTCCCCTCGGAGGACAGCAAGACAAACTGTCCCGCCGTGGACAGCCGAATGCCCGTATCCGTCACGGGCACTCCGAGCTCTGCAGACTCAGATAGCAGCCTTGGTGTAGACACAGGGCATCATAGGGCAGTCGAGGCCTTCGAAGTTTCGGACATCTCTCCAGCAGTGATCCGTCCCGTTCAAAGAAATTAATGGCTCTGCCCCCTTGGTGCGAAATTGGGCGTTTCTCCTCCCCATTTGGCACGAAATCCACAGGCCAGTTTCAATATAGGACTTAGGTGAATAAAGAGAGTGAATCCTCCCAGTTGACTTTTCCTATATGGGCCCCCGGGATGACAGCAAGCATACCTGTCAGTGGTCCGGATGCCCGATCCCAGGCTGGGATCCTCTCAACAAGTCATGGGACCCAGTGGAACACTGGGATCCCTTTTTTCCTCAGGATGAGGTTCGATGCAGCTGTCAGCTTTGGCCAGGTGGGCCACACTGGCGGGGTCCATGGATGCGCGTACCCTGAAGGTGGATACCGCACCTGGAACAGGAATCCCGCAAAGATTTTCTAACACATGACCCCTGTCACAGATATACTCTCCCCCAGAATGCCCTGCGAGGGAAAAACTCCTCCAATTGGCTGCTGGGGAAAACTTGCTCTGCCAGAACCCCTCTGGCGCCAACTGCCGGCAAGGGGTGGTATTGCACCCCTTGACCACAGACTGACCCAGTGGACATTTCTGGGATGACAGAAGTCCCAAATTTAGACAAACACGAATGGGAGAAAAGTAACTCTCCCATTCCCACTAACTTTAGCGTAGCGCCCATGCTGAAACATCGTTGTGTTTTACGTCACCGCGTTCTGACACGATCGGTTCATTAACCGATAGTGTGTAGGCACATCAGACCATCAGTCAGCTTCATCAGTTAACTGATGACAACGGTCCTTCGGACCGTTCTCATCGGATGGACTGATCGTGTGTGCGCGGCCTAAGGGGCCCTGGGGACCATCGGGCCCCTTACAGGTGTAATGCAAAAAGAAATACAAAAAATACAAAATTTAATTAAACGGGAGGGGGGTCAGCCGGGCCTGTAAGGGGACCTGGGGACCATCGGGCCCCTTACAGGTGTAATGCAAAAAAAAACGGAAGGGGGGCCAGCCGGGCCCCTTACAGGTGTAATGCCTGTACCCCCTGATGGCGGCCATGATCAGATGACTTGCAGGTGAACACAGACAAGGGAAAAGCAACAGCCAACACCCGGGTGCTGGAATGAGGAACAGGGGCACTAAGTGATCATGATAGTTGCTAAGCTTCAGAAGCTGTTTGTTGGGCTCCCCTATTGATTATGCTTTTTTTTTTTTTTTTAAACCTGAGCCTACTCTGCTCTGGGTCAACAATGCACAATGCATGGAGTGCAGGGGTCAATAGTAAATAAAGCACAAAGTTCATTCAAAGTAAAAACTCCCCCCTTGACATTATTCCCCCCCCTCTACATGACAAAACCACCTCCAGCACAAATTGCCTCCTGAATTGTACTCACCAATCTTAGCATTGCATTGCATCTACTGGTTAATAACCCAGGCCCTAACGCCAGCACATTTTTTTTCCCCATATGTCACTTATAATGCAGTTGTTAGAATATATGGCCAATAACTGGGTAATCATGACAATACAGGAAAGCCTGGGAGGGTCATAATGACACACTGTGGCCCCTAGGGGCTCACCATGGGCTGGTCAGGTATAAGGACAGGTTTTAAGTGCAGGGTTCAGTAGTAATGCATAGTTCAGGGATCAGTTGTTTTCGCAGAGTTTAGAGTAGTAATGCAGACTGCAGAGGTCAGTAGTAAGTAAAAAAATAAAAATTGCCACACTACAGTAAGTGAAATAACATATATATATGAAATGAATGAATAACAATGATCAGTCCATGAGAGTGTCCAAACCAACAATGTGAAAGAATCCTTTGCAGTCGTGTCTCAAGGATGGTAGATGACTATACCACACCTCCCAACATTATGAGATGGGAATGAGGGACGCCTACTAGCAAACGTATGTAGGCATAGGACACACCTCCTGCTACACCCTCTTAACCACTTAAGCCCCGGACCAAAATGCTGCCTAAAGACCCAAGGGGTTTTTACAGTTCGGGACTGCGTCGCTTTAACAGACAATTGCGCGGTCGTGCGACGTGGCTCCCAAACAAAATTGGCGTCTTTTTTTCCCCACAAATAGAGCTTTATTTTGGTGGTATTTGATCACCTCTGCGGTTTTTATTTTTTGCGCTATAAACAAAAATAGAGCGACAATTTTGAAAAAAATGCAATATTTTTTACTTTTTGCTGTAATAAATATCCCCCAAAAACATATATAAATTTTTTTTTTTTCTCAGTTTAGGCCGATACGTATTCTTCTACCTATTTTTGGTAAAAAAAATCGCAATAATTGTTTATCGGTTGGTTTGCGCAAAATTTATAGCGTTTACAAAATAGGGGATAGTTTTTTTGCATTTTTATTTATTTTATTTGTTTTACTACTAATGGCGGCGATCAGAGATTTTTTTCGTGACTGCGACATTATGGCGGACACTTCGGACAATTTTGACACATTTTTGGGACAATTGTCATTTTCACAGCAAAAAATGCATTTAAATTGCATTGTTTATTGTGAAAATGACAGTTGCAGTTTGGGAGTTAAACACAGGGGGCGCTGTAGGAGTTAGGGATCACTGTGTATGTGTTTACTAGTGTAGGGGTGTGTGGCTGTAGGAATGACGTCATTGATCGTGTCTCCCCTATAAAGGGGATGACGCGATCGATGCGCCGTCACAGTGAAGCACGGGGAAGCCGTGTTTACACACGGCTCTCCCCGTTCTTCAGCTCCGGGGAGCGATCGCGACGGAGCGGCTATAAACAAATAGCCGCGCTGTCGTCCCGGATCGCTCCCCGAGCGGACCCGACCTCCGCATGTACCGGGGGGGGTCCCGATCGGACCCCCCACCCACGTCTAGCAGAGGACGTACAGGTACTTGATTGTGCCTGTCCGTGCCATTCTGCCGTAAATGTACATGAGGAGGTCGGGAAGTAGTTAAAGGAGAATTAACCAAAAAAAAGGTTAATTAAATCCACAAAGGCTTTTTTTTTTACAACTACTTTTCCCTTATACTGGATTTTAAAATGTACAAATGCAGAAATATTGAATTTGGATGAAAGGTTTTGCACTGGGAAACACTTTTTGAAATATAAAAAGTGCATTTTATATACAACTATAAAGATCAGACCAAAATGAGGGACAAATGAGGAGGAATGAGGGACAGAGGGACATTGCTCCAAATCAGGGACAGTCCCTCAAAATCATGGACATTTGGGAGGTTGGGAGTTATGCTATACACCCAAAAGTGCACATTTCACCATGATAAGAAAAGGCTGTGGGGCAGATTCATGTAGATCAGCGGATCTTTAGATCCGCTCGATCTACATGTTTTACGATCCGCCGGTGCAATTTAGCGAGGCTAGTGCATGATTCACCTCGAAAATTGCACCGTCGGATCGTAACTCCCCCGGCGGAATGCAAATTCCGCGGCTAGGGGGAGTGTACAATGTAAATCAGGCGCGTTCCCGCGCCGAATTAACTGCGCATGCTCCGCCGGCGAAATTTGCCAGTGCGCATGCTCCAAATGACGTCGCTAGGACGTCATTGTTTGCGGCGGCTACGTCGATTGCGGCCATCCGTATTCCGGATCGAGTTACGCAAACGACGTAAAAATTTGAATCTCGGCGCGGGAACGACGGCCATACTTAACATTAGCTACCCCTCATATAGCAGGGGTAACTATCCGCCGGAAAAAGCCGAACGCAAACAACGTTAAAAAAAAGTGACGGGCGGGCGTATGGACTTGAATCGGCGGTTCTCCTCATTTGCATATCCGACGCGGAAAAAAAAGCGACGACACCTAGCGGCCGGCGGGAGATTGCAGCCTAAGATTCAACTGGTGTAAGTCACTTACACCAGTCGGATCTAAGGGAGATCTATGCAGAACTGATTCTTATGAATCAGTCGCATAGATCCGACCGTGAGATCTCACAGATCCGACCGTCGGCTCTCACAGATACGACGGCGGATCAGGAGATCCGCCGTCGTATCTCTTGATGAATCTGCCCCTGTGTCCTTACCTTACTCCACGTTATAGGAGTCTAGTAAGACATGGATTCATACGTCACGAGGGATCCATCCACTGGATGTAAGCAGGGTGATGTTTTTTTGTTTTTTTGATGTTGATGCCAACAGCACTGGTCATTCCCTCACTCTCTCTCATGGATACAGTGTAAAAAAGGGGAAGAAATCATCAAATAGCGTAAAACCGTGATGTTTTATTGAAAAGTTAATATAAAATTCCACAAGTCCAGCAAGACATGAATGAAATACTCCTGGGATAAAACGATCTGCAGATCACAACCAAACAAGCGTGGTGTGATTGAGCATAAAGTCCACCCTACTAGTTTCGTCATAGATGACGTCATCGGGGTGTCATGTATAATGAGAATAGCGTTAAAACAGATGATTTATTGTAGTGATCATGCAATAAATCATCCGTTTGGATGCTATTCACATTGTTCCATGGTGTGCTGGCAAATAACTTCATTGTGATTTGAACCAGTATCCAGCTGGTTGTTGCTGCAGCACCCTAATTTTAGAGCTCATCCAAGAATGTGTGCGATGGCAATATGAAGTATGTCATGTACATGTATGATGAAACACCACCAATGCACACGTAAGTCGCGCCCACATATGTTAATGGAGTACAAACCACACATGTGAGGTATCATCGCAATCATAAGCGTGAGAGCAATACTTCTACCACTAGACCTCCTCTGTTAGGCTGCTTTCACACTCAAGCACTTTACAGATGCTATGACGCTAAAAATAGCGCCTGCAAAGCGCCTTGAAAGAGCCTCTCCTCTCGCTCCAATGTGAAAGCCCGGGGGCTTTCACACTGGAGTGGTGCACTGGCAGGGCGGTAAAAAAAAGCCCTGCAAGCCGCATATTTGCAGCGCTGTAAGAGCTCCTAAAGCGCCCCTGCCCATTGATATCAACCCTTTTTCGGAACGCTAGCGTGGGTTAAAAGCACCCCGATAGCGACCGAAAAGCGAAAAAAAAAAAAGGGTAAAACGCTGCTAAAAATACTGGCGCTTTATCGCCGATGCCCCCAACACTTTGGCGTGAAAGTAGCCTGACTCTAAACAGGTAACCTGTAAAAAAAATTAAAACGTCGCCTATGGAGATTTTTAAGTATCGTCGTTTCTCTCCATTCATTGAGCATGCGCAATTTTGAAGCATGACATGTTTGGTATCTATTTACTCGATGTAAACTCATCTTTCACATTATACAAAAAAATTATGAATAATAATAAATAAAATAAAATAAATTCATGAAAGTGTATTTCTTCCCAAAAATTTGCATTTAAAAAAACACCATTGCCCAAATACAGTGTGACACTATATATTGCAACGACCGCCATTTTATTCTTTAGGGTCTCTGCAAAAATATATATATATATAATATATATATAGAATGTTTGGGGTTCTAAGTAATTTTCTAGCAAAAAAATACTAATTTAAATTTGTAAACAACAAATGTCAGAAAAGGGCCTGGTCCTTAACTGGTTAAATGAAAATGTTTGAGCCCAGAGTTCAGCTTTAAATTACAAAATGCCTTTTGCTGCAACAGTAATGTGTATTGTATTTTTTTTTTTTTTAAGTGAAAGTTTTCTGTTTTCTAGGGCCTCTTGTGTCTCAAAATACTGAAATTTATGACCAACAAATAATGGCGTTTGGTGCAATTTTATAAAGGACTTTCTGCCACTTTGTTGAAAGTGGAATATTAATAGACATGTGCACAACAAAAAAAATCGTATTTGTTTGCTCCGTTTCGTCTCGTTCCGTAGATTCGTAAAGATTCGCAATTTCGTAAGACTCAAGTTTTTCTATTCGGACCCGTTCGTATTTCGTAAGACTCAAGTTTTCCTATTCGGACCCGTTCGTATTTCGTAAGACGCAAGTTTTCCTATTCAGACCTGTTCGTATTTTCTTAACAGTTTTATTTTCGTTTATACTGAATGATTCGTAATTCTGTCTAATTTATTTTCGTTGATTTGAAATTCGTAATTTTGTTAGATAATAATTTTCGTTTAATGGATTCGTAATTTTGTACTTTCGTAAATACATAGCAACACGCGGCTAATCCATATTAAGATATACTTTCCCTTAAGCCCAGTAAACACGGTCGGACTTCTTGCCAACAAACGTCAAAATGAGCGTTTTCCAAAAAATCCGACCGTGTGTACGCTCTATCGGACAAACTTTTTCGGTTTCAAAAGTCTGGCCAACTGCCTTCAGACAAAAATCCAGGGAAAAGTTTGTTTGAAGTCCGATCGTGTGTACGAGGCTTTACACTGTACAATGTGACTCAGCACAAAAGAGATAAGCTGATTGGCTAAGATATTAATAGGTAGATTCAGAAAGAGTTAGGCCGGCTTATCTACAGATAAGCCGACCTAACTCTGAATCTGCACTGACCTATGTTTAAGTGTATTCTCTAACAGAGACACACTTAAACATATCTAAGATACGACGGCTTGCGCCGTCCTATCTTAGATTGCAATGTTGCTGATGGCCACTAGATGGCGCTTCCATTGCGGCCGGCGTAGATTATGTAAATGAGGGGATACGCCGATTCACGAACAAACGCCAGGCCGACGCAGTACTTTTACGCCGTTTACGTAAGAGATAGGCCGCCTAAAGTTAGAGCTAGGCTCTAGTGGAATAGTAATGTTAAGTATGGCTGCCGTTCCCGCCGCGAAATTCAAAATTTTTACATCATTTGCGTAAGTCGTCCGCGAATCGGGATTTACGTAGTTTACGTCCACGTCGAAATCAATAGGCCCGTACGGCGTACTTAGCCGCAATGCGCACTGGGAAATGTAGTCGCCCGGTGCATGCGCAGTGACAAAAAACTTCGAAAATGTGAGGTCAAGCCTCATTACCATGATATACGCCCCCCTCCAAGTCATTTCAATTAGGCGCCCTTACGCCCGCTCGTTTGGGGCTATGCCGCCGTAGATTAGCAGGTAAGTAGATTAAAAATCACTACTAGCATAGCTAATTTACGGCGGTGTAGCCTAAACAGGCTAGGCTACGCCGCCCTAAAGTTATTCCAATGTACCTGAATCTACCTATAAGTAATCACTCACTAACTACACTGCCCAGTGCCCATTCGAAAGAACGATACAAGTGCACAAATTTACGAACAGACAAAGAAACGGATTTACAAAACACACAAATGAAAATACGAACATACGAATGAAAATACGAACAGACAAAGGATTTAAAATCCGGAATGCAAATCGCTCGTCATAGATGTCATTTTCGTTCTTTTGCTTTTACGGTGTTTCGTATTTTAGTAAGATTGTCCAATCATACGTTCGTATTTTCGCTTGTTCGTTATTTTGCTTATTCGTAATTCCGTAATTTTCGTATTTTGGTTCTTTCAGCTTTTCGGATGTTCGATTTGATCCGAATGTACGAATACTAAGAAATTCTTACGAAAATCCATTCGTTACGAACGGGAACGCACATGTCTAAATATAAAAAAAATCTTTTTTTTGGGCCCCGATCCAGAAGACAGACTGATTCTTGTCAGTGATAGAGTCTGCACAATCCAGTTAATATAGAGATCAAGTCAGATTTCTCCACAAATCCACTTCAGGCGCAGGTGTAGCGATCAATAACCACTCACCATCAATCGCCTTTCTCTAATTATCATCAGAATGTCGGCTCAGAAGCTGCACTCCGGGGATTGGAGGGATACGATTTCCTGCGATAATTGGAAATCTCCAGATTATGTGGATAGACTGGCCCTATGGAGATATTTCCCAATGTCATTCATTGAGGTTATACACAAAGAGCCGTCACCTATGTGAATTATGTTTCTGTTTTTATTCCTTCTGCTTTATGAAGTATACTGAAAATGTAAATGTTATAATGATGTGAAGAACCTGTATGCTACCAACATTCAGGCTGGATTCACATCTACGCATTATTTTTTTCCCCCCAAATGTGTTTGCCTTTGAGTTCAATGGAAAACGCATCAAGCAAGATCAAAAATCCAATCTCAACTGAAAAGAACTTATTTTCCCAAAACTCAGGTCTCATGCACACTGGGCCACTGATATTACATAAATGCTGTTTTTACAGGCGTTTGGCGTTTTTTTTTTTTTCAGCCTGTAAAAGCACATCTATGGGATTCATTTACTAAAGACAAAGGGGCAGATCCACAAAGATCGGCCCCGGCGCATCGTATCTGAGATACGCTACGCCGCCGTACCTTACCTGGCTTTGGTTCAAATCCATAAAGATTTTGCGCCGTAAGTTACGGCGGCGTAGTGTATCTCAAGCGGCGTAAGGGTGCGGAATTCAAATTGGGCGGGTAGGGGGCGTGTTTCATTTAAATGAACCCCGCCCCCGCACCGAACAAACTGCGCATGCGCCGTCCCTAAATTTTCCGCCGTGCATTGCGCTAAATGACGTCGCAAGGACGTCATTGGTTTTGACCTGGACGTAAATTACATCCATCCCGATTCACGAACGACTTACGCAAAAAAAAAAAAAAAATTAAAAAGAAACGCGGGAACGACGGCCATATTTAACATGGCAAGTCTAAATATACGCCGCAAAACAGCAGCTTTAACTATACGCCGGAAAAAGCCGACTAGAGACGACGTAAGAGAATGCGACGGCCGCGCGTACGTTCGTGAATCATCGGAAATAGCTAATTTGCATACTCGACGCGGAAAACAACGAGAACTCCACCCAGCGGATGCCGAAGTATTGCATCTACTATCCGAAGCCGTACAATGGCATACGCCTGTCGGATCTAACCCAGATGCCGTCGTATCTTGGTTTGAGGATTCAAACCAAAGATACGACACGGGAAATTTGAAAGTACGCCGGCGTATAAGTAGATACGCCGGCGTACTCGCTCTGTGGATCTGCCCCAAATAGACTATGCACTTTGCAGTTGCTCCCGTGCTTAGTAAGGCCCCTTTTTACACTGGGGCGGGAGGCGCGGTGGCGGTATAGCGCCGCTAAAAATAGCGGCGCTATACCGTCGGATTTGCCGCGGGATTCAGGCACTAGCGGTGCAGTATTAACCCCCGCTAGCGGCCGATAAAGGGTTAATACCGCCCGCAATGCTCCTCTGCAGAGGCGCATTGCGGGCAGTATTGCCGCGGTTTCCCATTGTTTTAAATGGGAAGGAGCGGTATACATGCGGCTCCTCTCACCGCTCCAAAGAGGCTGCTGGCAGGAGATTTTTTTCTCTCCCGCCAGCGCATCGCCTCAGTGTGAAAGCCCTCAGGCTTTCAAAATTGAGTATGCAGTGCAGGAGTTTTTCAGGCGGTATAGCAGCGCTATTTTTAGCGATGTACCGCCTGAAAAACTCCTCAGTGTGAAAGGGGTCCAAATGAGTAGAAGCTCTGCTGACTTCCATTATCCAATCACGTGCAAGCAAAAATTCAGTTTTTTTTTTTCCTTGCGTGTGATTGGGTATTCTTTGCAAAGTGAAACTTTACCTCATTTACTAAGCTCTGGAGCAATTGCACTTTTCAAAGGGCACAGTCTAGTTGGGGACCAGTGGCACTAATACAGCGATCAGTGCTAAAAAAAAATGTCACTTTAGGGGAACAGTTTACGGGAAAATGGAGAAATTCCCCCTGACGGGACTTTAACCTTCCTTTGCGGTATGATTCTTTCCGATTTTACTTGCTGAAAGCGGTACCATTATTTGCAAGGAAATTTGGCGTTTTATATTGTAGGCCTGTAATTCTTATGCCCCGTACACACCATCACTTTATGTGATGAAAAAAAACGACACTTTCTGTGAAGTAAAAAATGACGTTTTTGAAACTTCAATTTTCAAAGACGAAGTTGCCTACACACCATCGTTTTTCTCACAATGTTCTAGCAAAGCGAGGTTACGTTCCACCACGTTTTTCCATTGAAGCTCGCTTCATAAGTAGCTTCTGGGCATGCGCGGGTGAAAAAACGTCGTTTTAAACTACGTTTTTTGCTACACATGGTCAATTTCTGTGAAGTAAAAGTTGACGTTTTGAAAAACGACACATAAAATTGAAGCATGCTTCAATTTTTTTTGGTCGTTTTTTACAAGACATAAAATGACGTTTTCCCCCACACACGGTCAATTAAAGTGACGTTTTTAAAAACGTCATTTTTTTTCATCACATAAAGTGATGGTGTGTACGGGGCATTAGGAATAACTCACTTAAATCTGACCAAACAAGAATCTAATAGGCATCCCGGGTATGACATTTTTTTAAAAACAAAATTATAAATTATAATATAATAAATAATTATAAATAATTATAACAAATAATAATATAATTATAATAAAAATTATTCAATAATGTAATCAACTCAAAATCACTGAAATTTGCTCAGTTGCAGAATTGTCTCTGTCATTACTTTTATTTTTTTATGAAGAATTTCCCCACAAATCGCTATCGCACAATTCTGCAAGTGATTCTAATTTATTATCACTGTTTTCTAGCTGCTCTAAAACCATTTTTGACATAAAGGGACAGCAGAAGGTTGGGAAGAGAGGACGGGAGAAGACATTGAGGAGCGTGGAGGACATCGCCGCCGTGACCCGATGCCCCACGGAGACAGGTAAGTGCCGGGCAGGGGAATGCACACTGGCAGCATTTGATAGGCACAGTAGCGGCAATTGATGGGCATACTGGCAGCAATTAATGGGCACAGTAGTGGCAATTAATGAGAACACTGGCAGCAATTGATGGGCACACTGGCAGCAATTGATGGGCACACTGGCAGCAATTGATGGGCACAGTAGCAGCAATTGATGGGCACACTGGCAACAATTGATGGATACAGTGGCAACAATTGATGGGCACACTGGCAGTAATTTATGGGTACAGTGGCAGCAATTAATGGGTACAGTAGCAGCAATTGATGGGTACAGTAGCAGCAATTGATGAGCACAGTAGCGGCAAATGTTGGGCACAGTGGCAGCAATTGATGAACACACTGGCAGCAATTGATGGGCACAGTAGCGGCAATTGATGAGCACACTGGCAGCAATTGATGGGCACAGTAACGGCAATTGATGGGCACAGTGGCAGCAATTGATGGACACACTGGCAGCAATTGATGGGCACAGTAGCGGCAATTGATGGGCACAGTGGCAGCAATTGATGGACACACTGGCAGCAATTAATGGGCACAGTAGTGGCAATTAATGAGAACACTGGCAGCAATTGATGGGCACACTGGCAGCAATTGATGGGCACAGTAGCAGCAATTGATGGGCACACTGGCAACGATTGATGGACACAGTAGCGACAATTGATGGGCACACTGGCAGTAATTTATGGGTACAGTGGCAGCAATTGATGGGTACAGTAGCAGCAATTGATGAGCACACTGGCAGCAATTGATGGGCACAGTAGCGGCAAATGTTGGGCACAGTGGCAGAAATTGATGAACACCCTGGCAGCAATTGATGGGCACAGTAGTGGCAATTGATGAGCACACTGGCAGCAATTGATGGGCACAGTAGCGGCAATTGATGGGCACAGTGGCAGCAATTGATGGACACACTGACAACAATTGATGAGCACAGTGGCAGCAATTGATGGGCAAACTGGCAGCAATTGATGGGTACAGTAGCAGCGTTTGATAGCACAGTGACGCCAATTTATTGGTACAGTGGCTGCGTTTGATGGGCACAGTGACTGCATTTGATGGGCACAGTGGCTGCGTTTGATGGGCACAGTGGCTGCGTTTGATGGGCACAGTGGCGGCAATTGATGGGCACAGTGGCTGCGTTTGATGGGCACAGTGGCGGCAATTGATTGGCACAGTAGCTGCGTTTGATGGGCACAGTGGCTGCAGTTAATGTTTTTTTTTTTTTCAGTTTGTTTGCCCCCCTAAAAAAAAAATTGAGCACCAGCCGCCACTGCACTGGAACATAGGCAAGGATTAAAAAATAAAGAAGGTGTCTACTTATTACGTGAATAAAACAGCTGCTGATAGAGGTTGAAAAACCTGAGGGCGTAATATCAACTTTCATTTTTATTCCATTGATAGTAAACGGTCCTGTGCCCCCCGGGATCTTTTTATGATTGTACCTTTTTATATTTAATGATTTCCACAAGCTGTTTAAAACAATAATAATACTTTCTACGTTAGTCAGCATTAATTTGCCCTTTGAGCTCGGTCCTGGACCGTTCTCTGCCTCGCCTGTGTTCCTATTGGTTCCTGCCAAGGGGTGTGTAACTGCCTTGCTACAAAGTAACACAACATATCCTACCCATACTGTGCTGGACCCGGAGGGACGTTGTTTTCTCATACAGTAGCTGGCAGCGCTCCATAGATAATGAAAATTGACATTCACAGCCATATACTTCCCCAAGAATGGCCGGATCTCAAGCAGGTAACAATACCGCGTTCTATAGATATCGACCCAGATTCTCAAAGGGCTTACGACGGCGCAACGCCATGTACGCCGTCGTAAGTCCTAATCTGGGCCGTCGTATCTATGCGACTGATTCTTAGAATCAGTTACGCATAGATAATCATTAGATCCGACAGGCGTAAGGCTCTTACGCTGTCGGATCTTAAATGCAATTTTGTTGACGCCTCCGTCGTTTTCCCCGTCGTGTATGCAAATTCGGGGAAGTTACGACGTTTACGTTAGATTTGCGACGCGTAAAGTTGCCCCTGCTATATGAGGGGCAACCAATGTTAAGTATGGCTGTCGTTCCCGCGTCGAAATTTAAAAATTTACGTCGTTTGCGTAAGTCGTCTGTGAATGGGGCTGGACGCCATTTACGTTCACGTCGAAACCGATGACGTCCTTGCGACGTCATTTAGCGCAATGCACGTCGGGAAATTTTAGGGACGGCGCATGCGCAGTACGTTCGGCGCGGGAACGCGCCAAATTTAAATGATCCACGCCCCCTACCCGGCTCATTTGAATTAGGCGGGCTTGCGCCGGGGGATTTACGCTACGTCGCTGCAACTTGACAGGCAAGTTCTTTGTGATTAAAGCACTTGCCTGTAAAACTTGCGGAGGCGTAACGTAAATGACATATACGTTACGCCGCCGCAGTTTTACGCCCAGATACGAGAATCTGGGCCATCATTCTTATTCTGCACCAAGACTCGTTGATACATCGCGCATCTTCACTAAGCACAGATTTCGAGTTATTATAATGTTTTCCCAAAACAGTTTTGATATCGACATTCATATTTTTAAATGCTTGCTGTACCATATTTCCCTCGCTTTGTTTCATAGATAATCATATTGTTGTTGTTTTTTTATATACTAAAGCAGAATTTCACCCTTATGCCCCATACACACGATCAGAATTTCCGACAACAAAACCATGGATTTTTTTTTTCCGATGGAATGTTGGCTTAAACCTGTGTTGCATACACACGGTCACACAAATGTTGACCATCGAGAACGCGGTGACGTACAACACTACGACGAGCCGAGAAAAATGAAGTTCAATGATTCCGAGCGTGCGTAGGATTTTTGTGCGTCGGAATTGCACACAGACGATCGCAATTTCCGACAAAAACTTTTTCCCCGTGGGAAAATTTGAGAACCAGCTCTCAAATTTTTGCTGGTCGGAAATTCCGACATAAAATGTCCAATGGGGCCTACACACGGTCGGAAATTTTCCAAACAAAAGCTCACATCGAACTTTTCTTGTCGGAAATTTTGATCGTGTGTACGCGGCATTAAGGACCGCCCTGTCTTTTCTCCGCCCTCCCCTATGGGGGGATCGGATGAACACGGACCGTGTGTCCAAGTTCATCCGATCCGATCCGCAGACGGAAGAAAAAATAGGACATTCTTCCGTCTGCAAAATCGGATGTTTGCGGAGGCGGGTGATTACGGGTGTCAGCGGATGGTCATCCTCTGACACCCGTAATCACATAGGGACCAATGTATGTCCCTTTTTCATCCGCAAACGGATGGATGAAAAAGCGGACATACGGTCCGCATGTCTGAAAGGGGCCTTAGGCCCCTTTCATATTGAGGCGTTTTTCATGCGGTACAGCGCTAAAAATAGCGCTGCTATACCGCATGAAAAAATCATGCCCTGCAGGCTTTAATGTGAAAGCTCCAAGGCTTTCACACTGAAGCGGTGCGGTAGCAGGATCGCTCCAAAAGTCCTGCTAGCCGCATCTTTGGAGCGGTATAGGAGCGGGGTGTTTACCGCTCCTATACCGCGCCTTCCCATTGAAATCAATTGGAAACCGGGGTAATACCGCCCGCACTGTGGGCGGTATTAACCCTTTTTCGGCCGCTAGCGGAAGTTAAAACCTCACCGCTAGCGCCCGAATATCGCGGTAAATACGACGGTATAGCGGCGCTACAAATAGCGCGGCTCCACCGCCTAATGTGAAAGCAGCCTTAATCACCACTGTTTTTTTTTTTTTTTTTTTTTTTTGCTAAACAGATGAAAAAACAGACATTTTTTGAAAAAAAATACGTTTTTCTTAGTTTCTGTTATCAAAATTTGTAAATAAGTAATTTTTCTCTGGAAGGGTTATTGACCGTACAGACAGAGGGACATATTCTTAGATATCTCCGGCGGCGTAACGTATGTCCTTTACGTTACTCCGCCGCAAGTTTAACTGGCAAGTGCCTGATTCCCAAACCACTTACCTGTAAACTTGCGGCGGCGTAGCGTAAAGTCCACCCGCGCAAGCACTCCTAATTCAAATGATCCTGGTAGGGGGCGTGGATCATTTAAATTAGGCGCGCTCCCGCGCCGATCGTAATGCGCATGCTCCGTCGGGTAAATTACCCGACGTGCATTGCGCTAAATGACGTCTCACGAACGTCATTTGTTTTGACGGTAACGTAAATGGCGTCCATCGCCATTCACGGACGACTTACGCAAACGACGTTAAATTTCCAAATTTCGACGCGGGAACGACAGCCATACTTAACATTGGCTACACCACCTAGGGGGCATCTTTATCTTTACGCCGCGTATCGCTTACGGAAACAACGTAAAATCACGGGCAAGCGTACGTTAGAGAATCGGCGTGACTAGTCATTTGCATATTCTACGCTGACCGCAAAGGAAACGCCACCTAGCGGTCAGCGTAGATATTGCAGCCTAAGATACAACGGCGCAGGCCGTCGTATCTTAGGCATGTTTAAGTGTATCTCAGTTTGAGAATACACTTAAACATAGGACGGCCTTAGAATCGGACTTACGTCGGCGTATCTGCTGATACGCCGGCGTAAATTTTTTAAGAATATGGCCCAGAGTGCACCAATTAATAGCAATGTATGGATTGTATTTTCATTTGTTTATACAGATTTTATTGTACACACTTTGTATGTGAATTATTCTCCCCTGTTGGGGTGCTTTCTACTTTTTCTGCAATATTTTTAACCAATTTGGTAATAAAAATCTGATGTATTTTATCAAATATGTCTCCTCTCTGTGGCCGTTATAGTCTGTCATTCTAGGGTTCTATACTCTGGTAATCCCCTAAATTTAAGTAATTTTTCTCCTTCACTGATGTGCGCTGATGAGGCTTCATTGATGGGAACTGATAGGCCACACTGATGGGCACTGATGAGGTGGCACAAACATGCAGCACTGATTTGCAGCACTGATAGGCGACATTGATGGGCACTGATAGGCAGTAATGAGAGCCACTGATAGACGGCATTAATGAGGAGGCACGGATGGGCACTGATGAGGAGGCGCTAATATGCAGCACTGATATGCGGCACTGATGGGCACTGATAGGTGGCAGTGATGAGCACTGATAGGCAGAAATAATAGCCACTGATAGACGGCATTAATGAGGAGGCACTAATGGGCACTGATGAGGAGGCACTAATATGCAACACTGATGGGCATTGATAGGTGGCACTGAGGGGCACTGATAGGCATCAATGATAGCCACTGATAGATGGCATTAATGAGGAGGCACTGATGGGCACTGATGAGGAGGCACTAATATGCAGCACTGATGGGCACTGGTAGGCAGCACTAATGGGCACTGAAAGGCAGCAATGACATCCACTGATAGACAGCACTTATGAGGAGGCACTGATGGGCACTGATGAGGAGGCACTAATATGCAGCACTGATATGCAGCACTGATGGGCAGCTCTTATGGGCACTGATAGGCAGCAATTATAGCCACTGATAGACGGCACTGATGAGGAGGCACTGATTGGTACTAACAGGCATCACTGGTGGGCACTGTGAGGCATCACTAGTGAGCATCACTGGAAGGCATCACTGATGGGGCTGCACTGATTTCTGTGCACGTCCCCACTGAGAAAAGCCGCTTATTGGCTCTCCTCTCCTCACGTGCTGTCAGTGTGAGAAGAGGAATGCCGATAACCGGCATTTACTATTTACACTGTGATCAGCTGTGATTGGACACGGCTGATCACATGGTAAAGAGCCTCTGAAGGGCACCCCATTGCACAATGACAGGGCACAGTGTGCGTTGTCTGTAATAACATATGTACATGGAGGCAGCCACATGTGTTCATATTAGGGCTATTTTTCTCAGAGAATAGGTGCAGGTACTCCCCGGTTCCTATTCACCCCTTGTCTCCGCCCCCTAGTAGCTGCCTTGCCATTGTGCCATGGGGTGCCATTCAGAATGAAACAACGGCACTGCATGTAATGTGTGTTGTGACAAAGTGCGCCGGTGCCCCTATATGTACATCTACTATTACAGGCAATGCATTGGAGCAAAAGGAAGTGAACTGAATGGCCCAGATTCAGAGAGCAATTGCGCCTGCGTAACCATAGTTACGCAGCGCAATTGCTGACTTCCTCCGGCGTTACGAATGCTCCTGATTCAGGAACAACGTAACGCCGACTGCAGCCTAAAATCTGCGTGGCATAAGGCTCTTATGCCACGCAGATTTTAGGCTGCATTCTTGCGATGACCGATAGGGGGCGCTCCCATTGTGCTCAGCGTATAGTATGCAAATTGCATACTAACACCGATTCACAATGTTGCGCGGGCCCTGCGTACGCAAGTTACGGAGTTTCCGTACGGCGTCTTTAGCGTAAGGCTGCCCCTTCTAATAGTAGGGGCAGCCAATGCTAAAGTATACCCGCCGTTCCCGCGTCGTGAAATTTGAATTTCACGTCGTTTGCGTAAGTGATTCGTGAATGGCGCTGGACACCATTCACGTTCACTTGGAAGCAAATGACGTCCTTGCGACGTCATTTGCCGCAATGCACGTCGGGAAAGTTTCCCGACGGAGGATGCGCTCTACGCTCGGCGCGGGAGCGCGCCTAATTTAAATGATTCCCGCCCCCTACGGGATCATTTACATTAGGCGCCCTTACGCAGGGCAATTTTAAAGAGCGCACACGCAATTTACGGAGCTCCTGCTCCGTGAATCGCGCGCAGCGCAGTAAATTTGCGGGGCAAAAACGCTGCCCTGTGCCTCCGTAAAAAAGGGGCAAATTCTACCTGAATCTGGGCCAATGATTTCAGTTATTGTGAGCCTGATCTAAGTGTTAGCGCCTCCTTCTGGACGCCATTGAAATCCATGTTCTATGCACACGCACAGCTCCCGCCTGACCTCGGGTGACAGAGGGGACTTTCACTTCTACCATCTCTTATCTGACAACTTTCTCTGCCGAGTCAATAAAACTCTGCTGAGTGATCACATTTCAAGGAAAGCTACAGCTCTCCGCCAACAGCAGGCAGAGGCACCCTGGCAGGAACATCCCCGACAGAACACGGCGCGTAGATACAACATAGCATAGCTCCCAACTGTCCCTGATTTCAAGGGACTGTCCCTGATTTGGAGCAATGTCCCTCTTTCCTCCTCACTTGTCCCTCACGTTGGTCTGATCTATATAATTGTATATCAAATGCACTTTTTATCTTTCAAAAAGTGTTTCCCAGCGCTAAACCTTTCTTCTGATTTCTAAATTGCACCATTTGTAATTTCCAAAAGCCAATATAAAGGAATAGTAGTTGTAAAAAAAGCACTTCAATCTTGTTTTTTTTTGTGTGTAAAATTGTCCTTTAAGGGGGTGTGGCCAGGGGCGTGTCCTATGCCTGCATACTTTTGCTGATAGATGTCCCTCATTCCCATCTCAAAAAGTTGGGAGGTATGTAATAGATGTAGATGTGAAACCAACCTTATACAAGGTTTAAAGCGACCCCCCCCCCCCCATCCCCACCCCCACACCTCCTTTCCTTTATGCTGGATTCACATTTGCGCATTGCAGGAACAAACACGCTCTTGCAATGCACAAAAATGCGTCACCCTTTTTGCAGGTGTGTGGCGGTGCAATTTATTCCTAATGGCTCCCCAACGCACCTTGCTAATGCCCGTGGGCCGGATTCAGAAACAAGATACGACGGCGTATCTCCTGATACGCCGTCGTATCTCTGAGTCCGGCCGGTCGTATCTATGCGCCTGATTCAGAGAATCATTTACGCATAGATATCCCTAAGATCCGACTGGTGTAAGTGTCTTACACCGTCGTATCTTAGGCTGCATATTCACGCTGGCCGCTAGGTGGCGCTTCCGTATAGTTACGCGAGGAATATGCAAATTAGGTATTTACGCCGATTCAGAAACGAACGACCGCCCGGCGCTTTTTTTTTTTACGTTGTTTGCGTTATGCTTTTTCCGGCGTAAAGTTACCCCTGCTATATGAGGGGTATGTGCGGCGTATCCTATGTTAAGTATGGCCGTCGTTCCCGGGTCGAATTTTGAAAATTTTACGTCGTTTGCGTAAGTCGTTCGCCAACAGGGCTTTGCGTAATTTACGTCCACGTCGAAACCAATGAGGCTTTGCGGCGTAATTTCGAGCATGCGCACTGGGTTTCTTTCACGAACGGCGCATGCGCCGTTCACAAAAAAAACGTAAAATACGCGGGGTCATGCTAAATTTAAATAAAACACGCCCACAACATCCCCATTTGAATTAGGCGGGCTTACGCCGGCCCACATACGTGACGCCGCCGTAATTTAGGGCGCAAGTTCTTTCTGAATACGGAACTTGCGCCCAAAGTTACAGCGGCGTAACGTATTTAAGATACGTTACGCCGGGCGGACAGATAGACCATTCTATCTGAATCCGGCCCCGTGTTTTTACATGTGCCAAAGCACATAGTAACAATGTACCATGCGTTTTGGAGCAATGCGATTTTTAAAAAAAATTATTATTTTTTTCCAATGGACTGCCCTAAATATGACTTGTTAAAACTACAGAATAATGCGCACACACCATCGCACCTGCATCGGGGTGAATGGAGCCTTAATAAACCTGATTACCTATGTAGCAAAAATGAATAAAGTCAGCCAGTGTCGGGACATCTAGAGCCCGGGGCGAACATGCCAAACTGCGCCCCCACCCAAGATGTATAAGCATTTATGGCCCAGATTCTCAAAGGGCTTACGACGGTGCAACGCCATGTACGCTGTCGTAAGTCCTAATCTGGGACGTCGTATCTATGCGACTGATTCTTAGAAGGCTCTTACGCTGTCGGATCTTAAATGCAATTTTTTTTTTGTCCGCTAGGTGTCGCCTCCGTCGTTTTACCCGTCGAGTATGCAAACTAGCTAGATACGCGAATTCCCGAACGTACGCACGGCCGACGCAGTAAAGTTACGACGTTTACGTTAGGCTTGTCCCGGCGTAAAGTTGCCCCTGCTATATGAGGCGCAACCAATGTTAAGTATGGCCGTCGTTCTCCCGCGTCGAAATTTGAAAAGTTACGTTGTTTGCGTAAGTCGTCCGTGAATGGGGCAGGACGCCATTTACGTTCATGTCGAAAACAATGACGTCCTTGCGACGTCATTTGGAGCAATGCACCCTGGGATTTTTTACAGACGGCGCGCTTCATTTAAATGTAACACGCCCCCTACCTGCTGAATTTGAATTACGCGGCCTTACGCTGCGTGATTTACACTACGCTGCCGCAACTTTACACGCAAGTGCTTCGTGAAAAAAGCACTTGCATGAAAAACTTGCGGCGGCGTAACGTAGATGACATACGTTGCGCCGCCGCAGACATATGCCCGATCTACAAGAATCTGGGCCTATGTGTCATAAATCCCCCACCCCCAAAAAAATGAGCACTAATTTGCATGCTTACCCCTTAAAGCGGAGTTCCACCCAAAAGTGGAACTTCCGCTTTTAGCACTCCTCACCCCCTTACATGCTACATTTGGCATGTCATTTTTTGGGGGGGGTTGGGGGCTTCGGTAGGAGTGGGACTTCCTGTCCCACTTCCTCCTTCCGCCCAGGGACCGCCTCGGCGACTTCTCCTCTCGCCTTAGGCGGCCCCTTCCTCTAGGCGATCTCCTGGGACACGTGACAGGTCCCAGGAGATCGCCTGTCCACTCAGGGAGCGCAGCGCCGCTCACGCATTCGCAGTGCATGCCCGGCCGTGAAGCCGAAAGCTGTCACGGCCGGGGGGCCCACATAGTGAATGGAGGCGCTGGCGGAGAGGGGGGGAGAGGAGCGGAGCTCCTGGCGGCCACGTCGCTGGACCGTGGAGCAGGTAAGTGTCTGTTTATTAAAAGTCAGCAGGTTCTTTTAATGAACCTAAAAAGGTTAAAACTCCCCTTTAAGCTTAAGTTCACCCTCCTACCAGCACAAATCCCCCCCCCCATCCCCCCTCCCAGGTCAAATCCTCTCTTTTCCCATTTTCCTCCAGCACAAATACCCCCCAAATGTCACCTCCTAGCACAAATACCCCCCAATCATCCCTACTGGGCCCAGCCCCCCCCCCCCCCCACACACACACACAAAAAACTCCCCTTCTAGCACAAATACCTCCCCCCTTTTACCATATCACCTCTTCTAGCACAAATCCTCTCCCCCCCAACATAAATCCACCCAAATCCAAACAAACCCCCCCCCCCCAATGTCACCTCCTAGCACAAATACCCTCCAATCAACCCTATTGGACCCAGCCCCCCCCCCCCCCACACACACACACACAAAAAACTCCCCTCCTAGTACAAACCCCCCCCCTCCCTTTTACCATATCACCTCTTCTAGCACAAATCCTCTCCCCCCAACATAAATCCACCCAAATCCAAACAAATCACCCCCCAATTTCCCCCTCTGAGAACAATTCTTACCCCCAGTTACCCCCCGAATTTCCCCACCCAGCTCTATAAACTGATGGACTTATGAATAAATGGTTGTGTAATGAATCGTCTGAGTTTCCATTATTTCTTATGGGGAAATTGGCTTTGATATACAAGTGAATTTGAAAAGTGCTTTGGATTACAAGCATGTCTCCGCAACGAATTATGCTCGCAATCCAAGGTTTTACTGTAAATGCCATGCGGTTAGACCCCTTTCACACTGAGGAGTTTGTTAGGCGTTTTAGCCCTGCAGCCTCCCGAGGGCTTTCACACTGAGGGGGTGCGCTGGCGGGACCGCTCCAAAAGTCCTGCCAGCAGCATCTTTGGAGCGGTGAAGGAGCAGTGTGTTTACCTCTCCTCCTTGAAAGCAATGGGCACCGCGGTAATACTGCCGGCAATGCGCCTCTGCAGAGGCGGTATCAACCCTTTTTCGGCCGCTAGCGGGGGTCAAAACCCAGGGCCGATCCGCCCTATAGGCTCACTATGCAAGCCGCTTAGGGCCCCGCAAAGCTGCAGAGGGCCCCCCAAATTACTAGAGACCCCGCCTGGTGAGAAGTCATTTTCGGCCCCTCACCCCGCTTCTCACTTTAATGTAAGATGTCATTTCTGACAGCAGAACACCCCCTCCCCCCCACTTATCAACTTTAATCTTTAATGTGACATGTCATTTTGCTTAGGGCCCCAGGAAGGTCAGGATGGGCACTGTCAAAACCGCACTGTTAACGGCCGAATACCGCCGCAATTCCGACGGTATAGCGGCGCTAAAAATATTATGGGGCCACACAGTATACACGCACACAGACACACACCTGTCAAAGCTCCGTCAGCGATGGACACAGGACATCCCGGGACTGGACTCCGAGGATTGGGAGGACATGTGGGACATCCCCTTCAAAATCCTGGTCTCACTTCGAGATCGTCTCATACAATACAAAATACAACATCGGGCGTATATTACCCCGTATAGGTTACATAAAATGAGAACCTGTCCTCAGAGTGTTGGAGATGTACCGGGGATCCGGGCGACTTTATACACATCTTCTGGTCCTGCCCAGCAATACAAAACTACTGGTCGCAAGTACTAGAGGTAATACAGGAGGTGGTGTAATAGATGTAGCCCCAACCCCGCAGATATGCCTTCTAGGCTTAGTAGAAGAATTAGCCCCTAGGGTGGCAGAGAGAACTCTGATAGGACTCTTGATATTCTATGCCAGGAAAATTATCACTCTCTGCTGGAAAAAAAGTGCCCCGCCATCCATATCGCTATGGAAAACACATGTCAATAAAGTACTACCACTCTACAAGGAAACCTACCAAAATAGAGGATGCCCCAAAAAATATGATAGAGTGTGGGCCAAATGGCTAGCGGAGGCCTCCATGGCAACCGCAGACTGATTGAGCATGTACATAAAACCACCCTACGGGTGGATGTGATATTGATACATTGGGTGATTTGGTATTTTTATTTATTTTTTATTATTGTAATCTCTATTATGGGTTTATTGGATATTTACTATTGTCCCTTGGGTCTCGACTGAAAGATTTGATCCTTAGGCCTCATACACACGACCGGTTTCCTCGGCAGAATCCATCATGAAACTTGGTGGCAGAGCTTTTTTGCCGAGGAAACCGGTCGTGTGTACGTTTTTCATCGAGGAAACTGTCGAGGAACTCGACGAGCCAAAAAGAGAACAAGTTCTCTTTTTCCTCGACGGGAGTCTCAAATTGGCTCGTCGAGTTCCTCGTCGGGCTGGTTTTCGACGAGAAACTCGAGCGTGTGTATGCTAAGAAACCCGCGCTTGCTCAGAATAAAGTATGAGACGGGAGTAAAAGTAGCGTTTGTAATGGAGATAACACATTTTTCACGCTTTAACAGACTGTAAAGTGCAAATCGTCTCTCACCAAACTTTTACTTAACACGCAAACACATGAGATTAGCAAAAGCAGCCCCAAGAGTTGTGCCAGTGGAATCGAACTTCCCCTGCAGTTGTATGTGTTGTACTTCACCGCGTTTGAGAACGAGGAGATTTGGTCTGTAAAGTGTGTACGCAAAGCAAGCTTGTGGAGTTCCTCGACAAGCCTAACACGGAACTCGACGAGAAAAAGGATGTGTCTCGCCCGACGAGTTCCTCGGTCGTGTGTACGCGGCATTAGACTTTTCAAGTGAGCAGGAGCCAATACAGCACAAGGTTGTTTGTTCTTTTCTTGTGGACTTGCTGCAGCTGTATGTTACCAATGATGGAAGGAGCCCAATGTCAGCTGGCACTGACTCCTGCGTGGGGCTAGTCCCTATGCTGTGGCAGGTTCACTGTTGTTTGTTGTTTGTATGTCTTATGCCGCGTACACATGATCATTTTTCAGTATGAAAATTTTTTTTTGTTTTTCAGCATGTCGAAAAAACAATGTTTTCCCAACTTCATCATCAAAATGATCTAGCAAAGCGCGGTGACGTACAACACGTCGTACAACACGTACGGCGGCACTATAAAGGGGAAGTTCCATTCGCCTTTGGGCTGCTTTAGCTGATTCCGTGTTAGTAAAAGACGATTCGCGCTTTTCAGCGTGATGAATGTGCTTACTCAATTATGAACGGTAGTTTTACCAGAACGATCGCTCCCGTCTCATAACTTGCTTCTGAGAATGCATGGGGTTTTTTTACGTTGTTTTAGCCCACACACTATTATTTTTTACAACCTGAAAAACGAATTTGTTTAAACGACGTTAAAAAATGCAGCATGTACCGGTACGATTTTTTTTTTTTTTTTCGTTTTTCAGAACCTGAAAATGAACCTGAAAATGATCTGAAGCACACACACGATCATTTTAAATGAAGTTTTTTGAAAAACTACGTTTTTTTCATGCCGAAAAATTATCGTGTGTACGCGGCATTATACTCACATAAAAAAAAAAAAATCTGGTCACCGTAGTAAATAACCTATAAAACTTTCCACCATATTTATCAGGGACGGCTTTGCCTATATCACCATTTCATGCAATGATCGATTTTTCCCCCCCGTGGGCATGAATGGGATCACCCTGTCTTATTAGTAGTAGATCAATAGACTGAAGAGGTCGGAGCCTTCAGCAGGCCGATCTTCCACCTCCAGCCCATCTCTGCTGCTAAATTATGAATTGAGGGAGAAGGTGACCTTCATCCACCGAGTCATTCACTCTACATGGAGGGATCTGCACACTTCCTCTGATAATGAAGATCTCATTCCTGGCCGAGATACACAGTTCATCTGTCAGGGAGCGCAGGAAGATCATTCATCCTACTGTTGCTGAGTAATCATTTTTTTCATCTTTCCATCTATCGAATCTTCTGCCCTTGTTGTTGTTTTAACTTTGGATAGTAAAACATTTTTTTTTTCATAAATGTGACTTCTTTCTTTTATCTCTTCAGAAATACGGCTATGGTGGATGGATCCAGATGCAACATACCACCAAGGTTAGTTCTATCTATTGAACTTATTTTGCCTGTTTAACTGCTTGCCGCTCACCCACAGTACAGAGTCACACATGTGGGTGTATACACACTGGTAAATGTCTGCCCACTCCCTCCCTCCTTCCAGCTAAACACAATGGGGGTGGGGTATTCGATGTAGATTGATGGAGGCTTCACCTCCCTCTTATTTTAATACACAGGCTGGAGGGGTGTGACACAACCTATGACTGGCAGAAATATGTATGGTGATTAAAAACAGTTTATTGATATGAATTATTTATTTTTCCTCTTTATCCCTCAAGCAGTTTTTTTATTTTGAAAATGTTAACAGAAGCAGAGGACTAGAAGCTCCTCCTGCTTATGTTTCCCTGCAGACGGGCTGGGAGAGAGCTGGGTAATGTGACATCAGTATGTCGATTAGTAAATAAGTACTTACAGTATCTCACAAAATTAAGTACACCCCAAGTGAAAACCCTCTTGGGCAGGGAGGTCACCAGAGCTTCACAGGTTGCCACTGGAGTCCTCTTCCCCTCCTCCATGTTGACATCACAGAGCTGGTGGATGTTAGAGACCTTGCGCCCCCTCCACCTTCTGTTTGAGGATGCCCCACAGATGATCAATAGGGTTTAGGTCTGGAGACATGCTTGGCCAGTCCATCACCTTTACCCTCAGCTTCTTTAGCAAGGCAGTGGTCGTCTTGGAGGTGTGTTTGGGGTCGTTATCATGTTGGAATACTGCCCTGCGGCCCAGACTCTCTAGTGAGGGGATCATGCTTTGCTTCAGTATGTCACAGTACATATTGGCATTCATAGTTCCCTCAATGATCTGTAGCTCCCCAGTGCCGGCAGCACTCATGCAGACCCAGACCATGACACTCCCACCACCATGGCAAATAAATGGACGAGAACTGGACAGCCGCACTCCAAAATCACTTAAAAAAGTTGTCTTTTTATTTTTCAACTGCACAAACAGTCACTGCAAACCAACAAGATACAGTATGGCCGACGCGTTTCGCACTTACAGTCAGTGCTTAGTCATGGCTTGACTGTAGGCAAGACACACTTGTCTTTGTATTCCTCACCTGGTTGCCGTCACACGCGCTTGTCACCATCTGACACCAAATAAGATTATCTTGGTCTCATCAGACCACAGGACATGGTTCCAGTAATCCATGTCCTTAGTCTGCTTGTCTTCAGCAAACTGTTTGTGGGCTTTTTTGTGCATCATCTTTAGAAGAGGCTTCCTTCTGTGACGACAGCCATGCAGACCAATTTGATGCAGTGTGCGGCGTATGGTCTGAGCACTGACAGGCTCACCCCCCCCCACCCCCCACCCCTTCAACCTCTGCAGCAATGCTGGCAGCACTAATACGTCTATTTCCCAAAGACAACCTCTGGATATGATGCTGAGCACGTGCACTCAACTTCTTTGGTAGACCATGGCGAGGCCTGTTCTGAGTGTAACCTGTCCTGTTATATCGCTGTATGGTCTTGGCCACCGTTTTGCAGCTCAGTCCCAGGGTCTTGGCCATCTTCTTATAGCCTAGGCCAGGGGTCTGCAACCTTTAAGACCTAAAGAGCCACTTGGACCCGTTTCCGAAGGAAAAAAAAAACTGGGAGCCGCAAAACCAAAAACCAGTGTATTTCATACTGCCCAACTCCCATACACACCGCACCCCTCTCATGTACATACCACCCACCTCATACACTCCGCACCTCTCTTATTTACATACCACCCACCTATATACACTCCGCACCCCTCTCATGTACATACCACCCACCTCTGATATTGTACAGTATTGCATTTGCTGGGCATGTGGAGGTGGAATCTTATCTGATATTGTCAATATCAGATAAGATTCTACCTCCACATGCCCAGCAAATGCAATACTTCAAAAGTCACTGGAAGTGTTGTCATTAAACCGATGTGAGAAGAGAGAAGAGCGTTGGTGGTGTGAGGAGTTATTCTCGCATATTTCCGGGGCGGTTGGTAAGCACGTTTCTGGCGGCGCTGACATTTATCATGAGAGAAGAGGCCGCATTAATCAAGTTCTGGAACAGAGATATCGAAGGAACGGGTTGCCACAGCAACCATGGTCAGCCTCTCCGTCATGTATGAATAAATATCCTCGCGAGGACACTTGTGCCAGTTGCACGTCAATATTCAGCCCCTTCAGTCTTATTCGGAAACTAATGAACTGTCTTTGCGGCGCTCACAAACACGGGGAGTTGATTCCCTTAATTAGGGCAGGTTTTGTGTTTTGTTTTTTTACCTCTAGCGAGCGGTGACTAATGCAGTCGGCTTCTTCTTGCTCTGACTTGCTCTGAATGGATTTCGCTAAGGCTTGGTTCACATCTACAGGTGCCGCCAATCGCGGACGCGTCACGGTGAGTCATGCACGCGAGAAACGCGGAAAAGAAGTCCCTTAGCCAGATTCAGAGAGGTTTACGCCGGCGTATCAGTAGATACGCCGTCGTAACTCTGAATCTGCGCCGTCGTAAATTTAAGTGTATTCTCAAATTGAGATACACTTAAATGTAGCTAAGATGCGACCTCCTACGCCGTCGTATCTTAGCTGACTATTTACACCGTCCGCAAGGGGCGTGTACGCTGATTTACGCCTAGAATGCGTAAATCAGCGAGATACGCCTATTCACGAACGTACGCTTGCCCGTCGCAGTAAAGATACGCCGTTTACGAAAGGCGTTTTCAGGCGTAAAGTTAGTCCACCAAAATGCTGGCCCAGCCAATGTTAAGTATGGACGTCGGACCCGCGTCAAATTTTGAAATGTTTACGTTGTTTGCGTAAGTCGTCCGTGAATGGGGCTGGGCGTCATTTACGTTCACGTCGAAACCAATGAGTTTTTGCGGCGTAATTTGGAGCATGCGCACTGGGATACGTCCATGGACGGCGCATGCGCCGTTCATTCAAAACGTCATTTACGTGGGGTCATGCTTTACATAAAACACGCCCACCTCTTCACAATTTGAATTAGGCGCGCTTACGGCGGGACATTTACGCTACGCCGCCGTAACTTAGGACGCAAGTGCTTTGTGAATACAGCACTTGCCTCTCTAACTTACGGCGGCGTAGCGTTATGAGATACGATACGCCTGCCTAACGTTAGGCGCGTCTTTTTGAATCCAGCTACCTGACTCTTTTCCAAAAATGCACCTCACGCGTCTGCAGCTGCATGGGGGGTGTCGTTATCAACTAATGGTACTGACGCACACTAAAGCATACCTCCCAACATTTTAAGATGAGAATGAGGGACACCTACCAACAAATGTATGTAGGCATAGAACACGCCCCCTGCCACACCCCCTCAAAGGAGAATTTACCAAAAAAAAGGTTAAAGAGGAAGTAAACTCTCTTAAAAAAGAAAACCTGACTATCCTACTCAGGGCCGCCATCAGGGGGGTACAGGCAGTACACCTGTAAGGGGCTCGGAGGTTACCAGGGGCCTGGACGACAACCCCCTTTTTTTTTTAGGGGCCCGGAGGTTCCCAGGGGCCTGGAGGCCCACAGGGCCCCAGATGGGAACCCCCCCCCCTTTTTTTATTAAAAAAAAATACAATTTAATCTTTTTTTATTTAATTTTTTATTGATTTATTTATTTTTTTTATTTATTTTTTAGAGATCCGGAGGTTCCCAGGGCCCCGGATGGCAACCCCCCCTTTTTGTATATAAAAAAATATATTTTATCTATATTTTTTTTATTTCTTTTATTTTTTATATATATATAGTCGCGATGACGTCACTCCTCGCATGCGCACGGCAACGGCACACGTTAGGGAAGAAACGAAACACAGAGTTTTTTTTCTTCCCAGCACGTGCGCCGTTTGTATTATCGGCGCACTACAAGTGAAATATCTCCTAAACGCTGCACGCTCCACTACCTATAACTAAGCACTAGTTTCAGTGCGAAACGCGCCAGAAGTCGGGTTTTTATTTTATTTTGCTGTGACTTGTAGTGCTGTCCTTCTTTTAATAAAGGCTACAATTTGTTCAGAGTGCGGCTGTCCAGAGACAATTTTTGTTCCTGCTTTATAGGTAAACCTTATTATAGGCTTACCTATAGGTAGAAGTAAAAAAATAGATATATATACAACCACTTTAAAGCAGAGGTCCACCATGTTTTTTTTTATAAAGTCAGCAGCTACAAATACTGCAGCTGCTGACTTTTAAAATAAGGACACTTACCTGTCCAGGGCGCCCGCGATGTCGGCACCCAAAGCCGTTCTGTCCCTCGGCTCTCGGCTGCCGCCGCCATCTCCGATAAGGGAATCAGGAAATGAAGCGTTGCGGCTTCACCTCCTGGTTCCCTACTGCGCATGCGCGACACGCACTGCGCTATTACACTGGTCCCTGCTGTCTTCTGGGACCTGTGTGTCTCCCAGAAGACACCGGGGGGGATGAAGAAAGTGGCGTAGATACCCGTGGGTGGCTTGGTTATCTATGCCCGGAAGTGGGAACAAATACCAAATTACACAGTTATCTGCTCCCCCCTTAAAGGTGCCAAATGTGACACCGGAGGGTGGGGGGGATTTCGAAAAGTGGAAGTTCGATTTTTGGGTGGAACTCCGCTTTGAATAAATCCACAAGGACTTTTTTTTACCACTACTATTGCTTTAATCACTTCATTACCGGGCACTTAAACCCCCTTCGTGCCCAGACCAATTTTCAGCTTTCAGCGCTGACGCATTTTAAATGACAATTGCGCGGTCATACAACACTGTACCCAAATTATATTTTTATAATTTTTTTCCCACAAATAGAGCTTTCTTTTGGTGGTATTTGATCATCTTTGCGATTTTTATTTTTTGCGTTCTAAACAAAAAAAGACCGAAAATTATAAAAAAAAACACAATATTTTTTTATTTTTGTTATAATAATATCCCATTTTTTTTAATATACATTTTTTTTCCTCGGTTTAGGCCGATACGTATTCTTCTACATATTTTTGTTAAAAAAATCACAATAATCGTATATTGATTGGTTTGCGCAAAAGTTATAGCGCCTACAAAATAGGGGATAGATTTATGATTTTTTTTTTCTACTAGTAATGGCGGCGATCTGCGATTTTTTTGTCAGGCCTGCGATATTGTGCGCGGACGTATCGGACACTTTTGACACAATTTTGGGACCATTCACATTTATACAGCGATCAGTGCTATAAAAATGCACTAATTACTGTATAAATGTGACTGGCAGGGAAGGGGTTAACACTAGGGGGTGAGGAAGGGGTTAAATGTATTCCCTGGGTGTGTTCTAACTGGCTGTGGAGGAGGACTGACTGGGGAAGGTGACCGAAGCTGTGTTCCTATGTACAAGGGACACGGCATCGGTCTCCTCTCCCCCTGACAGGACGTGGAGCTATGACATCGCGGCCTGCCAGGCTCACGCATCGGCATCTCAGCGATGCGCCGAGCAGTGTTTCCCCGCTGCGCGCGTGAGGAATGTAAATAGCAGGACATCCAGGGACGTCCACCCGCCACTTGAGAGCCGCGCTGTGGACGTCTTTCGTCTATAGCGTGGCCCTCTAGTGGTAAATTGGCTCTTAAAATGTACAAATGCAGCGATTTAGAAATCAGAGGAAAGGTTTAGCGCTGCGAAACACTTTTTGATAGATAAAAAGTTAATTTGATATACTTATATATAGATCAGACCAAAATGAGAGACAGGGGGACATTGCTCCAAATCAGGGACAGTCCCTCGAAATCAGAGACAGTTGGGAGGTATGACTGTATCTCTATTGTTAATGGAGTTCCTTTAGATGGGACTACATTTTCCATCATCCCGGGGCTCTAAGTAAAGATGAATCAGAGTTCACAAAGCTCCATCTTGTGGCAGAAAAAGGGAACTTCTTGCAAACTATAACAATGCAAAAATAATCCTGCAGATTTCAGTTGCAATGGATCTTCTTACATCTACTAAGGGCTTTTTTTCAGGGGGAACTTGGAGGAACTCGGTTCCACCACCTCTGGCTCAGACCCTTAGCTGCCTGCTCACCACAATCACTTGTAAACACAGAAGTCTGGTTTCTGTGTTTACAAGTGACAGCTTTGTAACCCCCTGAACTCTGCACTCTGTATGTAATGCAATTCTGGTATTTAATGCCCCTTTAAGACCCTTCTACTGTCTACAAAAAGACATCCTCTAGACTCAGCGGCCCGGATTCACAAAGCACTTACCCCTGACGTATCTCGAGATACGCCACGTAAGTGTAAGTATGCGCCGTCGTATATATGCGCCGTGCCCATAAACTGAGATACGCCTGAAAATAGGCTTCATCCGACCGACGTAACTTTCCTACGCCGGCATATCGTGGGCGCATATTTACGCTGGGCGCATTTGCCGCTCCCATTGATTTTCTATGCACATATGCAAATGAGGAAGATACGCCGATTCACGAACGTAGTTGCGCCCGGCGCATTATATATGTGGTTTGCGTAAGTCGTACGTCCGGCGTAAAGTTATTCCCCATATAGGAGGCGCAACTCATGCAAAGGTATGGACCAAGGAACACAAGCCGTCGTATCTTTTGTCGTTTACGCTGTACGTGAATATGACTAGGCGTAGGTTACGTTCACGTCGTAGGCAGTGATTCGACGTATCTTAGGCAGTTGTTTCGACCTGATTCTGAGCATGCGCACTGGGATGGGGCCACGGGACAGCGCATGCGCCGTACGTTATTCGTAACTTCATGGCGCTCAGTCCTTCATTTACATGGGGGCACGCCTCATTAGCATGGCTCACGCCCACTTCCACATACGCTGGCTTACGCCGAGGAAACCCAGCGTAGATTTGAGAGCGTCTGGGGGCGAGTGCTTTGTGAATACTGTGCTTTCCTCTGTGCGCTGCGTCGGCGTAGCGTATATTCGATACGCTACGCCGGCATAAATATGCGCCAATGTATGTGAATCCCGGCCAGCCTGTTTGTTGGGGTGCTTGGAACTGTTGTCTGGTCCTGGCAGCCTCTGAACAGGTAAAGGAGACCTGAGTCATTTCCATTGGCCCCGCTGGGGGCGAGCGCTACACCAAAACAAGCACAAATCATAGCAAAGAAACTTGGGGCCAAATCCTTCAAAAGAGATACGACGGAGTAACTGCTGTTACTCTGTCGTATCCCTGGTCCTAACTATGGAACTGATCCACAGAATCAGTTTTCCATAGTTAGGGAGAAGATCCGGCATGTGTAATTGAATTACACTGCCGGATCTTAGGATGCAGTACCGCATCCGCCGCTGGGGGCATTTCGTGACGAAATGCCGCCTCGGGTATGCAAATTAGCACTTACGGAGATCCACAAAGCTTTTCTGCTTCGTTTTTTCTCCGTAAGTATTAAATTGCATACGCAAAATTAGGGCTGCTTTTACATGGTGTAAAGTTAGTACCCCATGTAAAAGCAGACCCTTCTGTCTAGCGACGCGTTTTTTTTTCGAATTTGAATTTTTTTTTTGCGCCGTATCTTTTTTTTTTTCCGACGCAACTTTATTGACCCGTCGCAATCCACAAAGCCCGGCGTAACGTAATTTCACGCTATGCACGTCGGGAAAATGACGTCACGAGCATGCGCAGTACGGCCGGCGCAGGAGCGCGCCTCATTTAAATGGGAATCGCCCCCATGAAATGAGGAACGCCTTGCGCCTGCGGAATTTAAGTTACACGGCCAGAAATTTCTAGGTAAGTGCTTTGTGGATCGGGCACTTAGGTAGAAATTTTAAGGCAGTGTAACTTAAATTAGAAATTCGCCGTTACGCCGGGTCTTTGTGGATTTGGCCCTTGGTTCTACTAAATAGATTTCAAACAACAGAAAGTCAGAAGCACGGGATCCAAGTTAGACTAAAAGCAACTGATTTATTACCAAAGATTTATAGCACTTTTACATTTAAAATCTGGAGTAAGTGTGCTATACATTTTTGATAATAAATCAGTTGCTTTTATTCTAACTTGGATCCCGTGCTCCTGACTTGGCAACAAACTCTTGAAGTTTCTCTGATGTTTCATTCTTGTGTTTCATCAGATAATTACAGTGGAACCTTAGATTACGAGCATAATCCGTTCCAGGAGAATGCTTGTAAGTTGCGAGTTTTGCCATAAAAGTCAATGGAAACAAATATAATTTATTTTGCATTGACTTCTATGGCATGCAATACCGTATGTGGCCAGAGGTGGGGGGGTGCCGGAGAGCCTCGAAAATACTCAGGGACAGCTCAGCTGATCTCGGAAACCCTCGGAAAGGTTCGGAAACACTCAGGAACGGAGTGATTCTGAGTATTTCTGAACCGTGTGTTGCCGGCGCCCACGCACCTCTGGCCAAATGCGGTACTTTACACCCCATTAGTTTGAATTCTGCTTGTTTCACGAGGCAACACTCGCAAACCGGGTCTGAATAAAAAAAAAAAAAGTTGCTCGTTATTTAAAATGCTCGTTAACTGCGTTACTCGTAAACCAAGGTTCCACTGTAGTTGTGTACCTGGAATAATCATCAATGAAAGTCTTGTTATCCCAGTATCAGGGACGGAGGGACGGTTGATATCCTGCAGCCAGTATTATGGGACCGCAATAGATGGCTGCAGGATATCAACCGTCCCTCCACCTAATACTGGGATAACAAGGCTACCGGCCAGGAAACCGGAGTGACGGTTGGAATCTCCTGGCAGACCCGACAGTATACTCGGGCCCATGTATCTAACAGTGCCACCAGCAGGTGAAATCCTTTATTACAGATCCTGGCTGTAGGAAGACACCCGCTGGTGGACACCGGTACAGCAATCCACAGGACCAACAGTGCCACCAATGGGTGAACCCTTTCCTGACAATTAGAGACCTTATTGGCTTGCTGGTCTGTGGTGATGAGCCTGATCATCCAGTTTTCCTTTCCGAAGAATTGCTTATTATTGAGAATTGTGCATCCATCATCCTGGAACTTAACTATGAGACTGTTGTTTGCAAGACTTTTCACTGATAGAAGGTTGCCTTCTAGTTCTGGAACATACAGCACTTTCTTTACAAGGACACTGTGCTTGCCTTGTGGTGTAATATAGATCAGGAAGCCCTGGGCATTTACCTTCTGCAGTGATGCCGTTTGCTAGGAAAACTTTGGGCCGGATTCAGATAGGACATACGACGGCGTATCTCCTGATACGCCGTCGTATCTCTGAGTGCGGGCCATCGTATCTATGCGCCTGATTCAGAGAATCAGTTACGCATTGATTTCCCTTAGATCCGACTGGCGTAAGTGTCTTACACCGTCGTATCTTAGGCTGCATATTTACGCTGGCCGCTAGGTGGCGCTTCCGTATAGTTCCGCGAGGAATATGCTAATGAGGTATTTACGCCGATTCAGAAACGTACGTCCCGCCGGCGCCTTTTTTTATGTTGTTTACGTTAGGCTTTTTTCGGCGTATAGTTACCCCTGCTATATGAGGCATAGCTAATGTTAAGTATGGCCGTCGTTCCCGCGCCGAGTTTTGAAAATTTTACGTTGTTTGCGTAAGTCGTTTGCGAATAGGGCTGGACGTCATTTACGTTTACGTTGAATCCAATACATCCTTGCGGAGTACTTTGGAGCAATGCACACTGGGATATTTTACGGACGGAGCATGCGCCATTCAAAAAACCCGCCCAAAACGCGGGGTCAAGTAAAATTTAAATAAAACACGCCCCCAACATCCCCATTTGAATTAGGCGGGCTTACGACGCAACACATACGTTACGCCGTCGTAACTAAGGGCGCAAGTTCTTTTTGCATACGGAACTTGCGCCCAAAGTTACAGCGGCGTAACGTATTGGAGATACATTACGCCCGCAGAAAGATGCGCTCATCTTTCTGAATCCGGCCCTTTGTCTTTTGTAGTATAATCAATGTTTGTGAAGAAGGACTCATCACTAGTCATGTGGATTGTCGCTCCTGTGGATTGTCGCTCTTGAGTCTATGCACCAGCCTCCCTTTGACATATTCTAGCGTGAGTTCCTGCTTGGGTCTGGTTCCTGAGGCCTTATTAAGAGCAGTATACGTCTCTGGAAGGCTGCAGAAGAACAGGGCAACAATATGGTTATCTTTAATGTCCTCTCCAATGGTGCGCAGCTGGCTAAGATTTCTAGCAGAGCTTTCACATGGTCACACATTTGCCGGCCTTCATCTAGTCTCATTTTATACACCTTTCTTAGTAGAAGCAGCTTACTGTTGAGACTTGAACACTCGTGCAGTTTTTGTTATGAAGTCAACATACCTTTGGCCATTTTCTCTTTTCTTATGTGGATAAACTGGTCATCTTCCACTAGTAAGCTTATATTCGTTTTTGCATGTCTGTCTTTCCTGTTCCAGTCCTCCGTCTCTCCGTTTAAACGTCCACTGCTGGTAATTGGCATTGAAATCACATCCGAACCACTTGCCATCTTTTAGTAGTTTATATACAGTACTCACAGTAAAGAATTCTCTTTCCAGTGCCCTGGGTGCCTGCAGGGTATGCTGGGTGTGCTGGGCGCATAACCTATTGTGCAGAGTAGTGATATAATGCGCTGGAAGCTTCTTATTTGCAGAGAATACTTTACTTTCATAAAGGATTGAAAAGCATGTCTTTACATCGTGGAGATAGGAACATACAAGTACACAGGGAGGAAATACAAACATTTTCTCTCATTACATTACCATAGAATGCACATTATACATTATAACACTGCAGTGCCACCTACTGGTATAGACAGGTATAATGCAAATATATATTTCACAGTACTTTACATTACATGCTGTTGTCCTTCCAACAAGGATCCATGCCTTCTCTTCTGACAGAAAGGCGACCTGCCATGTTTACATAGGCAGATCGCCATTCTGCCTCTTTGCTGAACAGTTGGTGGGTGCCGGCGGACATCGAGCTTGCGGTACCTGCCGCTGGGCTCCCACTGTGTGTGATCACAGCGGGAGCGGGTTTCTGGAGTCTGGCGGTGTGCGTGCGCGCCCCAGACCCGTAAGTGTCAGTTCACTTACTAGGTACATGATCTGGTGCAGAGCAGCTGCCCTGCCGCAGTATATCTACAACTGGCAGTCATAAAGTGGTCAAACTTTACGTTACCTTTTTTCATGTCTAGGCAAATGATGTCGTACATCCCAGGAGTCTTCAGGAGGGGAGGATGGGCTTTCTCAACTAAGCACACCCTCCTGTCTGCGTGCCTGAGCTAAGGGCAGGTGGATTCCAAGAAGTAAATGCTACTTGAATCATCTGCCCTTACTCAAGATGGCCGCAGCTGGAAATGCTAGAGCGGAGTTTTTTCAAAGTGATTTCTCAGCAAAATAAGACATGGAGATACGGATGGGCGGGGGAGTTTCCTTTGAATATTAAAAATGTATTAAATAGCGTTTTCGGCTTGTGCTGCTCATGTGTAGTGCAGTTCCGCTTTAATAAGCACCAAATTGGCTGGATGGAAGAGATCTCCTTCCATTTACAGATGTATCATGGATATTCCCTTTATCTTTTCATTGAATATTGCAGTAAATCTAGGTCAGAGAGCACTCTATAAATAGAGCCGGTGCTTTGCTTTGATTGCACAGCGTTAAAATGCCAAGCTTTTTTCAGCTTCATCGCCAGGTTTGTGGCCTCCTGACCTCCGCGGAATGCCTGGCGCGTTCTCCCATGTAAACCGAATAAACTGCGGTCTCTCCGCCTAATTAAATTTTCATCTCGGACACGGCGCCATCAATCAAGGCTATAAAAGCAGCGGCGTTGTATACCTGGAATCGGGAGAAATAAAATACTGGGGGTTATTTAAAGGGCAGCTACAACTTTAAACACATATAAGAAGACTTTTACTTTCAAAGACAATCCAGAATATAAGGAGGGTGATAAAAATTTCCCTGCTGCAGATTTTGTGTCTCTGCCTTGACCACACCGCCTTACCGAGAAACAGATAACTATTAGAAACAACATTGAAGGACAGCTTTATCCACTTAAAAGAGAAGTATGGGTTTGAGGGTTATTGCAGTTTTATACTTACTTTAGTGGATGCTGCATCTGTCCCCCCGGGCCTCTCTGCACTGAGAACCGAGCCACCAAACATCGCCGATCCCCAAGCGGAGAGCTGCTGCCTGTCAATCAGCAGCTCTCCTGCTCTGCTCCTCCACACTCATTGGAGTGTCGGGGATTGGCCGTTTCTTAGCGACTCACTGAGAGGCTGAGATGGCTATCAGTCCAGGCACCTTGACGGATCCAGACTCCCAGAGTCAGGATGATGCGGTGCCGGGACTGATCCTTGTGACGTCAGCAGAGAGCGGGTCACAGAAGCAGGGCCGCCATCAGGGGGGTACAGGCAGTACACCTGTAAGGGGCCGGAGGTCCCCAGGGGCCTGGATGGCAACCCCCCTTTTTTTTTTATTATTATTATTATTATTTTTTTGTAAGGGGTCCGGAGGTTCCCATGGACCCGGATGGCAACTCCCCTTTTTTTTATTTATTTTTTATAAAAAAGATATATTTTTTTAATATATATATATATATATATATATATATATATATATTTTTTTTTCTATTGAGGTCCCCAGGGGCTCGGAGGTCCCCAGGGCCCCGGATGACAAACCCCTATTTTTTTTATTTTTATTTTTTTTATATATATCTATTTTTTTATTAAAGGGCCCAGAGGTCCCCGGGGTCCTGGATGGCAACCCCCCTTTTTTATAAATGTTTATTTTTTTAATATATATTTTTTTAATATATATATATATTTTTTATTAAAGGGCCCAGAGGTTTCTTTTTTTATTGTTATTAAAGGACCCGGAGGTCCCCAGGTAATTAGCGGCAGCCCCCCCCCCCCCCCCCCCCGCTTCTCAATTTCAGGCGGCAGCACCCCCTTTTCCCCGGTTCTCTGCTCCAGGGGGCCCATGCCTGAAGCTGTGTAAGGGGCCCCATAATTCCTGAACGCGGCCCTGCACAGAAGTGCAAAACGAATTGCGTTCCTGTGACCCATAGGAGAAGCCCAGCCAAACGAGCCCAGGCTGGACTTCTCCTTTAAGGACCGGGCCTATTTTTCAAACTTGTTGTTTACAAGTTAAAATCTTACTCAGAACCCCCAAACATTATATATTGTTTTCAAACACCCTAGAGGATAAAATATCAGTCGTTGCAATGCTTTATGTCACACCGTATTTGCGCAGCGGTCTTACAAACCCAATTTATTTGGAAAAAATACACTTTTTTAAATAAGAAAACAGTAAAGTTAGCCCAATTATTTTCTATACTGTGAAAGATAATGTTACGCTGAGTAAATTGATACCCAACATGTCAGGCCTCGTACACACGACCGAGTTTCTCGGCAAAAAACAGCAAGAAACTTGCTGGGAGATATTTTTTTGCAGAGGAAACCGGTCGTGTGTACATTTTCGTCGAGGAAGCTGTAGAGAAACTCGACGAGCCAAAAAGAGAGCATGTTCTCTATTTCCTTGACGGGAATGGAGAAAATTGGCTTGTCAAGTTCCTCGACAGCCTAACAAGGAATTCGACGAGGAAAACGATGTGTTTCGCCAGTCGAGTTTCGCGGTCGTGTGTACGAGGCTTCACACTTCAAAATTGCGCAGGGCTGAAGCAATGTTTCCCCCCCCCCTGCCGCCATCCTGTGCTTCTCCGGGCTCTTCCGTCCCATCGGTGGCCCGGAGAGATGATCGCCGTCCGCCGGATGTGCAGCATAGAGATGACTGGTGGCCAGATGGTCACCAGTCATCTCTATGACCGTCGGAGGCCCGGGTACGATGTGATGACGTCACGCCCGGGCTGCCCATATGTAAACAAACTGCAATTGCGGATAGTAAGAATGAGATCTGTGAATTTTTTTTCACGATCTCATTCTTTCCAGCCTGAGGAGAGATGTGGGGTCTTATTGACTCTGCATCTCTCCTTAAAGAGGACCTGTCACACACATTCCTATTACAAGGGATGTTTACATTCCTTGTAATAGGAATAAAAGTGATCGGAAAAAAAAAAAAGTGTAAAAAATAAATAAGTAAGTAAAATAAATAAATAAAAATTAAAACGCCCCTGTCCCTGGTAGCTTGCGCTCAGAAGCGAACGCACACATAAGTCCCGCCCACGTATGTAAACGTTGTTCAAACCACACATGTGAGGTGTTTCCGTGTGCGGTAGAGCGTGTGCAACAATTCTAGCACTAGACCTCCTCTGTAACTCTAAACTGGTAACCTGTAAAAAAATGTAAAGCGTCGCCTATGGAGATTTTTTTTTTTTTTCACAAGAAAACCTATGGAGATTTTTAAGTAACATAGTTTGGCGCCATTCCATGAGTGTGCGCAATTTTAAAGCATGACATGTTAGGTATCTATTTACTTGGCGTAACATCATCTTTCATATTTTACAAAAAAATTGGGCTAACTTTACTGTTTTGTTATTTTTTTAATTCATGAAATGTTTACAAAAAACATTATTGCTCAAATACTCTGCAAGATAAAAAGTTGCAATGACCGCCATTTTATACCCTAGGGTGTCTGCTAAAAAAACATATATAATGTTTGGGGGTTCTGAGTAATTTTCTAGCAAAAGAATGATGATTTGTACATGTAGGAGAGAAGTGCTAGAATAGGCCCGGTATGGAGGTGGGTTTTAAAGCCCTGTATTGAAGTGGTTAATGTGAGATCTGGGGTCAAAAAGACCTCAGATCTCATATTTACACTTAAATGCAATAAAAAAATAATGTATTTTTTTATCTATATTCTGCTGCAGAGACCACTTTTATCTTAAAGCGGACATAGGTATGCTGCTGCCATAACAATGGTATTCAACGTCAAAATGCCGATGTATAACAACCACAGGCGGTCCGTAAGTGGTTAGGCGGAACTAAACTCTCTGTCAGGTCACCTGTGGCCAGATGACAGATGCACCCCGTTGGAGTCAGGAGTGCACCACAAGGTAGTGAACCCTATGCCAGACTGCTGCGGATGGACCACAGAGTGGATATGGAGGACAGTTCCACTGGAGCACAAACAGGGATCCCACAGGAAGCTTGAGCCCAAGATTCCTCAGGGCACGGAGTCTAAGATCCAGCTGGTATTCACCAGAGTCTCTAGTGGTGAGGATGGCCTTAGCTGCAACTGAATCCAGGTCACGGCCCCCAGAGTCCCCTAGGTCACGTTCCTTAGGGAGAGAGGGGAAGCAGCCACTCAGGACACAAGAGATAGTGAAGGGTTAAGCCAAGGTCGGGGCGACAAGCAGACAAGAACAAACAAGGGACAGGCCAAGGGTCAGAGTCAGAGGCAAACAGGAGTAGTCAGGGACCAGCCAAGATCGGTACACAGAGATAAACGTAGCACACAGCAAGCGGGGACCCAAACACACAATGCTTAACAAACAACGTTGATCAGCAAGGCAGACCTGCAGTGCACTGGTTAATATAGAGTTCCTGATATGGCCTGGGGTGAAGCCATACAGGGAGGAGAGATGATAAAAGCAGCCAAGTGAGAGGGTCTGGCCTCTAAGGTGAACACATGGAGAGGAAGGTAAGCTGCCAGACATTACTGCATATCCATGACATTCTCTCAACCAGCAATAAGTATTTTAACCCTTAAGTGATTGTAAAGCTTTCATTTTTATTTTTTTCCATAAAATAACATGTTATACTTACCTGCTCTGTGTAGTGGTTTTGCACAGTGCCGCCAAGATTCTCCCCTTCTCGGATCCCATACCTGTGGTCCTGGCTCCTTCCTCCTCCTGGGTGCTCCAACAGCAAGCAGCTTGCTATGGAGGCACCCAAGCCGAGCCACATGCTCTGTGAGTCAAGGTTCAGCACCACCCCCTCCATCTCCTGATTGGCTCACTGGCTGTGATTGACAGCAGTGGGAGCCAATGGCTCCCGCTGCTGCCAATAGCCAATCAGGAGTGCGAGTCCCCTGAGAGGCAAGGCTCTTGTGGACATTGCTGGAACGAGAGGGGGCTCAGGTATTAGGAGGAGCTGCTGCACAGGTTTTTTACCTTCATGCATAGAAACACATCTAATGTTCAGTGTCCTCCGAGTGTCGATGCTGCCGGATTATGTGAAACTATTAGAATCATTTTTTATATAATAATTGTTCTATTAAAATGTAAATGGCATCTGAATACCATGGTCTGGTTCTCCATTTGACTACTTGTCCTTCCCCCACTCTTTTTCCCTATTATTTTTTATATAATGTGTATAGTTTCGGAGGTACCCCGTCCTATATAGACTAATTGGTTTATTTTTTTGCCCAAAAATTAACAATAGTTTGAGATCCATCTTTTAATAATTTTCATTGCCTTGAGACTGTCCTTAATTTTAAAGGGTGCCTTGACTTAAGAAAGGTTGAGAATCACTGATCTAAATAGGTAAAAAAAAAAAGGGCATAAATTAATGACAACTAATCCAACTTTATTTTTTACTAACCTAACATCAATACACAAGATTTATTTGCTTGTTAGGTTCCATTGTGTTCTTTTTTTTTTCTAGGACGAGGCAAGAATGATGAAGGATGGAAATGTTTTCCGGGTGGTTCAGTCCAACTGCTGGAATCCTGAAGTGAGATTAAAAGAGATGGATCAGTCAGGTAAGAATTCTCTTCAGCGTACCTCAGAGGTTGTAGAGGGGTCTGCAAGCCATTTGGACCAGACCTTGTCATATTTACGGGGGAAGCCTCTGTTGGCATACGTGTCCTTGTAGAGGGGTAGCAAATGGACATGGTTGGTCATAGTGGTGGTGACCTGTGTTATGACTGTTAGAACATCCTCCCAGTATCCGACTATTGCTGGGCAGGTCCAGAAATTATGGGCAAAGTCACCAGGAGTTCCCCCACAGCGCCAACACTCGGGGGGCATCGTAATTCATTTTGTTAAACCTATATGGGGTAAAGTATGCCCGATGGACTATCCTGAACTGTAACAGCCTGTCACGTATGGAGACAAGGGAGCGGAAGGGGAAGTCCCATATGTCGTCCCGGTCGTCATTGTCAAAGTCTGGAATGTCTCGCAACCATCGATTTCTAAGCTTCTCTAGTGTGGGAAGGGAGTTCATTATCAAGTGCGAGTATAGCTGAGAGGTGGGTTTTTTTGTGCAAGCTGATCTGAGGAGGCCTTCCAGTGCTGATTGGACCACCTGAGGGGGAGAGTGGGAGAATTGGCTGCTGAAGGCGTGGGAGAACTGAAGATAGCAGAAAACGTATGACTGCGGAACATTGAAGTCAGAGCTCAATTTGGAAAGAGGGGCCAGGGTTTGGCCAGAAATCACCTGGGCCATGAGGTTCTGGTAGGATGTAGATGTGGTTTAGGGTGGGATTTAACCATAGAGGGTCTTCAGGAGAGACCACCGATTTGGGGTAGTGTTCAATTTGGAGAGCGGACCTCCAAGCACGCAGCGTAGTGGGCGTCAATGGATAGGGAACCCGAGGACCATGGAACAATAATAGCTAGATTCAGGTACATTGGAATAAAGTTACGGCGGCGTAGCTTAGCGTGTTTAGGCTACGCCGCCGTAAGTTAGCTAGGCAAGTAATGATTCTCAATGTACTTGCCTGCTAATATACGGCGGCGTAGCCTAAAGCAGGCGGGCGTAAGGGCGCCGAATTCAAATGTGTGTTAGGGGGGCGTGTTTAATGGTAATGAGGCTTGACCTTAAAGGGACACTAAAGGAATTTTTTTTTTTAGCTAAATAGCTTCCTTTACCTTGCTGCAGTCCTGGTTTCATGTCCTCATTGTTCGTTTTTGCTTTGATGTTGCTGTAATTCCTCTCTGTTTTGGACACTTCCTGGTTGCCTGTTTCCTGATAACCACAGTACTGGGAGATTTCTCACGGTGGTCACTAATCAAGGAGCTGTGTGTAAAACGAAACTGGATTGGTGCTGAGGAGTTTTAGACAAAGTATCACTGCTCTCTATTGGCTGACTGCCCTCTAGTGGCTCTCTGTACATCAGAGAACCAGCAAACAACAGCAAAAACGAAACTACACTGCAGGCACATTATATGATTGTTTTTTTTATCAATTTTTAATCATTTTTAAAAGGAATCAGTTAACTATTATGTCTCTATGCCCTGTAAACAGTCATTTCAGCTAAAAAAAATTTTTCCTTTAGTGACCCTTTAAGTTTTTGACGTTTCTTCGTTACTGCGCATGCGCCGGGCGCCTACATTTCCCAGTGTGCATTGCGGCTAAGTACGCCGCACGGGCCTATTGATTTAGACGTGGACATAAACAACATAAATCCCGATTTGCGGACGACTTACGCAAACATAGTAAAAATTTCTAATTTCGTGGCGGGAACGGCGGCCATACTTAACATTACTATTCCAACTAGGGCCCAGCTCTAACTTTACGCGGCCTATCTCTTACGCAAACGGCGTAAAAGTACTGCGTCGGCCGGGCGTACGTTCGTGAATCGGCGTATCCCCTCATTTACATATTCTACGCCGACCACAATGGAAGCGCCACATAGCGGCCATCCAAAATATTGCAATCTAAGATAGGACCGCGCAAGCCTTCGTATCTTAGATATGTTTAAGCGTATCTCTGTTTGAGCATACACTTAAACATAAGTCGGCGTAGATTCTGAGTTAGGTCGACTTATCTACTGATAAGTCGGCCTAACTCTACCTGAATCTACCTACAAGATTTTAAGAGCCTCTAGGGGAGTTCAACACTGCCACCTCTAGTAGGGTAGCGGGATTAATTACCTCTGGATTTAGCCACCAGACAGCTGTGTAACCAGATTCTGATGCCATCTTTAGTTCCTTCAGATGACTTTTTGAACTGCAGGCAGTCCCCCATTTCTGTTTTTTTTTTCTTTCTTGTGCCTGTTTATGATTGTTTGCTGTGTTGCTCACCCCTCATATGGATTGCTTTTGGATGTCATGACATATAAAGATTGTCTGTGTCTCTCAGTGGATTAGAAAAAAAGTCGGTTTTTTGTACGCAAAATAAAAAAAATTCTTTGGAGTCCATTGATGGACACTGGTCCAGGGTTGCCAACCGTCAGTAAAATCAGTGATGTCTGTCTGTAAATATCAGGGGCTGATCATTTGATATGCTGTTTTTACTTTTGTAAGTGTAAACCAGTGAAATTACTTGTTTATCAGGTTTTCAGCAAGAAATGTGCTCTGTCATTTTGGAAAAAAAAAAGAAATGTGCTCTGTCAATAAACCTTCCATTTTTTGTCAGTAAAAAATGCTGTATGAGGTTGGCAACATTGCACTGGTCCCATACCTCTGTGTTTATTCCCTGCTTTCTGTACGGTTTAGTTACAAAATTGAATCATGCTGGAGGGGTTATACTTGAGTGGCTTACATCATTTTAATACCAATGTCCAGTCCTCCTGTAATCCAGAGGTTAAAGACTCCATGGGGGTTATTTACAAAAGGCAAATCCACTTTGCACTACAAGTGCACAGGGCAGCCATCAGAAATTTTGGGGCCCCTTACAGTGAGGCTCCCTCTCTGATGGCACGGGCACAGCGTGGCTCCCTCTCTGATGGCACGGGCACAGCGTGGCTCCCTCTCTGATGGCACGGGCACAGCGTGGCTTCCTCTCTGATGGCACGGGCACAGCGTGGCTCCCTCTCTGATGGCACGGGCACAGCATGGCTCCCTCTCTCATGGCACGGGCACAGCGTGGCTCCCTCTCTCATGGCACGGGCACAGCGTGGCTCCCTCTCTCATGGCACAGCGTAGCTCCCTCTCTGATGGCACGGGCACAACGTGGCTCCCTCTCTGATGGCACGGGCACAGCATGGCTCCCTCTCTGATGGCACGGGCACAGTGTGGCTTCCTCTCTGATGGCACAGGCACAGCCTAGCTCCCTCTCTAATTGCAATGGTACAGTGGGCTCCCTCTCTGGCTTCCCCCAGCACAGTCCTCTCTTTTCCCAGTGTCCTGTAGCAGTCACTCCCTCAGTTTCTTCCTGGGTTCCAGACTTTCTCTCCCAGCAGAGTGCATGCTGGGGGCTGAAGTCTGCTGGTTGTGCACAACAATGGGGCAGTCAATCTTCTGGGACTGCATGTCCCACAATGCTCCACTAGACTCTAGTCTCTTTTGATTGGCTGCGTTGTGGCCAATCGGGAGGAAAACAGACCAGGCAAAGAACTAAGCGGCGAACCAGGTGAGAGCCGCTCTCTCTCCACTGCTGACAGGAGAAAAGAGGGGGCGAGCGGGGGAGATATACTGACGTCCCGCAGCTCGCCTCTCTCTCTTGTCACAGCTCCCTTCTCTAAAGCTCCCTTCTCTATAATCTTGACAGATTAATTTCATGTGTTGTTGCTGAAGGAGGAGCAGTCGGCACGCTGGGGCCTCTTCAGGGATGGACTGGCCATTGGGACTACAGGGAGTTTCCCGGTGGGCCGATGGCTCAGTGGGTCGGCTTCAGTGACAGTGGACCGCCGCCCCCCTCCGATCCTCTGTCTCTCCCTTCCCGCAGCGCTCACCTCCTCTCCCTTACCGCAGCGCTCACCTGGGGGAACAAAGAAGCAGGGGGAGGACCAGAGGAGCAGGGATGACGACAGAGGAGCATGGGGGAGGGGACAGACAGCTGACTCAACAGCTATGGCCTGGGAGTTTCTCATTTCTGCCTAATCTTGTCCCATAAGGGGGGGGGGGGGCACCGAACTGATTCTTTGCCCCAGGTGAAATAATGTCTAGCTTCCCCACTGGTACTGCCTATAAGAGTACCAGTACCAGCCGTTCTACTCTAATAAAGTAGAACAGCTAGTGAAGGGTGAGAGGAGGCTTGTGTGGCCGGGTTGGGGGGGGGGGGGGGTGCCGGAGTTGTCCGGAAGCCATGGGAGAGACCTGTAAAAGTGGGCCAGACTGGATGAAGTCCAGGGCCAAATTTTTGTCCCAGTCCAGCCCTGGGCCTCTTACAGGAGTACTGCCTGTACCCTCCTGATGGCGGCCCTGCAAGTGCAAACTACAAGTGCAAAGTGCCTTTGAAATTGCACTGAAATGTCACTTGGAAGTGCAGTCACTGTAAATCTGAGGGGTAGATCTGAAATGAGGGGAAGCTCTGCTGATTTTATCATCCAATCATGTGCAAGCTAAAATGCTGTTTTTATCTATCCTGCATGTCCCCCTCGGATCTACAGCGATCTTTCAGTGCAATTTCAAGTGCACTTTGCACTTGTAGTGCAAAGTGGATTTTCCTTTCGTAAATAACCCCCCGCCCCCCCTGTGTCCCTCAATGGATTCCAAGAAAAGGATATTACACTAAGTAAAAAAATCCTATCATTGCAATTAAATATTATATCACTGATAACCAATTACATATAAAATAAGACAAATACTTTTTCTCATGCAGGAGTAACAATGCAGGTGCTCTCAACTGTGCCAGTAATGTTCAGTTATTGGGTATGTATAAATTATATTTTGTATTTTTAATAGATTTGTGAATGTGATAGATTTCAAACTGTAATGTAAGACAGCACAGTAATATATACAGGGAGTGCAGAATTATTAGGCAAGTTGTATTTTTGAGGATTAATTTTATTATTGAACAACAACCATGTTCTCAATGAACCCAAAAAACTCATTAATATCAAAGCTGAATATTTTTGGAAGTAGTTTTTAGTTTGTTTTTAGTTTTAGCTATTTTAGGGGGATATCTGTGTGTGCAGGTGACTATTACTGTGCATAATTATTAGGCAACTTAACAAAAAACAAATATATACCCATTTCAATTATTTATTTTTACCAGTGAAACCAATATAACATCTCAACATTCACAAATATACATTTCTGACATTCAAAAACAAAACAAAAACAAATCAGTGACCAATATAGCCACCTTTCTTTGCAAGGACACTCAAAAGCCTGCCATCCATGGATTCTGTCAGTGTTTTGATCTGTTTACCATCAACATTGCGTGCAGCAGCAACCGCAGCCTCCCAGACACTGTTCAGAGAGGTGTACTGTTTTCCCTCCTTGTAAATCTCACATTTGATGATGGACCACAGGTTCTCAATGGGGTTCAGATCAGGTGAACAAGGAGGCCATGTCATTAGTTTTTCTTCTTTTATACCCTTTCTTGCCAGCCACGCTGTGGAGTACTTGGACGCGTGTGATGGAGCATTGTCCTGCATGAAAATCATGTTTTTCTTGAAGGATGCAGACTTCTTCCTGTACCACTGCTTGAAGAAGGTGTCTTCCAGAAACTGGTAGTAGGACTGGGAGTTGAGCTTGACTCCATCCTCAACCCGAAAATGCCCCACAAGCTCATCTTTGATGATACCAGCCCAAACCAGTACTCCACCTCCACCTTGCTGGCGTCTGAGTCGGACTGGAGCTCTCTGTTCTTTACCAATCCAGCCACGGGCCCATCCATCTGGCCCATCAAGACTCACTCTCATTTCATCAGTCCATAAAACCTTAGAAAAATCAGTCTTGAGATATTTCTTGGCCCAGTCTTGACGTTGCAGCTTGTGTGTCTTGTTCAGTGGTGGTCGTCTTTCAGCCTTTCTTACCTTGGCCTTGTCTCTGAGTATTGCACACCTTGTGCTTTTGGGCTCTCCAGTGATGTTGCAGCTCTGAAATATGGCCAAACTGGTGGCAAGTGGCATCTTGGCAGCTGCACGCTTGACTTTTCTCAGTTCATGGGCAGTTATTCTGCGCCTTGGTTTTTCCACACGCTTCTTGCGACCCTGTTGACTATTTTGAATGAAACGCTTGATTGTTCGATGATCACGCTTCAGAAGCTTTGAAATTTTAAGAGTGCTGCATCCCTCTGCAAGATATCTCACTATTTTTGACTTTTCTGAGCCTGTCAAGTCCTTCTTTTGACCCATTTTGCCAAAGGAAAGGAAGTTGACTAATAATTATGCACACCTGATATAGGGTGTTGATGTCATTAGACCACACACCTTCTCATTACAGAGATGCACATCACCTAATATGCTTAATTGGTAGTAGGCTTTCGAGCCTATACAGCTTGGAGTAAGACAACATGCATAAAGAGGATGATGTGGTCAAAATACTAATTTGCCTAATAATTCTGCACTCCCTGTATTTCTAAATAGCATTTAATTCCTATTTTGTTTGTCAGTACAGGCTTCTGAAGTATCCATTGTGGCACCTCTAGTGTTGGCATTGCTTTTTGAGATTAGAGATGTAAAATTTCTGGATATTTTAACCTCCCTGGCGGTATTCCCAAATCTGGCTTGGGGTAAAATTTCAGTACCATTAGCGGTATCCCCGAGCCAGACTCGGGATCGCATCGCAGTATCCAGGCAGGGAGTTACTTACCTTGTCCCCTGGATCCTGCGATGTCTCCCCGCTGTGTGAGCGAGATGTCTCCTCGCTCGATTCACACAGTGCCCGAGTGCCGCCGAGCTCCGTTCCCTGCGACGTTACGACGCACGGGGGCAGAGATCGGTGCCAAATTCAAAAAAATAAAAACACAGTATAGATACAGTATACTGTAATCTTAGAGATTACAGTACTGTACAAAATAATTACACATCCCCTTTGTCCCTAGTGGTCTGTCCAGTGTCCTGCATCCACTTTTATATTATAAATACTGTTTTTTCTGCCTGGAAACTGTGGATGGTCCATAGCAACCAAAAAGTGTCCCTTTATGTCAAAAGTGGTTTTAGAGCAGCTAGAAAACAGAGATAGTAAATTAGAATCACTTGCAGAATTGAGCGATAGCGATTTGTGGGGAAATTCGTCATCAAACACTGAAAGTAATGACAGCGACAATTCTGCATGTGAGCAAATTTCAGTGTTTTTAATCAGATATTTTTTTATTGAGTTTCCAACATACAAAACATACTTTTTTTTTTAAATACATTACAAAATTTTACAGGGTACATTTCATCACAGGAGATTTCGCATATCTTTCAAAGCATACGTGTCTACATAGCACCTCTATATTCTTCAACTCTATCTTAGGAGCTTATTTACCTCACCCTCCCTTCTCACCTGTTCATTCTACTCCCTCCCAATGGCCACTACGTCTCTGTCCCCAAGAATTCTACTTTGCATCAACCGCGTTGGTGCTAGACTTGGGGTATCCAGCCAGGGGCCCCATATATTCTCAAATTTCCCCAGGTTGCCCCGATGCTTAAATGTAAGTTGTTCCCTAACGAGTGAGTCCTTTACCGCTATTATCCACTCTGCATGTGTGGGGGCCAATGCAGAAAGCCATTTCCTAGCGATAAGTTTCCTGGCCAAGAATAGGGCCCTTAGAATAGCAATAGAAGTATATGGCATATACTTTTCTTCATCTAACCACCCCAACACACACAATTTAGGGTCCATAGGTAGTTGAAGATTCCATATAGCATTAACAGTGGCCATCACCGCCCCCCAATAGCGCTGCAGCTTCGGACACCTCCAAAGCACTGTATTCCAGGATTTGCTTATCTTCAGCTGAGAGAACTTGCAATGAGTCTCAGAAATCTTTGATTAAGGTCTATATGTTATATAGTTTGAATACCATGTCATAGATATAATTATCATTGTAAAAGAACATATTCCTATTTTTCTGGGGGAAAACAAACAAAAAAAGGCTTTGAAAAAAATGGGAAAAAATATTTTGTTTCCCCACTTTTTCAGTTTTTTTCTGGGTCTTCCCATCTCTATTTGGGATGCAGGGATCATGTCTAAAGTCAGGATTTCCATAGAAGCTCAGAATACTCCAGGGCAATAGTGCTTCAGTGTTTCAAGATGATAGAGGATTTATGTTTCATACTCATCTTAGTTTTAGGAGGTTTTATGTTTCAGAACATGCTATGGATTTCTGAGCTTCCTTCCTCTTAATGTGAATAAGATGTTCATATTGCAAGAAGATAATTCAAGATGAATTAAAGTGTATATAAAAGTGTTAATCTAAGTTGTGTCAGGGCTCACCAGAAAGTATCAAAAAGTAACACTAATGCCGCGTACACACGATCGCAAATTCTGACAAGAAAAGTTTGATATGAGCTTTTTGTCAGAAATTCCGACAGTGTGTAGATTCCATCTGACTTTTTCTGTCGGAAATTTCCGACAGCAAAAATTTGAGGGCTTGTCTGTATGCAATTTCGGCACAAAAAAAAACATGCATGCTCGGAATCAATTTGACGCATTCTCGGAATCACTGAACTTAATTTTTCTCGGCTCATTGTTGTGTTGTACGTCACCGCGTTCTTGACGTTCGGAATTTTGTGTGACTGTGTGTATACAAGACAAGTTTGAGCCAACATTCCGTCTGAAAAAAATCTTTCTTGTCGGAATTTCCGATCGTGTGTACGCGGCATTACACTAACAGTTCATAAAAACAATCTATCCAGTTCAAGCAACAAATATAACCGCATATGTATAAGAAGGTTATGGTATCCATGTAGCAAAGAAAAGGTATTACAACCCATGGATAAAGGATGCTGCACACCCCTGATAATACTTGAAGAAAAGGAAATTTACCCCTAGGGGCTTTGTGTTGCAGCAAGATATAAAGAGATATACAAATTTTAGTAAAAAAGTAAAAGTTTATTAGAATAAATATAGTTATCAAAAAGAGCCCCAAAAAAAAATAATTGGGACTCAGGATACCAGCACCCGTTCATTTACATTTATGTTTGGGTGGAGGTGTCCTCTTCATGTCTGTATATACCTTTTACTGATTTACTTGCATGTATTCTTTTTATAGAACCTATGGCTGCATTAAAAATATTGCTCCCTGAAGAAGACCGCTACTGTTAAGGTCGAAACGCGTAGGGGCTTATTCGCCCATAGCGCTCACATGTATACAGTACTGTTCAATTTGTTATTCTGTTACTATTTTTTGTGATTGATCCTTTTGTCTTTGATCGATTATTTTTGTCATAGCTCATATCCTGAGTCCCAATTTTTTTTTGGGGGGGCTCTTTTTGATAACTATATTTATTCTAATGAACTTTATACTTTTTTACTAAAAATGTTATATCTCTTTATATCTTGCTGCAACACAAAGCCCCTAGGGGTAAATTTCCTTTTCCCCATGGTATCCATGTAACCTTATCTTCTAACATTGTGAGTTTTCTCGGTACAGGCCAAGCCCCAGGACACCCTGGATCTGTCTCGGTTCCTCAATGATGACTTGGCAGCTGTGGTTCGGAAGTATCCAGAGAGATTTGTAGGGCTGGGGACACTCCCTATGCAGAGTCCAGAGCTGGCAGTAGAGGAGATGCATCGCTGTGTAAAAGAACTTGGGTTCCCTGGTGTTCAGATTGGATCCCATATCAATCAGTGGGACCTGAATTCACCTGAACTATATCCCATTTATGCGGTACGTACAGCCTGGAATCATATCCACAGTGGCTTTTTTAGACAACTTCTGATACTATCTGATGCCCTGCTACTGTATTAGTACATAAGGGCAAGCATCACTCATGTACAAGTGTCACCTAAACAAGGAAGACGTCAACATTGGCCCATAGTTCTGGCACGACTCCTTGACTTTCCAATCTACAAAGACGGGTTCCATTTTATGGGTACAAACAAGTGGTCACTGCCCCCACATATCACTGGTCACTGCAGCAATGAGCATTGGATAGGCAACCCAAATAAAAAAATTAATACATTTTAAAGCTCAACTTACCGATCAGCTTGTGACCAACCGAATTGACCTGTCCAACAGGGGCTAAGTTGCACACATTTGCAAATAAATGCGTACGCCACAGAGCCCCGGCAAAGCACTCCATTTTGTGTGGACCTAAACTCTAATTTCTGTTGGGTAGATTCAGGTAGGGGCGCGCAATTTTAAGACGGCGTAGCCTAGCGTGTTTACACTAAGCCGCCTTAAGTAAGAGAGGCAAGTACATGATTCTCAAAGCACTTACCTCCTTACTTAGGGCGGCGTAGTGTAAACGCGGCGGGCGTAAGGGCGCCTAATTCAAATGGGTTGGAGGGGGGCGTGTTTAATGTCAATGAGGCTTGACCTCACACTTTTGACGTTTTATGCCTACTGCGCATGCATTTCCCAGTGCGCATTGCGGCTAAGTACGCCGTACGGGCCTATTGATTTCGACGTGGACGTAAACGACGTAACTCCCGATTCGCGGACGACTTACGCAAACGACGTAAAAAATTCGAACCTCGTGGCGGGAACGACGGCCATACTTTAACATTGTTATTCCACCTCATAGGTGGAATAACTTTAGGCCGCCTGAGGCCTTACGGAAACGGCGTAAATCGACTGCGGCGGACGGGTGTACGTTCGTGAATCGACGTAGAAACTAATTTACATATTCTACGCCGGCTGCAATGGAAACGCCACCTAGCGGCCATCCGAAAAATTGCAATCTAAGATAGGACGGCGCAAGCCGTCGTATCTTAGATATGTTTAAGCGTATCTCTGTTTGAGCATACGCTTAAACATAGGTCGGCGTAGATTCTGAGTTAGGTCGACTTATCTACTGATAAGTCGGCCTAACTCTACCTGAATCTACCTATGTGAGTCTCCAACAATGGAGACACATGCATTAAATGGACAGGTGTTCGTACTGTTTCCCCTCTTACTATATATAAATTTAGCTTTCCCAATCGAACATACACCCTTAAGGCCTCGTGCACACGATAGGTTAACCAGAGGACAACGGTCTAAAGCATCGTGTGTGGGCCCCATAGGTTATTTAACTATAGGTTAGAAAAAAGCCAACTTGCTTTAAAATTAACCTATGGATTCCTAACCGATAGGTCAAAACCGATCGTTAGTAGGCACAAAATCCACGCATGCTCAGAATCAAGTCGACGCATGCTTGGAAGCATTGAACTTCGTTTTTTTCAGCACGTCGTTGTGTTTTACGTCACCGCGTTATGACACGATCGGTTATTTAACCTATGGTGTGTAGGGGCGACGGACCATCAGTCAGCTTCATCGGTTAACCTATGAGAACGGTCCTTCAGACCGTTGTCCTCTGGTTAACCCATCGTGTGTATGAGGCTTCACTCGGTCTGTCTTGACAGTATGGTCACCTGCTGACTGGGCACCATCCACAGGGAGCTTAACTCTTCAATAAGACACAGAAGGTCAATCCCACTCAATTTTACTTCAACTAATTTCAGTACAGAGGATGTTTATCCAGTCCTTTGAAGTCTAAGCCAAGCCATAGATTATGCTGTCAGTGTTGATGGGGGAATCCATCCTGCCAGCAAAGAGTGTGGGGAGCCTCCTCTTCTGATAGAACACAATAATTTGTGTTGTCGACTATAGACGGGAGGCATTAATCATTCAGGAAAAGCAAACGGCAGGCTGGTTCATACAAATTGACTGATAGATCAACTTGTGCACAACCAGGGCGACCATACCATAGATTTGTCTCGTCCCTGCTGAGCCGGACAAATTTCGATCTGTGTATGGCCAGCTTTAAGCGGAGTTCCACCCAAAAATTGAATTTCTGCTTTTTGGAATCCCCCCCCCCCCCCTCTTGTGTCACATTTGGTACCTTTCGGGAGGGGAGAGGGAGCAGATACATGTCTATTCCAGGTATTTGCTCCCACTTCCTGGCATAGATAGCCGCAGTAGCCGCGGCTATCTACATCATGTCCAGCCCCTCCTCCGCCCCCCCCTCTATCCTCTGGGAGACACACAGGTCCCAGAAGACAGCAGGGACCAGTGAGGATGCACAGCGTGACTCGCGCATGCGCAGTAGGGAACCAGGCTGCGAAGCCGCAAGGCTTAACTTCCTGATGCCCCTACCAAAGTTGGCGGCACCTCCACCCGAGAGCTGAGGGACAGATCAGATTTGGGTGAGGACATCGCGGGCGCTCTGGACAAGTAAGTCTCCAAATTTTAAAAGTCAGCAGCTGCAGTATTTGTCTATCAATTGTCGTTGACCATTTTACACCTAATATATTATTATTAATCTCCTGCATATAGAAAACTGGTGGAAAACAACCACACATAATGTGCTCACACAGATACAGGCAATGTAATAACGTGTCTGTAACATTTTTTCAGGCGGCTGAAGAATTAAACTGCTCCATATTTGTGCACCCCTGGGACATGCCAACCGATGGCAGGACGGCAAAGTACTGGCTTCCCTGGCTGGTGGGTTAGTAATGATATCATACATTTCTTGGGTCATTGGGTTTCAATGATTTATAAAATGTCAAGTGAATGATTTACTCAAGGAATCATTTATATTGCTTCGGTAGTGGCAATTACTCCACATTCCAAGGGCACAGAATAGAATGGCATGCCACCCATTGCACACAACTCTCTGTAGGTGGGCAGGTGATTACATAATTAGACAGTTGTTAGAAGTTCAGGCACTTAACTTCAAAGGTATTGGAGGAAAGGGCACAAGGTAAAGGTAAACAACGAATTTAACAAAAAAAAACAAGAAAAAAGCAAAAAAGAAACAAACAAACAAAAAAAAAATGAGCAGACTTGATGGACTACTTTGTCTTTTTCTGCCGTCACATTTCTATGTTTCTATATAATATACATTCCTATCTGTTTACTAAGACTAGCAGTAAAAGGATTAACATTAATTGGTGTTCCACTTTAAGATAAGATAATCTTAGAGGTCCAGAAGTGGCGGCTGGTGTTTTTTTTGTTGGTTGGCTCCGGTGTCCTCTGCTCCACCATGGTGGACCCGATCTGGGTGACGGGCTGCGGGCTGGGGCTCCATTGTCCCCATCTTCATCACGGCGGCTTTAGCCACGCATCTCCTCTCTCCTTCTCCTAGGCGCTAGGTGTCCAATAGGATCACCTGGTGTTGTGTTTTGTTGTCCCCTCCTGTCAGAAGAGCGCTGGTCTTTAACCACTTGCTTACTGGGCACTTAAACCACCTTCGTTCCCGGAGCAATTTTCAGCTTTCAGCACTCTCACACTTTGAATGTTAATTACTCAGTCATACAACATTGTATCCAAATGAATTTTTTGTCCTTTTTTTCATAGAAACAGAGCTTTCTTTTGGTGGTATTTGATCACCTCTGGACTTTTTATTTTTTGCGCTATAAATGAAAAAAGGCGGAAAATTTTGAAAAAAAATGAATTTTTCTTAGTTTATGCGATAAAATTTAGCAAAATATTAATTTTTCTTCATAAATTTTGGCCACAATTTATACTGCTACATGTCTTTGGTAAAAATAACCCAAATTAGTGGATATTATTTGCTCTTTGTGAAAGTTAGAGAGTCTACAAGCTATGGTGCAAATCATAAAAAAAATATCACACCTGTTGTACCGGTGCCTATCTCATTTCTTGGGGCCCTGAACACGCCAGGAAAGTACAAATACCCCCCAAATGACCCCTTTTTAGAAAGTAGACATTCCAAGGTATTTAGTAAGATGCATGATGAGGTTTTTGATGTTGTAATTTTTTCCCACAATTCTTTGCAAAATGAATATTTTTTTTATTTATTTTTTTCCCCCTCACAAAATTGTCATTGTAATAGGTTATTTCTCTCACATGGCATGTGTATACCACAAATGACACCCAAAAATACATTCTGCTACTCCTCCTGAGTATGGCGATACCACATGTGTGAGACTTTTTTACAGCCTGACCACATACAGAGCCCCAATATGCAGGGAGCACCATCAGGTGTTCTAGGAGCATAAATTACACATCTAACTTGTTGACTACCTATTACACTTTTGAAGGCCCTGGAGCACCTGGACATTGGAAATGCCCACAAAGTGACCCCATTTTGGAAAGCTAACACCCCAACGTATAATCTATGAGGCATAATGAGTCTTTTGAACGATTCATTTTTTTCCAAACGTTTTTGGAAAATGTGGGAAAAAAATGAAAACGCATTTTTTTTACGCAAAGTTGTCCATTTATAAGATATTGCCAACACATAGCCTGTACATAGCAAAAATTACACCCCAAAATACATTCTGCTACTCCCCCTGAGTATGGCGATACCACATGTGTGGGACTTTTTCACAGCCTGGCCACATACAGAGCCCCAATATGCAGGGAGCACCATCAGGTGTTCTAGGAGCATAAATTACACATCTAACTTGTTGACTACCTATTACACTTTTGAAGGCCCTAGAGCACCTGGACAATGGAAATGCCCACAAAGTGACCCCATTTTGGAAAGCTAGCACCCCAACATATAATCTATGAGGCATAATGAGTCTTTTGAACGATTCATTTTTTTCCAAACGTTTCTGGAAAATGTGGAAAAAAAATGAAAACGCAATTTTTTTATGCAAAGTTGTCCATTTATAAGATATTGCCAACACATAGCCTGTACATAGCAAAAATTACACCCCAAAATACATTCTGCTGCTCCTCCTGAGTATGGCGATACCACATGTGTGGGACTTTTTCACAGCCTGACCACATACAGAGGCCCAACATGCAAGGAAGACCAACCGGTGTTCTAGGGACACATAGCATACACATGACAAGAATTACACACCAAAATACATTATGCTAAGCAAAGGGTAAACAAAAAATGTACCTGTGGTTTTAGTAGCGCAGTTGTCCACGGGATGATAGCACTGGTCCAGGCAGCAGGCAGGGACTTGGTCAGCAAAAGAAAATGCAATTGTCCAGGCAACAGGCATGATGGCATAGGTCCTACAGGCAGCAGGCAGAAGTAGGGCCTCGTTCAGGACAGAATGGGGACAGGGGTAGAGGCTTCTCCCACCCAAATCTCTTTGAAGCCTCCGGGCAACCAGACCCTAATCTAGAATGAGAAAACAAAAACAATAGTTTTCTTCATCCAGAAAAACAATTCTGGAGCCCCTCACATGTGAGACCCCTGTGCTTTGAATCCCACTAGTCCACTGGCAGGGTAAAAGATCAGTCCAAGAGGCAGGCAAAAAGAATGGTCAAACGGTCCAGGGTCAGTTCCAGATCAGGCAGAGGTATAAACAGAATCGGTAGGCATAAGCGTGGTCAAATAACAGTCCAGGGTCAGTTCCATATCAGGCAGAGGTATAAACAGAATCGGTAGGCAAAAGCGTGGTCAAATAACAGTCCAGGGTCAGTTCCATATCAGGCAGAGGTATAAACAAAATCGGTAGGCAGAATCGTGGTCAAATAACAAGCCAGGGTCAAATACAGAGCAAGCAGAGGCATAAGGGGTGTAAAGGTAAATGGCAGGAAGTGACTAATAATTTAGTAAGGAATGATAACGGCGGAAACAGCCGTCTATGCAGAGGCCTGGTTGGGAAGGGCATTGGGCACAATAAAAACGGGTGTCTCTTCTCACTCCATCTTTGGAGCACACCCGGCATTTTTTTGGGGAATTTCGGCCTGTTGGTCCGGGAGGGATTTTATCTGGGAAGTGGCGCTCGTAGAGTCGGCTTACCACATCGGATCGAATGGTTGCTGGTGGGTTGCTGGTGTATAAAAGGGCAGTGGTGATTTCCTCCTGGAAGTAAAGGTAGGATTTGGGTCTTGGAGTGGATTTTCGATATAATACGTACGTGTTGTATATGGCCAAATTGAATAAGTAAATTGAAACTTTTTTATACCACTGGTATGATCGTCTTGTGGAAAGGTAGGGCTCGATCATTTGATCATTGAAATCGACACCCCCCATGAACTTATTGTATTCGTGGATACATTTAGGTTTCTGGATTTGCCCATTCCTCCTTCTGATGGTAACGCATGTATTGTTGTGGATGGTAGAAAGCACGTACACATCCCTTTTGTCCCTCCATTTCACGGCCAGAACTTCCTCATTGCGTGCACTCGCCGTCTCCCCTTTTCTTAGCTTCTTGGTGACGAGGCTTTGAGGAAAGCCCTTCCGGTTCGACCGTACGGTGCCGCATGCGGGTGTCTTCTTTCTATACAGGTTTCGGAAAAGGGGCAAACTTGTGTAGAAATTGTCCACATACAAGTGGTAGCCTTTCTCCATGAGCGGGTTTAGGAGTTGCCAAACAATTTTCCCGCTGGTTCCTATGTAGTCTGGGCAATTAGGGGGGTGTAGCTGGCTGTCCTTTCCTTCATATATGTTGAAGGCATAGGTATATCCGGTGGCACGGTCACATAATTTGTAGAGCTTCACTCCATAGCGGGCCCTTTTGGAGGGCATAAATTGCTTTATGCCGAGCCTGCCAGAAAATTTGACAAGTGACTCGTCAACACAGATGTTTTGGTCCGGGGTAAACAACTGGGGGAAAATTTGGGAAAAATAATCTAGTAGTGGCCGAATCTTATAAAGTTTGTCAAAATTTGGGTCATCTCGGGGAGGGCACTGGGTATTGTCACTATAGTGTAGGAATCGCATGATCATTTGATATCTGGACCTGGGCATTTTTGAGGAAAAGACGGGCATGTGGTATATGGGGCGTTTTGACCAATATGAACGTACTTCGTTTTTGTGGTTTAGTCCCATACAGAATACGAGGCCCAAAAAATTTTTAAACTCTTCCAATGTAAGGGGTCTCCATTGGAAGGGACGGGCATAATAGGATGTGGGGTGACTGGAAATAAATTGTTGGGCATAGAGATTGGACTGGGAAACAATTGCGGAAAGCAAGTCCTCAGTAAAAATTAAACTGAAAAAATCTATTGGGGCAAAATTTTCTGTGTCCACTTGGACTCCTGGCTGGGCAGTGAAAGGGGGAATGTTGGCTTCTCCTGAATTAGGAGGAAGCCACAATGGGTACTGAAGGGAATAGGGAAGGCTGGCATGGGACCTACTGGTACGTGACCTTGCTTGACGAGGTGTTGCGGTTCTGGTGGATGGCACAGCGGTGCTGGTGGATGGCACAGCAGTGCTGGTGGATGGCACAGCAGTGCTGGTGGATGGCACAGCAGTGCTGGTGGATGGCACTGCCTCCTTAGCAATACGCCTTCGTCTGGCGGGCGGACCCTCTTCCTCCTCTTCTTCCTCTTCTTCCTCTTTCTCCTCTTCTTCCTCTTCTTCCTCCTCTTCCTCATCTTCCCCCTCTTCCTCCTCTTCCTCATCTTCCCCCTCTTCCTCCTCTTCACTGCTAACTATCGGCTCATAGTCAACATCAGATCCGGCGTCTGACCTTGCGGAGGAATCCGAATCGCAGAGCTCCCCGTTGCTCTCGTCGGCCGCAATAATTTCGTATGCCTCCGTAAGTGAAAAAGATCTTTTAGCCATGACAAAAGATGGCACGTGGCACTGATGACACTGACAGGTGGCACTGACGGCAAATGGGACTGGCAGATGGCACGGGCAGATGGCAGATGGCACTGATGGCAGGTAGCACTGATGGCAGGTGGCACTGATGGCAGGTGGCACTGATGGCACTGATGGCTGACGGCACTGATGGCACGGGCAGATGGCACGGGCAGATGGCACGGGCAGGTGGCACTGGCGGCAGGTGGCACTGATGGCAGGTGGCACTGATGGCTGACGGCACTGATGGCACGGGCAGATGGCACGGGCAGGTGGCACGGGCAGGTGGCACTGGCGGCAGGTGGCACTGATGGCTGACGGCACTGATGGCACGGGCAGATGGCACGGGCAGGTGGCACGGGCAGGTGGCACTGGCAGGTGGCACTTTTGGCAGATTGCACTTTTGGCAGATTGCACTTTTGGAAGATTGCACTTTTGGCAGGTGGCACTGATGGCAGGGGCAGGTGGCACTGATGGCAGGGGCAGGTGGCACTGATGGCAGGGGCAGGTGGCACTGATGGCAGGGGCAGGTGGCTCTGATAAATGCACTGGCTGGTGGCACTGGCTGATGGCACTGGAAGGTGGCACTGGAAGGTGGCACTGGCAGGGACTGTGGGTAGTGTTTGTGTCACTCACTGTTTTTTTTTTTTTGACTGTAACGATGGATACACTGTAAAAGGCTTTCTCTCCTCACACGCGGTCTGTGTGTAAGGAGAGAAAGCCGGCGATGAGAGATGATCTCATTTGTTTACATTCGAGATCATCTCTCATTGGACGGCTAGATCGAATGCTGAATGGCCGCTGTGATTGGCCATTCAGCACGATCTGTGATTGGCTGTGTCCGAGGGACACGGCCAACACAGTTTTCTGCAGAAGCGCGATCGCGGGGACGCGCTTCCAGCAGAGAAACGACAGGCCGTTTAAAAACGGCCACTTGGCACTTCAGGTCCGCGCTGCAGACGTATTTTTACTATAGCGCGGATCTGAAGTGGTTAAAGTACATGAGACCGGATCGCTCTTACTGTAGATTGCATTGCACTGTACACACACACAGCACCCCCATCTCCTCCAAAGGCTGCTCAGTGCTCACCTCCCAGCAGCAACAAATTTGTATAGGGGGCGGTGTGTGTACAGTGCCATGCGATCTACAGTAAGAGCGATCCGGTCTCATGTACTGTAAAGACCAGCACTCTTCTGACAGGAGGGGAGAACAAAACACAGCACACCTCCCGCTGGCACTTCTTCTCTCACCGCTCCAAGCTGCCGTCTCCTCATTCCAGCTGTGAGTGTGGGCAGAGAGGGGGCGGGGGAGGCAGCTCAGCAGCGGCCAGCCAGGGGGGGCATAACAACCCACTCCGGCATCCCCTAAATCCAGCCCTGTGTCTCTCACCTAGCAGCTGAAAGCCGTGGGAGCGAGATGGAGAGAAACCGACTTTGAGTCGCTGTCATTCTTTATTCTCTGCTCCACCAATCCTCCTGCTGTCTGGGCCCCTTGTGTGCCCTGGCCCCCTACAGGAGGGCTGGTGGTCCCCCCCCTATCAGCGGCCCTGCACTTACCTCCTTTGTTGCAGTGGATTTGCACAGTGCAGCCCCAATCCTCCTCTTCTCTGGTCCTTCTTCTGTGATCCTGGCCCATCACTCCTGGTCAGTGCCCCCACATAGCAAGAAGCTTGCTATGGGGACACCTGAGCCCAGTCACAGCTCCCTGGGTCCATTCAGACATGGAGCCACGACTTGGCCCTGCCCCTTCTCCCCCCGGATTGGCTAGATGACTTTGATTGACAGCAGTGGGAGCCAATGGCACAGGGTGCAACTGCACTTTGCAAAGTGAACAGTCTTTTTGCCTTTGGTAAATCAACCCCATTGACTGAGCATTGTCACTGGGACAGGAAGTATGTTACTGGCAGGTAGACACGTGCAATTCGTTAAGTTCCAACTTAGTTTTTTAACGAATTTTGACAAATTCATTAATTACGAAATGTCCAAAATTCCAAATTTTTCAATTTCTGAATTTTCGGATTTCTAAAGTTTCAAATTTCCGAATATTCGAATTTCCGAAATTTGAAAAATTTGGAAAATTCTAAATTCGTAAATTTTAAAATCGAAAATTCGGAAATTTGAAAATTCGGAAATTTTCTAAAACTCTAAAATTCAGAACTTGAAAGTTCCGAATTCGTTGACAAAATCATTAACTCTTTTTTGGAAATTTTGGAAATTCAGAATTTTGGAAATTCAAAAATTTGCATTTCAGAAATTCCAATTTTCGGAATAACGAAAATTCGAAAATTAGAATTAGAAAATCTGAAAATTTTGATTTCCGAATGTCAGAATTTCGGAATTCCCACATTCCAAATTTTAGATTTTTCAAATTTCCGAATTCCCGAATTCCGATTTTTCGAATTTCCGAATTTTCGAATTTCCAGAATTTCTGAATTTCTGAAAAAAGCTAAAGAACGAATGAAACGAAAATAAACACATTTTTCGGCAGTGCACATGTCTACTGGCAGGATCCCCAGGTGAAAATAAAGGGAACACTAATGCAAACAAATCTAAGGGCTGGAAAGCTGCGATATATTACATTGTTGTTTTTTTTCTAATTTTTTATTTTTAAGAGAACAGGGCCATTTACAAGTGACCATGCTGTAGTGGAAATACATAACAGAACTTACAGAGTCCAAATTCCATTACAGTAACATAGGTCAGAGAGATATGACGAATAGACCAACCTGGTCAGTCATAAAAAAAAAGGAAAAGAACCGAAAACCAATAAATGGCCCTTAACCCAAAGGGAGCAGGGGATACATTGGGTCTGATATACAGCAGCAATGGGATAGGCATGGAACAATAAGTGGAAAACAATTGTGATAACTATAATTTGATTACTTTTTTGTAGGCATGCCAGCGGAAACAACCACCGCCATTTGCAGTATGATTATGGGTGGAATATTCGAGAAGTTCTCCAAACTTAAAGTTTGCTTTGCCCATGGAGGTACGAGGTTTACTCATTTTTGACCTGGTTCCCTCTAATACAAATGATTGTATACATATTACTGGGTGGTAACACTTAAAGCGGGAGTTCACCCATAAAACATTTTTTTCAAAGAATGCCCTTAGATGGATGCTCGTTTTGTCTAGGGGAATCGGCTAGTTGTTTTAAAATATGATCCGTACTTACCGTTTTCGAGATGCATCTTCTCCGTCGCTTCCGGGTATGGGTCTTCGGGAGCGGGCGTTCCTTCTTGATTGACAGTCTTCCGAGAGGCTGCCGACGGACGCATCCATCGCGTCACTAGTAGCCGAAAAAAGCCGAACGTCGGTGCGGCTCTATACTGCGCCTGCGCACCGACGTTCGGCTTCTTTCGGAAAATCGTGACGCGATGGATGCGACCGTCGGAAGCCTCTCGGAAGACTGTCAATCAAAATAGGAACGCCCAGTCCCGCAGCCCATACCTGGAAGCGGCGGAGAAGATGCATCTCGTAAACCGTAAGTACGGATCATATTTTAAAACAACTAGCCGATTCCCCTAGACAAAATGAGCATGAAGCTAAGGGACAAAATTGTTATGTACGGGTGAACCCCCGCTTTAAATATTCTTGGTGCCCACCCAATTTCTCCCTTTATTACTATTGAAAAAAAATTGTAAAATGTACATCCACCGTGACAGTCAATAGATGTCCAAATAATATTTATACAATTTGATATTTATTCAAATGACATCCTAACATTGGCTTTTTAAAAAATATGGTACAGCATATTGTCAATACTTAACCACTTAAGACCCGGACCAAAATGCAGGTAAAGGACCTGGCCAGTTTTTTGCGATTCGGCACTGCGTCGTTTTAACTGACAATTGCGCGGTCGTGCGACGTGGCTCCCAAACAAAATTGGGGTCCTTTTTTTCCCACAAATAGAGCTTTCTTTTGGTGGTATTTGATCACCTCTGCGTTTTTTATTTTTTGCGCTATAAACAAAAATAGAGCGACCCACGGCTGGGCACTTAAAGAGGACGTACAGGTACGTGCTTGTGTCCAACTGTGCCATTCTGCCGACGTATGTCTGCAGGAGGCGGTCCTTAACCACTTAAGACCCGGACCAAAATGCAGCTAAAGGACCCGGCCAGGTTTTGCGATTCGGCACTGCGTCGCTTTAACAGACAATTGCGTGGTTGTGCGACGTGGCTCCCAAACAAAAATGGCGTCCTTTTTTTTCCCCACAAATAGAGCTTTCTTTTGGTGGTATTTGATCACCTCTGCGGTTTTTATTTTTTGTGCTATAAACAAAAATAGAGCGACAATTTTGAAAAAAATTCAATATTTTTTACTTTTTGCTATAATAAATATCCCCCAAAAAGATATAAAAAAAAAAAAAAAAATTTCCTCAGTTTAGGCCGATACGTATTCTTCTACATATTTTTGGTAAAAAAAAACGCAATAAGCGTTTATCGATTGGTTTGCGCAAAATGTATAGCGTTTACAAAATAGGAGATAGTTTAATTGCATTTTTATAATTTTTTTTTTTTTACTACTAATGGCGGCGATCAGCGATTTTTTTTTAGACTGCGACATTATGGCGGACACTTCAGACAAAAATGCTATAAAAATGCATTGTTTACTGTGAAAATGACAGTGCAGTTTAGGAGTTAATCACTAGGGGGCGCTGTAGGGGTTAAGTGTGACCTCATATGTTTTTCTAACTGTCGGGGGGCGGGGATGGATGTGTGATGTCATTGATCGTGTTTCTCTATATTAGGGAACACACGATCAATAAAGCTGCCACTGTGAAGAACGGGGAAGCTGTGTTTACACACAGCTCTCCCCGTTCTTCAGCTCCGGGGACCGATGGCGGGACTCCAGCAGCAATCGGGTCCGCGGGTACCGCGGCCGCGGAGCTTCGGACCGCATCGCGGGCATGCGCTGCGGGCGCGCGCCTGCGACCCACGGCTGGGCACTTAAAGAGGACGTACAGGTACCTGCTTGTGCCCAGCCGTGCCATTCTGCCGACGTATATCTGCAGGAGGCGGTCCTTAAGTGGTTAAAGTGGAGTTTCCATCCCAAATTTTTTTTTTCATTATTGTGCTCATTAGACCTAAAAAATAAAAAAATACATGTTTTACTCATCTGGAAATGCCTGTTGCTATGCAGTCCCACGAAATCTGCCTTTGGAATCACCTAGGATTCTGACATCCTCTCCCTCTAATGCTCCTGGGAAATGTGTGTCATCATTTCCCAGGATGCAGTGCGCTACCCAATTATCACTCCCCATCCAAGACTTCCAGGAAGTAAGTGCTTGCAGGCTTCACAATGCCCACAAGCAAAATGGCAACGATGTGGACATAGTTTTATAAACTATCTTTTTTGAATATCTATGCGGAGCGGCGGCGGATTGTAAAATAGTAAGTGACCAGATTTATATTATAAAAACGCAGGATGAAAGGACATACATTTAAAAAATGCTAATTGTGGTTAGACAATTGCACATGTCTAATTACAGATTCAGTACTGGATACTACAGCTCTACCATTTTAAAAATGTGTGACTGTCATTGAAATTGTAAACCAACTCTGTGTATAAGGGGCCCCTTTCAACCTGAAGTGCTCCGGGCCGCCCAAGGACTAAAACTGGCTCTGTTCATAGTCCTGAAGAAGGAAGATGTTTCTGCGAAACATGTAGACTTCTTGGATTTTGTTTATCATCGAGTAACATCATCTAACAGTTACAGTATACAACAATTAGGGTTGGCTGAAGGAAATAGATGGCCTAGTGTGTGTGTTGATTGTAATTGCCGGGGGTTCATTGTATGTGCTGGTTGTACACACAAACCAAAACAAAACATTTTTGTACTCAAAATTACATTTTTTCTTATATTTTATTACCTTTTTTTAATACTGTGTTCTTTGTGCTCTATAAATGTATCATTATTGTTTTAATAATTTACTATAATGTATTAATTATTATGTGTTTATTATTATTATTATATATAGGTGGATCCTTCCCCTTTACCGTAGGTCGCATTAACCATGGTTTCAACGTGCGTCCTGATCTCTGTGCTATTCACAATAAGGAACCCCCCGAAAAATACCTTGGATCTTTCTACACAGACTCCCTGGTACATGACCCGAGAGCCCTAGAACTCCTGATCGATGTGATTGGAGAGGTGAGTTGTTGTGTCATTGTCGAGATACAATGGACCACATTTTCTAAACGTGAGCTCACCCAACAAACAGTTCCCTTACCAAAAAAACCTTTGCAGGTACATGCTTGTATTGGAGAACGTAGCCATGTTCAATAGACATGTGCACTTCGTTTAGTTCCGAATTCATTTTTTAACGCATTTCGTCAAATTCGTAAAAATATCCGGATTAAAGAAAATGCGTTTAACCACTTAAGGACCGCCTAACGCCGATATACAGGGCCGCTGATAGAAATCATGGGGCCCCATACAGCCTACCTGACGGGGCGTCTTCAGCTCCACCCCTGGTCCCGCCCCTGGTCTCTCCTTTGGTCCCACCCCTGGCCATATTGTGCTGCAGACAGTGCTACCCATGCCATGCCGCCAATGCCATATTGTGCTGCAGACAGTGCCACCCATGCCATGCCACCAATGCCATATTGTGCTGCAGACAGTGCCACCCATGCTGCCATTGGCAACACATTACGGCATTGGCAGCATAGGTGGCACTGTCTGCAGCACATTACGGCATTGGCAGCATGGGTGGCACTGTCCCTGCAGGCAGCACATGTGTTATGGGCCATAACGCATGTGCTACCTGCAGACAGTGCCAGCCATGCGCCCAATGCCATACTGTATTGTGCTGCAGACAGTGCCACCCATGACACTAATGCCATAACGCATGTGCTACCTGCTGACAGTGCCAGCCATGCGGCCAATGCCATATTGTGCTGCAGACAGGTTAGCGTCATGGGTGGCACTGTCTGCGGCACAATATGGCATTGGCGGCATGGCTGGCACTGTCAGCAGGTAGCACATGCGTTATGGGCCATAACGCATGTGCTACCTGCAGACAGTGCCACCCATGCCGCCAAAGCCATAATGTATAGATGCTGCTGCAGTAGATCTTGAATCCCCTCCCCCCCCCCCCCCCAAGCAAGTACACACCTGTTAGCCGAGCCCCAGCCAAAAGTCACTTCCTCCCTGATCCTGCAGTACTGCTGCCTGGACTCGCCGGAGTGTCAGTCTGACAGTTTCACAAACAGTCAGATGCCAGGTGCTTCTTTTTTTCCTTTCTGTCAAAGCCGCTGCTCGTCTCACTGTTTCTTCTCTCAGCTGAGTGAAGAACAGAGCAGAGCACCAAGAGCGGAGGGAGAGGAATCACTCCGCGGCACCAGGGAAGGACACGCTGGCCGGGACTTGAGTCAGCATTAGGAGCGGGCGCGGAAGAGAAGAGACCTTCTTCCGCGCCACAAATAGAAAAAATAATCCCTTCCTGCTGCCACCTACACGAACGGAACACTGAAGGTATTGCGGTATAAAAAATAAAAAAAAACGTAAAAAGCAATGCATTAAACAATGTTCAGTCAGGGCTGTGGAGGTTTTTTTTCTACATTAATTAGTTCTCTCTGGAGGTTGCCTGGGCCCCCTGCTGGCCGGGCCTGGTACAACAGGGCCAGTTGTACTGGCCTATCAGTGGCCCTGCCGATATACGTCCGCAGAATGGCACGGCTGGGCACGGGCATGTACCTGTATATCGCCTTTAAGAGCCCAGCCGTTTGTCACGCTCGCAACCCGGTCTGAAGCTCAGTGACCGCGCCCGCGGGGCCTGCGGACCCGATCGCTGCCGGTGTCCCGCGATCCGGTCATGGAGCCGAAGAACGGGGAGAGGTGACACACCTTCCCCGTTCTTCTCTGTGGCAGTGTCACTGATCGTCTGTTCCCTGTTATAGGGAGTGACGATCAGTGACACACACCTACAGCCACGCCCCCCTACAGTAAGAATCACTCTCTTAGGGAACACTTAACCCCTTAGCGCCCCCTAGTGGTTAACCCCTTCACTGCCATTGTCATTTGCACAGTAATCAGTGCATTTTTATAGTATTTTGCGCTGTGAAAATGACAATGGTCCCAAAAATGTGTCAAAAGTGTCCAATGTGTCCACCAAAATGTCGCAATCACAAAAAAAATCGCTGATCGCCGCCATTACTAGTAAAAAAAAAATATTAATATAAATGCCATAAAACTATCCCCTATTTTGTAAAAGCTATAACTTTTGCGCAAACCAATTAAAGTGGAGGTTCACCCAAAAACTCAATTTTTAACATTAGGTTGAGGCTCATTTGGTGTTTTTTTTTAAATCGAAGCTGTACTTACCGTTTTAGAGATAGATCTTCTCCGCCGCTTCCAGGTATGGGCTGCGGGACTGGGCGTTCCTATTTGATTGACAGGCTTCCGACGGTCGCATACAGCACGTCACGATTTTCCGAAAGTAGCCGAACGTCGGTGCGCAGGTGCCGTATAGAGCCGCACCGATGTTCGGCTTCTTTCGGCTACTCCTGACGCGATGTATGTGACCGTCGGAAGCCTGTCGGAAGCCTGTCAATCAAATAGGAACGCCCAGTCCCGCAGCCCATACCCAGAAGCGGCGGAGAAGATCTATCTCTAAAACGGTAAGTACTGCTTTGATTTAAAAAAAAACACCCGATTCTGCTTCCCAAAATGAACATCAATCTAATGTTAAAAAAAAATTCGGGTGAACTCCCGCTTTAATAAACGCTTATTGCGATTTTTTTTTTTTACCAAAAATACGTATCGGCCTAAACTGAGGAAAAATAAATGTTTTTTAATATATTTTTGGGGGATATTTATTATAGCAAAAAGTTAAAAATATTGAATTTTTGTTTATAGCCCAAAAAAAAACGCAGAAATGATCAAATACCACCAAAAGAAAGCTCTATTTGTGGGGAAAAAGGACACCAATTTTGTCTGGGAGCCACGTCGCACGTTGTCAGTTAAAGCAACCCAGTGCGGAATCGCAAAAAGGGGCAAGGTCCTTAACCTGCATAATGGTCCGGGTCTTAAGTGGTTAACAAACTTTTCCAAATAGTCGAAAAAAAAATTAAATAAAATTTGGGAATTTGAAAAAAATACTAAATAAAAAAAAAAACAGAAATAATAAAAAAAAAAAAATGTGCATCAGTTTTTATTAGGAAAGCAAGGGACTGGCAGGAACACCGGGGATTTCACACAAAGGAAGCAATACATAGAAAACAGGATACATATCAGGAATATAAAAATGTTAAGTTTACATAATGTATTCTTTAATTATTGTTATTTTACAACACATGCACTTACCCTGTACTATTACTCCCATCATTGCCTGTTTTTTTAAAGTTTTTCTCTAAGGCTTAGTACACACGACCGAACATGTCTGCTGAAACTGGTCCGCGGACATGTTTGGTCGTCTGTACGGCCGACCGGACCGTTTTCCAGCGGACATTTGTCCAGCCGACCGTTTTCCGGCGGACAAAAATTTCTTAGCATGCTAAGAAACTTGTCCGCTGGAACGATGTCCACCGGACATGTCCAATGGTCAGTATGACCGATCGGACATGTCCGCTGGCCCGAGAACCCGCGCATGACGTCGAAGTGATTCGATGCATGCGTGGAAGCATTTAACTTCCGGCTTCGTGCACGTCGCCGCGTCATCGTCGCCTTCACGTCGTCGTCACGTCACCGCGTATTCTGTCCGCGCGGATTTTGGTTTGATGGTGTGTACAACCATCAGACCAAAATCTCCGAGCGGACATGTCCGATGAAAACGGTCCGTGGACCGTTTTCATCGGACAGATCCGGTTGTGTGTACGAGGCCTAAGTGCTCTCATTTATCTGCTGCAACCCAAACATGCTGCAAGGGGCTTTCACATAAACCTGACCCTAGTGTGTGCATGCGTTTGTATGATTGTAGTAAGGCTATGACAGCTTATTTTGAGCAGAGACTGATCTGGATGCTCCGTGGATTTTTGTAAAGCCCAGCAGAATTGGCTTGCATCTGCAAATAAAACAAATGATAGACCCGACCTCTTCCGAAAACTGTGCAAGCTTGATTGAGCGATGTCTAAAAAATATTTAGTAAATACTGCCCCCTGCAGGATTATACGTAGCTTACAAATTGTTTTCCCTATAACACTTTTAGTGTAATACAGTAAAACCTTGGTTTGAGAGCAACTTGGTTTGAGAGCGTTTTGCAAGACAAGCAAATTTTTTAAATACATTTTGACTTGATATACAAGCGATGTCTTCATATACAAGTAGTGCCATGTCACAGATGAGTATAAAAGAAGAGAGGCGCCTCTGATGCCGTGTACACACGATCATTTTTCGGGTTGTAAACAATGAAGTTTTTCAGTTTTTTTTTTTCAACTTGATCATTAAAACGGCCTTGCCTACACACGATCGTGAAAAAAAAATGCTCTAGCAAAGCGCGGTGACTTATAACAAGTACGACGGCACTATAAAGGGGAAGTTCCATGCGGATGACGCCACCCTTTGGGCTGCTTTAGCTGATTCTGTGTTAGTAAAAGACGATTTGCGCTTTTCTGTCTGTTACAGCGTGATGAATGTGCTTACTCCATTGCGAACGGTAGTTTTACCAGAACGAGCGCTCCCGTCTCATAACTTGCTTCTGAGCATGCGCGGGGTTTTCACGTCGTTAAAGCCCACACACGACCATTTTTTACAACCCGAAAAACGACAACGTTACAAACGTCGTTAAAAAATCGTGCATGTACCGATTTTCAGAACCGAAAAATGCTCTGGAGCCCACACACAATCGTTTTTAATGACATTTTAAAAAAACTTAATTTTTTACAACCTGAAAAATGATTGTGTGTACGCGGCATAAGTGTAGCAATATGGTTACATTTTGAAGGTATGAATACGGTTACATTAATGAAGGTACAACATTTAGCAACATATTGCTACACTTAGAGGCGCCTCTCTTCTCTTTTATACTCTGGAGCTCCTGCTGGATTTTGCTTCTAAGCCCCTTGCGGAGGCTTCCATTTGTGGATGGACATTTTATGGTTACACAACCAATCACATTGCTATAATCTTTTTATATGGACTATAAACTGAAGGACTTATGAATAAATGGTTGTGAAACGAATCATTTGAGTTTCTATTATTTCTTATGGGGAAATTTGCTTTGATATACAAGTGCTTTGCATTACAAGCATGTTTCTGGAACGAATTATGCTCGCAATCCAAGGTTTTCCTGTATTTTGGAAACTGGACGAAGAACCTCAGAAGTCCTTCAGGGACAGAAAAACCTGTGACCATGTCCTAATAATAATCCAGCCACACATGGTGCTAAATTAAAACTAAACTTTAGGTATGGTACCGTATTTGCCGGTGTATAAGACGACCTTTTATACTTAAAAATTTGGCTCAAAAATCGGGGGTTGTCTTATACGCCGGATGCAGACTGCAGGTGTCCATTTTTAAAAAGCCGCGCCTCCTCCTCATGCTAAACCCTAAACAACCACTTTTTGTTACAGGTAAGCCTATAATAAGGCTTACCTGTAGCTTCCCTGGATATCTCCTAAACCTGCACAATTTAGGAGATATCCCCTGTCATCGGCACATGCGCACTGTGCCGTTGCTTCAGTAAGTGTGCCGTTACCGGTGGCTCCTGCACGCATGCGCGGGAGTGACGTCATTGCGGCTCTGGCCAACCACTCAGAACAGGCCTCGCCATGGTCAACCAAAGAAGTTGAGTGCACATGCACTTAACTTTGACGAGAAGGCCTGGTTCGCAGTCTCCACTCTAATTCATCCCAAAGATGTTAAGGTCAGGACTCTGTACAGGCCAGTCAAGTTCCTCCGACGCAAACTCGCTCATCCATGTCTTTATGGACCTTGCTTTGTGCACTGGTCCAAATTGTTTGGTGGAGAAGGGATTATGGTGTGGGGTTGTTCTTCAGGGGTTGGGTTGGCCCCTTAGTTCCAGTGAAGGGAAATCTTAAGGCATCAGCATACCAAGACATTTTGGACGATTTCATGCTCCCAACTTTGTGGCAACAGTTTGGGGACGGCCCCTTCCTGTTCCAACATGACTGCACACCAGAGCAAAAAGCAAAGCCCATAAAGACATGGGTGAGTGAGTTTGGGGTGGAGGAACTTTTTTTTTTTTTTTTTTTTTTTTTTTTTTTTTGCCACTTCAGACTTCACCACAGCGAGAGACTTGCTCATGATTTTATTCATAATTCCGTCTCTACATCTGGTTTAGCATCATTTGTGGTGTATTTCTTTTGCAAGTTTATATAATTTTTATTTTGTTTATTTGTTTATTTTTATCTTTTCCCTTTTTTTTTTTTTTTTTTTTCCTCACCGTTTAAAACTCACTCTTTTATAGTGAGTACGGAATTTTTAAAAGGTTTTATCTGCGTGACAAAGAAATACCCAACCCCCCATTTCCCCCCTCCCAAGACTAAATCCCCCCTCCCCCCCCCTACCCACCCCCGCCCTTGACCATCCCACGACTCCACTATAAGAATTCATTCCCTTAATTGAAAAATGCGTTACTATTCCTCTCTCAGGTTTTCTGCGAACCTCCAGGACTTTTTAAATTCCAACCAGGGTACCCATATATCCTTTTCCCCTACCTTGTGTTTATAGCTCCCGTATTTTAATTTCTCTCTCCTATAAGTGTCCTCTACGGAGTCGATCCACTCCCACATTTGCGGACTTTTCGCGTCTCTCCATTTAAGGGGAATCAAACGTTTCGCCGCGTTCAACAAATGAGGGATCAGTGAACCCTTATACTCCTTCTCTGGAATCTCCCCCCCATGAAAGAGCACTACCCATGGGTTATCTTCCACTTCTTTTTTTGTTATTACCTTTATAAGGGCCAAGATTTTTTTCCAGTAAGCTTTAATTTTCAAGCAGTCCCACCAAAGGTGTGCCATTGTTCCTCTAGACTCACAACCTCTCCAGCATTTCTCTGACTCTCCCCCTCTGAATTTTGCCATTTTGTCTGGGGTGGCGTACCACCTCGTCAAACATTTGAAGTTCATCTCGGCAGTTCTTACATCTACTGCCGAGGTGTGAGTCATTTTCAGGATTCTTCCTATGGTCGTTTTCCCCCTTGGGACCCCTAAGTCTGTTTCCCATTTTTGGATGTATTTAAGCGTGTCCAACTCTTCCGTTCTCAGCAAGTAACTATAGATTTTAGATATATTTCCCTTTGAGCTTTCGATGCTACACAATTGTTCCAATAAGGTATAATCCTCTTGTGACCTCAAAGGATGTGGTAGGCGCTTGACGAATGACACTAACTGCAAGTATCTCCACTCGTCGAGCGCCCTAATTCCAGTCCTATATTTAATATCGTGAAGTGACCTAATTTTGCCATCTAGTGTTATATCTTTTAACTGTGTTCTATTTGTGATCCAATTCCCCCCTACTTCTTTTGTCCCTGGGGTGAAATATTCGTTTTCTTTTAAATCGATAAAGGGTGAGTTGAATTCTGTTTTTAATTGTTTGTGCAATCTATCCCAGATCCTCCATGCATTATGAGTAATTGTGTGTGTTGAGGTGTGTAAGGATCTGTGTTGTGGTGGGTTCCAAATTAATCTCCCTAACTGTGCCCTCGCTAATGTGCATTCAATATTTATCCATCTTTTGTCCTGGGATTCTTTAGCCCATTCTATAACCCGTGAGAGGACCGAAGCATTATAATACAATCTTATGTCGGGTATAGCTAAGCCTCCATTTTTCTTGGCCCGTTTTAGGATTTGAGCGGACACCCTGTGTTTTTTATTTTTCCAAATATAGTTCATTATGAGGGAGTTAATTATTTTAATATATGACGGTGGTAGGTATATTGGGACCATTTGAAACTTGTATAGGATTTTTGGGATAAGAACCATTTTTACTACATTTATCCTCCCGAACCACGAAATTGGTCTATTAAATATGTTTTTAATTTCACTTTTTATTTCGTTGAGCAGGGGGATAAAGTTTATTCTATATATTTTCTTTATGGAATTTGCCAGTTTTATTCCCAGATATTTTATTTCTTTTTGCCATTTAAAATTATATTTCTTCCGCAGATATTGTTCTTCTTCTTTAAGAATGTTAATATTTAGGATCTCCGTCTTTTCTATATTCATTTTGAAATTTGACACCTCACCATATTGTTTTAAGGTGGCTATTAGCTTCGGGAGGGTGACTCTTGGGCTACTTATATAGAAAAGAATGTCGTCTGCAAAAGCAGATAGTTTGTGCTCATCTTCTCCAACCTCCATTCCATATATTTCTGGATTTTGTCGGACCATTGCCAGCAGGGGTTCCAATGATAAGACAAAAAGAAGAGGGGACAGGGGACAGCCCTGCCTGGTTCCATTTCTCATCTCAAAGGGTGCGGATAAAGATCCATTGATCTTGATCCTAGCACATGGGTGAAAATAAAGCGTTTTGATCCATTTGATCATCCTTGGGCCAATTCCTATACATTCTAGAGTTTGTATCAGGAACCCCCAGTCTACCCTGTCAAACGCTTTCTCAGCGTCTACTGACAGGAATAGACCGGGGGTCCCTCTTTCTTTGATCAGCTCCATGAGAAGAAGTGCCCTAACCCCATTGTCCTTTCCCTCTCTCCCAGGTATGAAACCGACCTGGTCTGGGTGAACAATGGCAGTCATCACCCCCTTCATTCGTTCGGCCAAAATTTTTGCATACAGTTTGGTATCTGCATTCAGGAGTGAGATAGGTCGGAACCCTGAGCAATTCGTATTGTCCTTTCCCTCTTTTTTAATGACAGTGATCGTAGCTGTTAATGCCTCTCTGCTCATCTCATAGTCTCGCCCCAACCCATTGAAATATTGACATAGTCTAGGGACTAAGATAGTACTAAACCTTTGTATGTAGGCCGACGTGAAGCCGTCTGGTCCCGGGCTTTTCCCTTTGGGAGTGTTTTTTAAGACCTCACTTATCTCCTGTTCAGTAATACTTTCCTCCATTCTTTCTATCTCATACTCTTCTATCTTCGGTAGATTAGTTTGCCGTAAAACTTCCCTGATCTTATCCTTTTTTTCGACAGGGTCCCTGATCTTCTGTTGGACATTGTATAGTTTTTCGTAATAGCTTCTAAAAGATTCTGCTATTTTATTCGTTGCGTGAACTAAGTCTCCATCCCCATTCCTGATTTTTTCGATAAAATTCCTGGTTTTCTTTTTTCTTACCATTCTGGCCAGGTTTTTACTAGGTTTATTTCCCCAGACATAACTTTCACTCTCTACCCTGTCTATGAAATTCTTGGTTTCTTGCCCGGCAAGGGCTTTATATTCATCCCTTGTTAAAGTTAACTTACAAGGGGTGGAGGAACTTGACTGGCCTGCACAGAGTCCTGACCTCAGCCCGATAGAACACCTTTGGGATGAATTAGAGCAGAGACTGCGAGCCAGGCCTTCTTGTCCAACATCAGTGCCTGACCTCACAAATGCGATTCTGGAAGAATAGTCAAAAATTCCCATAGACACACTCCTAAACCTTGTGGACGGCCTTCCCAGAGGAGTTGAAGCTGTTATAGCTGTAAAGGGAGGACACACTCATTATTGAACCCTACAGACTAAGACTGGGATACCATTAAAGTTCAAGTGTTCCAATACTTTTGACAATACACAGTGTACCACCAAAGTAAGGGATCAATTCCACACTGAGTAGCGATGTTAGAGATCACTACGATTTTCACTACAGTGGAACTTCGGATTGCGAGTAACGCGGTTTGGCAATACAAGCACTGTATTTTTTGAAACCCTAACTCGCTTTGCGAGAGTTGTCTCACAAAACGAGCAGGATTCAGGCCAAAGCGGTGTAAAGTACCGCATCTGGCCTGAGGTGGGGGGGGGGGGGCGCGGGATGCTCGGAAAGACTCGGAAATACGCCGCTCTCAAGCCTTTTTGAGGTTTGCCGAGGTCAGTCGATCTGTCCCCGGGCCTTTCCGTGTGTTCCCGAGGCTCTCCGGCGCCCCCCCCCCCCCGCCCCTGGCCACATGCGGTATTGCATGTCATTGAAGTCAATGTGAAGCAAATTATTTTCGTTTCCATTGACTTCAATGGGGAAACTTGCTTTGATATGCGAGTGCTTTGGATTACGAGCATTCTCCTGGAACGGATTCGTAACCTGAGGTTCCACTGTATCTGTGTTTCTTTTCAGGCCATTATTATTATCAGTGCAGTTTTATGATCATTTTGTAAATATTTATTTTATTTCAAAGTCTCTACCGCCTACTGATTAAACTAATAAAACTGATTAAACGAATAAATTACGAGGTGTATTTCTAATAATTTTAGTAGGACTTCCCTAAGACCTGAAAACTATTTTGAGGGTTCCTCCATGTTAAAGTGGTTGAGAAAGACTTCTCTAATGTAACTGCAGTATTCTCTGATGTTGACAGGGGGCGCCCCAATTTAATAGGGAACATTCTATTTTTCTGGAATTGCCCCTTTTAGAAAATGCAGTGTGACATTTTAGTTATTACAATCAGTAACTTTGTAATTAAAGTGGAGTTCCACCCATAAATATAACATTACATCAGTAGTTTTAAAAAAATGTCATTAGTCCTAAATATTTTTTTTAGATGCCTTCAAAGTGTTGTTGCTAGGCAGAATAGTTAATCTTCCCTCTTCCTGCACCTAGGTGCTTAATGCTTCCTAACCTACACCGCACAGACTCCTGGGAATATAGTGGGTGTAACTTTCCAGGAGTCTGTGCACTCCCCAGTCTCAAAGAATCATGTGACTTGGACAGCACAGGTGCTGAAACCTGATCTGACACTGCTTGTGCAGCACTGAGCATGTGCGAGATCTGCAAGGCTGAAATCCAGGAAGTCATACAGTCTGGCTTCATGATGCCCACACTTAAGATGGCCCCAGTCAATTTCTGTTTTATAAAGTCTCTAAATGCTGTAACAACCTAACAAAACGGACCTTAGTTTACAGACTAACTTTACTAGAATACATTAAGCTTGTGTATTACAGGGGTATTTATATTTAAAAAGTGAAATTGTGGCCGGAACTCCGCTTTAACAATTCATATTTTTCCTTTTTTTCCCCCCGAACAGGAAAAAGTGATGTTAGGAACTGACTATCCTTTTCCGTTGGGAGAGCATAATCCGGGACACCTTATTGAATCAATGGAAAATTTTGACATGAATTTAAAAGTAAGATTTTTTGTTTTTATCTTCATTTTATAATACAGATAAATATACTAGTATTATATTTTAGATATATAATATATGTACGATGTGTGTATATATATATATATATATATATATATAATTTCATATCTGAGAGTCTATGGGGCAGATCCTCGTAGCGTAGCGCATTCTGCAGTCCGGCGTAGCGTATCATAGATACGCCGTAACTTACAGTTTTTTTTTGGTATCCTGAAAGAATTTTCGCCGTAAGTTACGGCGGTGTAGTGTAACTTAGGCGGCGTAAGGGCGCGCAATTCAAATCGATGTGATGGGGGACAGTGTTTTATGTTAATACGCCGTGACCCAACGTAAATGATGTTTTTTTTTAACGCTGCATGCGCCGTCCGTGGGGGTATCCCAGTGCGCATGCTCGAAATTAAACCGGAACAAGCCAATGCTTACGACGATGATTTCATTCTACGCAAAGCCCTATTCGCGAACGACTTACGCAAACGACTTAACATTTTCAAAATTCGACGCGGGAACGACGGCCATACTTAAAATAGGATACGCCTCATATAGCAGGGGTAACGTTACGCCGGAAAAAGCCGAATGCAAACAACGTAAAGAAATGCGCCGGCCGGACGTACGTTCGTGGATCGCCGTATCTAGCTAATTTGCATACTCAACGCGGAATTCAACGGAAACGCCACCTAACGGCCAGCGTAAATATGCACCTACGATCCGACGGCGTACTAAGACGTACGCCAGTCGGAACGCTCCCTCATTCAGTCGTATCTTGTTTTGTGTATACAAAACAAAGATACGACGGGGGAACTTTGAAATTACGCGGCGTATCAATAGATACGCCGGCGTAATTCGTTTGTCGATCTGGCCCAATATCGTTATCCGCTTTCTGTTACTTCACACTATTTACAATACTGCGGCCTGTATTTTGCAGCCCATTCATAAAATGCAGATTCTTGTATTGAGCTTGTACTGCTCCATGGATTTCTCAGAAGAAGAGTGCGTTATGTGGCTTTCATAGGTCACATAACCAGGTTCTCCTTCTGACTTTTTTTTCATCTCTCAGGCTCCGTACACACGACCGGATCTATCCGCTGGGATTGATCCGCGGATCAGTTCCAGCGGACAAATCCGGTCGTCTGTACGGCCTAGCGGATATTTATCCGCGGAGATTCCTCGGGCCGATCGATTTCAATCGGATATAAATTTCTTAGCATGCTAAGAAATCTATCCGCTTGAATCGGCTCCAGCGGATCGATCCGGTGGTCTGTACAGACTCACCGGATCAATCCGTCCGCTCCCCTCCCTCGCATGCGTCGTAATGATTCGACGCATGCGTGGAAGTACTTACCTTCCAGCGTCGCACACGTCGCCGCGTCATCGTCGCGGCGGCGGCGCGACACGTCACTGCTGATGAATTCTGCACGGATTTGGATCCGATGGTGTGTACACGCCATCGGATCCAAATCCGGAGGAGGAATCTCCGCTGGAAATGATCCGGCGGATCGTTTCCAGCGGAGATCCGGTGGTGTGTACGTGGCCTCACTAGCATTCATTTTTATTTTGGGGCCAGTTTACACCATAGAAACGCAGTCCTTATGCGTTCCAGATGCTTTTCTGACACGTTCCAGTACGTTTTTGGTGCGTTTTTGATGTAGTCCAGATCTCACATTAAAGAGGTCCTGTCATGCTTTTTTTCTATTACAAGGGATGTTTACATTCCTTGTAATAGAAATAAAAGTGACTAGGGCTATTACCTTTTGTGTTCGATTAATCGTTTTGTTTTTTTAATCGATTAATCGACTAATTTCGATTAATTATAACGCACATACAGATCCAACAACTTTTAGCTGATCTCCTTGCAGGCTGATTCCCAGTGCAGCTACCAACCACTGGAAAAATGCATAGCAGGATACAAAAAACACACAAAGGCGGCGCTCGATGGGAATAGCATTAAAACTTTTATAGTCTTCAAGTAGGTAACAAAATAAATATTGCACTGGAGATAAAGTCGATGTAGCTACATAAACTGTAAAAATGGTGGGAGTAATACCAAACGGTAGCAAAAGCTGTCATAAAAACATGTAGCTAAGTATGATACTGGTATAAAAATGTGTACAACGATGCCACTGCTGAATCCAGATGAGAAGGGGTTAACATTAGTCCGTCGGCATGTAGATGTCCCATGAAGGGAACTATCACAACTCCCAGTGGATGGTTGTAGAATCCCAGGTTGATAGAGGGAAGTGATAGAGGAAAGTGTAACAGCCCTTGTGTGTGGATAGGAAGGTCCCGCCGGCATGCAGATATGAAGGCACAGCAAAGGAGCCCTTCAGATAGACACGGCAAGCCCCGCCGTCCCGCCGTTGCTGCAGCCCACTAATGGTGCGAAATACGAATTAAAATTCTTAGATAAGATTTTAGAAAAGAAAATTCTTTCGAAATTTGACCCATGTATGGCCTGCCTAAGTCAACCATTAGCTCTACTTATTTCTGTTGAGTGGGAACAGCCATAGATGGATTGAAGTGTAGTTGGTCCCTGCTGAAAAAAAAAAAAAAAAAATCCATCTATGGCCAGCTTTATGCCGCGTACAGACGGTCGTTTTTTGTGATGAAAAAAAACGACGTTTTAAAAAACGTCATTTAAAATGATCGTGTGTGAGCAAAACGTCGTTTTATGTCTTCAAAAAAACGACAAAAAAAAAAATTCGAACATGCTTGAATTTTTTGTGTCGTTTTTCAAAACTTCGTTTTTTGTTTCACAGAAATTGACCGTGTGTAGCAAAAAACGACGTTTAAAACGACGTTTTTAAACCCGCGCATGCCCAGAAGCTAGTTATGAAGCGAGCTTCAATGGAAAAAAGTGGTGAAACGTAACCTCGCTTTGCTAAAACATTGTGAGAAAAACGATGGTGTGTAGGCAACGTCGTTTTATTTCATGATGTTTCAAAAACGTCGTTTTATTTCATGATTTAAAACGTCGTTTTTTTTCATCACAAAAAACGACCGTCTGTACACGCCATCAGACCAGGAAGAGCCCTTTAGTGCATCTGTGCATGTCCTGGGCAATCAAAAATGGTAACACCGGTGGAGGGGGGTCATGATTAAAGTGGTTGTACACCTTTTACAACCACTTTTACCTACAGGTAAGCCTAGATTAAGGCCTACCTGTAGGCGCTCGAAATATCTCCTAAACCTCCATGGTTTAGGAGATATTTACAATAATATCGGGCGACGATGTCTATGGCGCATGCGCCATAGACAACGGCGCAGGCGCACTTTAGAAATGGCGATCGCACCGTTTCTAAAGGAGGTCATGCCGTGACTGGTGGCTCCCACATATGCGTCATTGCGGCTCCGGCCAATCACAGCACCGGAGCCACAATACCCGGAAGTAACCCCCAGGAGTGATGTTGGCCGCTAGAGCGGTGTACGAGGACGGCTGCGGGGGGCTTTGATCTGAGGTGAGTGTTACATAATGAGCTAGTATGCTATGCATACTAGCTCATTATACCTTTTCTTTTTTTTTCATGTATTTTTTGAAAAGTGGGTTTACAACCATAAGAGGATTACACTTATAATAAAAAGCTTTCTATTAACAGCATCAACACCATTTCAATTCTTATATTTTCCAGGACAAGCTCTTGGCTGCCAATGCTTTGTCTTTCCTGGGACTGGACAGGACAAACTTCGAGTGACGTCAAGCGACCAGTAATGTCGATTTCTTTACATCCTGCCATTCCACATTATTTGCACACGTTGAATGGATTTATTAAACAAAAGTCTAGGTTCTTCACCAGGTGAATAATCGACAAGCGCAGGCGTGGTCCTGGATGGAAAATGTCCCGGGGCCAAAGTGTCCCCCCCATAGAGGATCACACCTCCAAGGCTCAGTCTACTCCTCTATTGTGTAAACAGCCTCAGCCATGAAACTGGAATTGACAATGAGTCCAGGACTTTGATTGGTGGTTTTGTTGAGAACAAAAGACACATTAGCAATTGTTTCTTTGCCTGAAATGAACTTGTAAGCTTTGTGTTATCTATCTAAAAGCAGGCTTATTATTGTACACACAGAGGATTCCTCCCTTTGATTACTTTTATTGAAATTTGTTACATCGCCGTATTTACAGTCAATGATATCGCTACAGATTTTTTATTTTATTTTTAAATAATGAATTTATTGTCATTTTTGTTTCTTTATCAGCACACAACAAAATCAGAACACATGCTGTGTGTTTTATGTCTAGTTGTGTACTGCCCCATTTTCCTTGTTCAAGTATTTTATTAAAGATTGTCATAAAACATTGAATAAAGTGTATAAGAAGTTTGTAAACAAAATAAATAAATAAATCTTTCTAAAAAAAAAAAAAGAGTTTTACATCGTTGCATGAATAGTAAACTCATTACAGGAAAATATATTACTAGTTGAATGTGACATTTCCATTCTTAAACGTTTTTCTTTACAATTAAATCATGGCTGGTTTCTGCAATAAATTAGTATTATTCTATCTAACTTCTATTGTTAAAAAAAAAAGTATTATTCTATCTAAGTACTGCCCCTTATTTCCAAGGATAGTCTAATATAAAAAAATATATACAATAAAATAAAAATTCTAGTATATATCCCATAGTTAATGTAGACATTATGGCCCGGATTCACATACATGGGCGCATATTTATGCCGCCGTAACGTATCTCCTTTACACTACGCCGACATAGCGCAGAGAGGCAAGCACTGGATTCACAAAGCCAGTGCTGCCAAATCTGCGCTGGGTTTCTTAGGCCTTGAACACACGACCGAACATGTCCACTGAAACTGGTCCGCGGTGTGTAGGGCCTAGCGGACAGTTTTCCGGCCGAGCAGACAGGTTTCCAGCGGACAAAAGCATGCTAAGAAATTTGTCCGCTGGAAACATGTCCGTCGGACATGTCCGATGGTTAGTACAACTAATCGGACATGTCCGCTGGTTATGACGTAAAACCAGCGGCCCAAAATCCTGCGCATGCAACGAATTGATTCGACACATGCGTGGAAGCATTGAACTTCCGTGTCAGATAACGTTGGTGTCTTCTACATCACCGCGTTCTCTGTCCGCGGGGATTTTGGTCTGATGGTGTGTACACACATCAGACCAAAAGCTCCCAGCGGACATGTCCGATGAAAACGGACCGTTTTCATCGGACATGTTTGGTGGTGTGTACAAGGCCTTAGGCGTAAGTCGTCGTAAGTGGAAGTGGGCGTGAGCCATGCAAATGAGGCGTGACCCCATGCAAATGATGGGCTAAGTCTCAGAAAGATAGGTATAATGAACGGCGCATGCGCCGTCCCGTGGACGCAACCCAGTGTGCATGCTCAGAATCACATGGGAACTACTCCCTAAGATACACCGGATCACTGCCTACGGCGTGAACGTAACCTACGCCTAGTCATATTTACGTCCTACGTAAACTACGTAAAATATGTCAGCTTGTGTTTCCTGGTGCAGCCATTTGCATGGATGCTGCTGACTTACACCTGCTTTATGGGGCATAACTTAACGCCGGACGTAGGACTTTACGCACACTGCGTCGGACAGACGTATGTTTTTGAATCGACGTATCTCCCTCATTTGCATATGTGAATAGAAAATCAACAGGTGCGCCAAATACGTCCAGCGTAAATATGCGCCCACTCTACGCCGGCGTAGGAAAGGTACGTCGGTCGATGAAGCCTATTTTCAGGCGTATCTTGGTTTCAGAATCCGGCGCATAGATACGACGGCGCATATTTGCACTTACGAGGTGTATCTGTAGATTCGTCGGCGTAAGTGCTTTGTGAATCCGGGCCTAAAACTTTTGCGCAACCCAATCAATATACGCCTATTGTTTTCTTCTTTTTTCTTTTTAAATATGTAGCAAAATATATATTGGCCTAAATCTATGAAGAAATTCGATTTTGTAGGGTTGCAACCTTTTCTTCAAGCCAAACCCAAATACTTTAGCAGCACACTACATTTTTTTTATTTTTTTTTATGGGGGAACACTGTGGACTGTGGAATAAAATGAAACTCTGATGTAAGAGGGTTTCTGCTTACCAAAGCCCCCACTTACATCAAAATTCACAGCATTCCCCATTAAATCAGGGTTCCCAAAGCTCCCCCTTACATCAGAATCCACAGAGCACCCCTTACATCCAAGTCCCCCTTACCTTAGTGTACTCACTTTCTCAGGGGCAGGACAGAGAAGGGAGGGAGGGGGCCTATGCACTGAGTGGTTGTGGTACTTGGTTAATGGGGAGCATAGGTGTGTGCAATCCAGGCAATAAGGGGAATCTGCGCTGCACTGGGTGAATAGGGTGGGCACAGGCACGCTTAAGTTGGATCGGGGTTGCAGTCCCGCCTGAATAATGTGTCCAGGTTACAGACAGTCTGAAACCTGGACACATTATTCAAAACCTAGACTGTCCGGGTGAATCCTGGACAGGTGGCAACCCTAGATGTATGGCATAATTTTGGCCTAGGCCTGAAAAAACAGGAAGTAACTAAAAGTAGTCATAAACCGCGGCAGTTTAAAGAAAAAAACACCTGTATGGCCCCTTTCACATGGGGTGGATCAGTAATGATCCGCCACCGTGAACCTCCGCTTACTCAGCGGGGATCGCTCCGTTGATCCTCGCTAAGCCGGCGCATGACAGGACGGTCCCCGCACACTGTGCAGGGACCGCCCTGTCTTTTCTCCGCTCTCCCCTATGGGGGGATCGGATGAACACGGACCGTCTGTCCGTGTTCACCCGATCCGATCCGCCAGACGGATGAAAAAGTAGGTTTTTCCTCCGTCACCCTTTGGTGGATTGGAGCGGGTCGGATGTCAGCGGGCATGTCACCGCTGACATCCGCGGCTCCATAGAGGAGCACGGAGCACCCGTTCAGGTCCACCAAAAAAACTGGCAGGCGGACCTGAACGGGCAGCCCGTGTGAAAGAGCCCTAAGGAACTTGCATAATGTGTTTTAGTATGCCCTCCAGTAAACCCTCCAGTGGCAGGCTGTTACCGCTGAGAGGCCTGACATGTTCCTCTGGTCTTTCTTCCAGGTTCATGGGCTCCGGTGGTGGGAGTGGCTGGAGCCGGGATGTTTCTATAGTAAAGCGTATGTATGAATAGGGCCTACAGTCATTTTTCATGGGTGGGATTGTAGAATCCAAATAGTTTTGAACAAAATTGATCAGGCCTTGGTATTCCACTTACTGATGGCATTCCTCCTCTTCTGGGGTCCCTCGGTGGCCCTTGCGTCTCCTCTCCGAAATAGATTACCCCCTCTGGGAAGCTCTATCCCGAGGGGGTTATCTTGCGGGCGCGCTCCTGTGTCAAACACTCGGCGTCCATAGCCGCTGAGTGTATGACTCGCCTCCGGCCGGCCGCATCATTGGATTTGATTGACAACAGTGGGAGCCAATGGCTGCGCTGCTGTCGATCTATCCAATGAAGAGCCAAGAAGCCATGGAGAGAGCTACGCGTGATCGCGCCCACGGAAATTCGGGGCTCAGGTAAGTAAAACAGAGGGGCTGGGGAGCCGGACAGAGCAAGGTGTTTTTTTACCTTAATGCATAGGATGCATTAAGGTGAAAAAACACGAACCTTTACAACCCCTTTAACTTTGTTGGTTGTCAGTAACGTCATCAGATTAGTGAAATGTTCCCAGTGTCTAAAAACTTCCTGTAAAGGTGTGAAAACCCATTACTAAGACGATGATAGAGTTAGGAGTGATCATCAGACACCCGCCAGGAGCCAGGAAAACATCTCATTGTTGATATTGTTCAGAATTGTGCTGCCATTGTGTCTGGTTAGTGTTTATACAATTACATGTCATATGCATTTACACAAAAGGGCAATTAAAAGGTCTGGACGTGGTCACCAGAGGTTAGCACTGGGGGGGGACTGAACTGAACTCAAACGTGGAGATTTGCTGAAATAAAAGTAATGTTTAGAGATGGAAATTCTGTCTAAGCAGTGCCCTGTAAAATGTACCCTTTGCCTGGAATTCCTCTAAAAAAAATTGCTCCTCCTGGTATGTAAGTGTGCCTGGGCACTCCTGCATCTACAGCCCCATAGCTGAATTTCTGTAGTGGGTGACTGTTAGGCCTCATGCACACTGGGCAGCCGGGAAAAGGGGTGGGCAGCAGGGACAGCTGTCCTGGGTGCAATCGTTTGTTGCAAGGATGGGGGTGCCCTGTGCCAGTTGCCAGTTACAAGGCTGGCAGGAGTAGTGACAACGACATCACTGCTAACCCTAAGGGAAGGGGGGGTTGCAGTTTGGCATCTTTTCCCTGGGCGCTGGATGGCCTTGTTCTGGCACTGCTGGGAAGTACCGGGAATTGGTCATCCAGTGCACAGGGCAAAGGTCGAGAATTGCGCCCCCTCCCCAACTCTTAATACATGCTGTAGAATGGTTGCACCACTATGCATCCATTCTTTGCCCTCTTACTTCGCTTCGCCCAGGGCAGCTTCCCCTCCATGCCCACCCCTAGTCCCGCCTCGGGCACTGGGCATCACAGATGCTTCTTCTAAGGGCTTTTGGCTGTTTTTTCTGCCTCTAAATGCCCCTCAATGTTAGCCTATAGGGTTGATTTACTAAAGGCAAATACACTACGGTGCACTCCCGGCAAGTGCAGTTGCTCCAAAGCTTATTAAATGAGGTAAAGCTTTACTTTACAACAGGGGTCTCCAAACTGCGGCCCTTGGTTGATCCTATCCAGGCCCTTGGGGCACTATTGGATAAATACTGATATGATACACTATTCTGCCCTCTGACACCAAAAATGGGGCAAAGTTCTTGCCACTGACACCAATAATGGGGCACTATTCCTCCCCCTAATACCAAAGATGGGGCACTGTTTACTCCCACTGAAGCCAGAAAAAAAAATATTTTGCTTGCACATGACTGGATGATGGAAGTCAGCAGAGCTTCTGCTTATTTAATAAGCTCTGGAGCAACTGCACTTGCAAAGTGCACAGTCTATGTGCCTTTAGTAAATCAACCTCTAAGTGTCCATGCACACATAGGCATCTGTAAATGGCATTTAGAGCCAGGAGCATTTAAAGTGGTTGTATACCCCACTTGGTGATTTTTACCTACAGGTGAGCCTATAATTAGGCTTACCTGTGGGTAAAATTAATATCTCCTAAACCTGCATGGTTTAGGAGATATCCACCCTGCATGCAGCCAGGGCTGTCTTAATGAGAGGGCACACCTAGGCACTGCCCAGGGGCCCCAGCTGCATGGGGGGCCCCTGCACTTTCCCCAAAGCAGCATCATTGTAGGGGCCCCAGAGCATTATTTTGCCCAGGGGCCCATGATGCTATTAAGACGGCCCTGCATGCAGCCACTGATGTCAGCAGCGCATGCGCTCTGAAAGTTTGGCGTATCGTACTTAAACTTCAGAGCTTCTTGCCGAAACAGAGGGCTCCCGCGCGCATGCGCGGGAGTGACGTCATTGCGGCTCCGACTACTCACAGCGATGAAGCCCGCGAACCCGGAAGACACCAGTGGAATGTCAGCCCCCTCAGTGGTGACCGGGCGCCGCTGTGGGGGCTTTGTTCTAAGGTAAGTATTTCATAGTGTGCTAGTATGCAATGCATATTACTTAGTACTCAGTCTCAGTGGAAGGCATGATGACCCTTCATTAGTGCCAGTGGGAGGAATAGTCCCCCAATGTTGGTGTCAGTGGAAGGCATGATGCCCCTTTATTGGTGCAAGTGGGAGGAATAGAGCCCCTTCATTGGCATCAGTGCGAGGAATAGTCTCCCAATGTTGTTGTCAGTGGAAGTCATGATACCCCTTCATTGGTATCAGTGAGAGGAATAGTCTCCCAATGTTGATGCCAGTGGAAGGCATAGTTGAAGGAACAGTAGCAGGTGGTGTATTTTTGGGGGGGGGGGGCAGCAAACAGAGCATACTCTTGATTGAGGTCTGAGTGGTAGAACACAATGGCCCAGATTCAAGAAGCAATTGCGCCCGTGTAACCATAGGTTACACGGCGCAATTGCTTACTTGCTCCGGTGTAACGAGTGCTCCTGATTCAGGAACCTCGTTACACCGACTGCAGCCTAAAATCTGTGCGGCATAAGGCTCTTATGCCACGCAGATTTTAGGCTGCATTCTTGCGTGGGCCGCTAGGGGGCGCTCCCATTGTGATCAGCGTGTAGTATGCAAATTGCATACTACCACTGATTCACAAACTTGCGCGGGCCCTGCGCAAGCCAGGTACGGAGTTTCCGTACGGCAACTTTAGCGCAAGGCTGCCCCTTCTAATAGTAGGGGCAGCCAATGCTAAAGTATTTCACGTTGTTTACGTAAGTGATTCATGAATGGCGCTGGACGCCATTCACGTTCACTTGGACCTTGCGACGTCATTTGCCACAATGCACGTCGGGAAAGTTTCCCGACGGAGCATGCGCTCTACGCTCGGCGCGGGAGCGCGCCTAACTTAAATGATTCCCGCCCCCTACGGGATCATTTACATTAGGCGCCCTTACGCAGGGCAATTTTAAAGAGCGCACACGCAAATTACGGGGGCGCAGGGCAAAAACGCGGCCCTGTGCCTCTGTAAAAAAGGGGCAAATTCTAGCTGAATCTGGGCCAGTATCTCCACTCATGGCCACCAGTTCAACATACCAAATATTAGACTGGAGGGGCATATGCTCCTGTTAAATTGTTAGTTCTCCGTTTCAGAAAAAATGAAAAGGCAAACTAAAACCTCCCCACTCCCCCTCAGTGCCCACACAACTGGTGCAGCAGTCCAGGGATTTGAAATCCCCGCTCTTTTCCTTTCTTTCTCTGCAGCTCTTCTGGCATGGATCAGAGACATGCTCTGTGCTGGTGCTGACCAATCAGAATAACTCTAATCCATCCCAGAAGTGAGGCACAGATTAAAGGGAGAAGGGAGAAGAGCATGGATTTCATTCCCTGGACCACTGCGCTGGTGGCATGGGCAATGACAATTCAGCATCCCTGGATCAAAGTACAGCAGGCACAAGGGATAGGGGAAGGGTGTACAGTGTTAGGTCACCTTTTTCATTTTTTTCTGAAAAGGTGAACCAACACTTTAACCCCCTGCCCAGTAATTCCCTTGGCCATCACATACCATTAATAGGTCCATGTGGAATCTGAATAGGACCTTTTCATGTCACTAGCTGTGCACACATCACACCCCAGGCTCCTGCATTCTAAAGAAACACTTGCATATGAAAGAAAGCCTCAGCTCCATCTGCTACAAGAACTTTCCACTGTGTATTGTCATGCTCACCTGCATCTATCTCCTCTGATAGGAAACCCACAACAAGGAAACATGCTCTAAAGTAGGCTACACAAAAGAAAAATGATGCACAAAATGTTTCATTTTTGGAAGAAGTGTTTGATTTTCTAAAGCTACTTTAAGGCTGGGTTCACACCATTGCAAATTAACTAATGAAAGTGTTTTTTTTCCCCCAAAAACATTGCTTTTGAAAAACCACTGCGCAAATGTGTGACATTAAAAAAAATGCAACACACCATTTTATTCTATAGGGCCTCTTTTAAAAAAAAAATTAAAAAAAAATAATAATAATATATATATATTAGGGCTGTGACTGATTAAAATTTTTGTGTTCGATTAATCGTTTTTTTTTTTAATCGATTAATCGACTAATTTCGATTAATTAACGCACATACATATACAACTACTTTTAGCTGATCTCCTTGCATTGCAACTCTGCATTAGCCACTGGTAAATGTGGTGGGGGCAGTATGGGGGCAGATGTGTATATTCTTGCAGTATGGGGGCAGATGTGTATATTACAGCATCTGCCCCCATGCTGTAATATACACATCTGCCCCCATGCTGTAATGTACACATCTGACCCCATGCTGTAATATACACATCTGCCTCCCATACTGCAAGAATATACACATCTGCCCCCATGTGTACATTACAGCATGGGGGCAGATGTGTATATTCTTGCAGTATGGGGGCAGATGTGTATATTACAGCATGGGGGCAGATGTGTACATTACAGCATGGGGGCAGATGTGTACATTACAGCATGGGGGCAGATGTGTACATTACAGCATCTGCCCCCATGCTTTAATATACACATCTGTCCCCATACTCCAGGAATATATACATCTGCCCCATAATGTTACCACACACAGATGGTTGTCCTTTCTTACCTGACTATCAGGCAGGCAGACCCATCTGCAGAGTAGCCGATGGACACACGTGCGCAAGGGAAGAAGATACAAGCAGGCGGGCAGGTGATGATGACGTCAGCGCGCCGCGGCTCCGGAGCTAGGCCGAAGCCGCGGCCTTTCCTATGGGCGAGACCGCGGAGCTCACTCCGCGGATCGTCATCGATCAAAATAATTTTAATCGACCAAAGAAATTAACGATTAATCGACCAATTAATCGTTAATTTCCGCAGCCCTAATATATATATATATAATGTTTGGGGATTCTAAGTAATTTTCTAGCAAAAAAAAAGTAGATTTTTATATGTAGGAGAGAAGTGTCAAGCGATCATTTTTCAGCATGTCCAAAAAACAATGTTTTCCCAACTTCATCATTAAAAACGACGTTGCCCACACACCATCGTTTTAAAAAAAAAATTACCTAGCAAAGCGCGTGACGTACAACACGTACGACGGCACTATAAAGGGGAAGTTCCATTCGCATTTGGGCTGCTTTTGCTGATTTCGTGTTAGTAAAAGTCGATTCACGCTTTTCTGTCTGCTACAGCGTGATGAATGTGCTTACTCCATTACGAACGGTAGTTTTACCAGAACGAGCGCTCCCGTCTCATAACTTGCTTCTGAGCATGCGCAGGTTTTTTTTACGTTGTTTTAGCCCACACACGATCATTTTTTACAACCCGAAAAACGACATAGTTTAAAACGAGGTTAAAAAATGCAGCATGTCCAGAAAAAAAATTGGTCATTTTTTAGAACCTGAACACACGATCATTTTAAATGAGGTTTTTCATGCTGAAAAATTACCGTGTGTACGCGGCATCAGAAATGGCCCGGGTGGCAAGTGGTTAAGAATATATGACCAGAAGAGTTAGGCCCCGTACACACGACCGGATCTATCCGCTGGGATTGATCCGCGGACATGTACGGTGAGTCTGTACAGACGACCGAACATGTCCAACGGACAGGCTTCCAGCGGACATGTTTCTTAGCATGCTAAGAAATTTTTGTCCGCTGGAAACCTGTCCGGTCGGCCGTACACACGACCGAACATGTCTGCTGAAACTGGTCCGCGGATCAGTTTCAGCAGACATGTTCGGTCGTGTGTACGGGGCCTTAGGCTAGGATCACTCTGGAATGCTGTCCATGAAACCCCCGATCTGTGTGGGCTTCCTGCATCACATTCAAAACGCACTGCATTTGCAATCGGCAGCGGGTGTCAATGATGAGTTAATAATACCCCAAACGCAGGTCTCAAACCCAGTGTGTTTGGCTGCACCAGATTGCATGGTTTGTGCTTGTTTTACAATGCGATGCGCTTGCAGTGTTTCCAAAAGCACTACTTTTGGTGCAATGCAGTGCGATTTGAAACCATTCAAAATAAATGGGCTTAGATCGAACCGCACTGAATCACATGTGAATTGCACAGGAATGCAATGTGCTTTCCTGTGCACTTCATAGTGTGAGCCGGGGCTATACGTGCTATCATATATGGGCCGATTGGTTATCAACTTCTTTGATATGGGGGCCACAGGTGTGGCACTTGACATTGCAAAAGGGATGCACATAATATTCAGTGTCAAAGACTGCAGACATACCACAGGAGATGGTCAGAGACTGCAGACATGATACAGGAGATGGTCAGAGACGGCAGATATGATATACGAGATGGTCATAGAATGCAGACATCCTACAGGAGATGGTCAGAGACTGCAGACATGATACAGGAGATGGTCAGAGACTGCAGACATATAACAGAAGATGGTCAGAGACTGCAGACATGATATAGGAGATGGTCATAGAATGCAGACATCCTACAGGAGATGGTCGAAGAATGCAGACATGATACAGGAGATGGTCAGAGACTGCAGACATGATACAGGAGATGGTCAGAGACTGCAGACATGATACAGGAGATAGTCAGAGACTGCAGACATGATACAGGAGATGGTCAGAGACTGCAGACATGATACAGGAGATGGTCAGAAGCCTCACTTCTTGACCGTTTTGGGCACTGTGGTTTTGCAGAGGTGGGGTCTGTGGGCCATATTCTGAGTAAAGTTACGATGGAGTAACTCAGGATACTCCATCGTAACTCCCTTTTTTGACCCGTGTATCTATGCTCCTGATTCTCAGAATCATTTTTGCATAGATACACTTAAGGGGCCAGATTCACAAAGGTTAGCGGATCTTTAGATCCGTGTAACCTATGTGAATTAAGATCCGCCCTCGCAAGTTTGTGAGGAAAGTGTCAAATTCACAAAACACTTACCTCCAAACTTGCGACGGCGGATCCTAACTCCCCCAGCGAAATTCAAATTCCGCGGCTAGGGGAGTGTCATATTTAAATCAGGCGCGCTCCCGCGCCGATTTAAATACGCATGCGTCGTCCGGGGAATTTCCCGGCGTGCATTGCTCCCACTGACGTCAATAGGACGTCAGTGGTTGCGACGTGAGCGGGACTTGCGACGCGCGTGTTCGTGAATCGGCGTACGCAAACGACGTAGGGAATTTCAAAATCGACGCGGGAACGACGGCCATACTTAACAATACTTACCCCTGCTTTTAGCATGGGTAAGTATACGACGGGTACCGCGCTACGGAAACGACGTAAGAACACCGCGTCGGGTCCGCGTACGGTCGTGAATTTCACGTATCTCGCTGATTTACATATTATTCAGTGTAAATCAGCGGGGGCGCCATTTTTAAATCAAAAAAAAGATCCGACAGTGTAACACAGTGTGACACTGTCGGATCTCAGCCCTATCTATGCGTATCTGATTCTATGAATCAGGTGCATAGATAGGACCAGTAAAAATCCGAGATACGATGGTGTATCTGAGATACTCCATCGTATCTCTTTTGTGAATCTGGCCCAAGATCCGCCATCTGTAAGTCACTTACACTGGCGGATCTTAAATGCAATGACGCCGGCCGCCGCTAGATGGCATTTACATGAAGGAGTCATTTGCATATGCAAATGATCCTTCTACGCCGATTCACGAACGAGTTCGCGTCGCGTAACCGTCGCTAACGTCGTTTGCGTAAGCGGAAACTTACCCCTGCTATATGAGGGGTAAGTTTCCGCAAGTCTCGCGTAGGCCATGTTACGGATGGCGTCGGGTCCCCGTCGTGTTTTTTTCGTCGGATACGTCGTTTACGTAAGTCGTTCTTGAATACGACTTTACGTCAATGACGCACACGTCGGCGTCATTGACGTTTTCCGCCGAGAACTGGAGCATGCGCACTGGGCTTTTTGCAGCCCGGCGCATGCCCAGTTCGTTTGCATCGGGGGCGCGCTTCATTTGAATAGAAGCCGCCCCCTTGGAGATCCGCCAGGCTACGCCGGGACACTTACACTCCGCTGTCCCAAGTTATGGAGCAAGTGGTTGGGGAATACAACACCTGCTCCAGTAAGTTGGGACAGCGGAGTGTAAGTGCCCTAAGCGCAGCAGGCGGATATTTAGAGAGAATATGGCCCTGTGACTTTACATTTTGCGTATCTATGGACTTGGTGTAACCTCATTGTTTAATATTTTACAAAATAAAAATGGGTATTATATCAAGTCTGTGTGCACCAAAATTAACTAGCTTTTTTTTACTAAAAATATATTTTTGCACTAATATTATCCACTTGCTGACTGCAGTACATATATATTATATATATATATATATATATATATATATATATATATATATATATATATATATATATATATACATATATATGTTGCGGTTTACAAGTGGTTTAACGGGGTTATGGGAAGTGCGCTGTCTGTGCTCAGAAAAATAGAATCATAAAAGTTCTGGGCCAGATTCAGGTAGAATCGCCCTACGCTGCGGCGGCGTAACATATTACATTTACGTTACACCGCCGCAAGTTTCCAGCGTAAGTGCTTGATTCACAAAGCACTTGCCTGTAAACTTGCGGCGGCGCAGCGTAAATCCGCCCGGCGCAAGCCCGCCTAATTCAAATGGGACGGGGACCATTTAAATTAGGCGCGTTCCCGCGCCGAACGTACTGCGCATGCTCCGTCCCTAAAATTTCCCGACGTGCATTGCGCTAAATGACGTCGCAAGGACGTCATTGGTTTCGACGTTAACGTAAATGGCGTCCAGCGCCATTCACGGACGACTTACGCAAACGACGTGAAATTTCAAATTTCGACGCGGGAACGACGGCCATACTTAACATTGGCTAGACCACCTAGAGGGCAGGTTTAGTTTTACGCCGCATATCTCTACGGAAACGACGTAAATTTACAGCGACTGGCAAAGCGTACGTTCGTGAATCGGCGTAACTAGTCATTTGCATATTCTACGCCAACCGCAATGGAATCGCCACCTAGCGACCGGCCTAGAATTGCAACCTAAGATCCGACTGTGTAAGTCACTTACACCTGTCGGATCTTAGGGATATCTATGCGTAACTGATTCTATGAATCAGGCGCATAGATACGACAATCGTATCTCAGAGATACGACGGCGTATCAGGAGATACGCCGTCGTATCTCTTTTATGAATCTGGCCCTCTGTGTTCCCCCTCCTCCTGTGCCCTTTCTCACCAGCTATCCATGTAAAGATCGCCTTTACTGGTGAAATATTTGTGTCTTTATTTTCTTGCACGTGTCCCCAATAGTTAGACGTACTCATAGGATAAGAAATAGAGCGTACATGGTGTGATATTGTTTAAAAAAGGTTGTATCGTATTTTTTAAAAATTGTATAAAATAATACCCACTCACATGTTGATCTTTCGTGACAAGCATATAAAATGTCGTGCAATCCGCAGTTTGGATTCCAAAGTCCAAGAAATGACGTCACCGGAAGTCCCCGAACCTAATGCATTTCACTCTGCCCCGGGAGCATCATCAGAGGCTCTGATAAAAAAAATATAAAAAAATTATAAAAAATAAAGGGACAGTGTATAAAAAATAAATACCAGCCCCCCACATCCCTCTATGCTTGTGCACAGAAGTGAACGCATACGTAGGTTGCGCATGTGTATGTAAATGGTGTTGGCAACACACATGTGAGGTATCGCCACGATCATTAGAGTGAGAGCAGTAATAGCACTAGCCCTCCTCTGTAACTCTAAACTGATAGGGGCAGATCCACAAAAGAATTACGCCGGCGTATCTATTAATACGCCGCGTAATTTTAAATTTCCCGCGTCGTATCTTTGTTTTGTATCTACAAAACAAGATACGACTGCATCTCGGATCGATCGTACGTCTTAGTACGCCGTCGGATCGTAGATGCATTTTTTCCGCCGGCCGCTAGGTGGCGTTTCCATCGAATTCCGCGTTGAGTATGCAAATTAGCTAGTTACGGCGATCCACGAACGTACGTCCGTCCGGCGCATTTTTTTACGTTGTTTGCGTTCTGCTTTTTCCGGCGTATAGTTACCCCTGCTATTATGAGGCATACTCAATGTTAAGTATGGCCGTCGTTCCCGCGTCAAATTTTGAATTTTTTACGTCGTTTGCGTAAGTCGTTCGCGAATAGGGATTTGCGTAGAATGACGTCACCGTCGTAAGCATTGGCTTGTTTCGGTTTAATTTCGAGCATGCGCACTGGGATACCCCCACGGACGGCGCATGCGCCGTTCAAAAAAAACGTTGTTTACGTCGGGTCACGACGTATTTACATAAAACAAAAAGATACTTGGTGGGCACACCCTAAAAATGCTATACATCTAAGCTGGTGCTGCTATAAGACCAAATACAGTACAAAACAGATTATAGCGCACACATGCAAAAATGACATTTATCCTGCAAGGCTAGTTAAAAACACCTGAACATATTCAAAAATACAGGGGTTTGGTCACACTATATAGTCATATAGTGCTAAGCCCACTTACTGCGACAAAGTACCCCGAATTAGTGGGTCCTACCCTAGTAATAGAATGAAAGAACCTGGGTCTCAACCATGGGAGATATACTCCTCTATGTGGGAGAACTGAAGGGATTCTTCCTATACAATGGTGGCCACTAATGTGAGGTAATGTATTTACATAAAACACGCCCCCATCACATCCATTTGAATTCCGCGCCCTTACACCGCCCAAGTTACACTACGCCGCCATAACTTACGGCGCAAATTCTTTGAGGATTCGGAAAAAAAAATTACGGCGGCGTAGTGTATATTAGATACGCTACTCCCGGCGGATTAATGCGCAAATGTACGTGGATCTGCCCCATAACCTGTAAAGGTTTTTAAAGTGTCTCCTATGGAGATTTGTAAGCACCGTCCACGAGCATGCGCAATTTTAAAGCGTGACATGTTAGGTATCTATTTACTCGGTGTAACGTCATCTTTTAAAATTGACTGAAAGAAACTTGGGGTATTTATTGTTTTTTTCTAAAATTTGCTTTATTTTTTTACTAAAAATATAGTTTTGCGCTAATATTATGTCAGCTGCACAGAAATAGCGTAACGATCGTTATAATTCCAGACGGTAACGGCGATCATTATTTCGCCGGTACACACACACCGGCATGCATGCTAGCTCCGCCCACTTCTGAAACTAGGCGATAGAGCGCAGTCCAATCACGCAGCATTGGCGGGCTAGCTCCGCCTACTCATGTTAACTAGGCGAGTGAGCGCTGTCTAATCACGCAGAATTGTCGGGCTAGCTCCGCCCACTCATGTAAACTAGGCGAGTGAGCACTGTCCAATCATTCAGAAATGGCGGGATAGCTCCGCCCACTCATGTAAACTAGGCGAGTGACTGTTGTCCAATCACGCAAGATTGGCGGGCGGACTCCACCCACTTATGAAAAGTAGTCGCCCACTGGGCGTGTCTTCCTCGCTCGCTCTATTGCCACTAGCGCCGCTAAAGCGAAGACAGAAAAAGGGGGCGTGGCCAATTTCCAGAAATAGGCGTGAATCCTATTAAGTCCCTTGTCCCCCGATAGGTGGGTGAAAAGAGTGGGCGTATTCCTTGGCACCGCCCAGCAGGCGTGGTCACCCCCCATGCTCGTGTCTCCAGAGACTTCTATGAAATGTGGTCGGCACACGCGCACTCCCAGACCAGACGCAGGGGGGGTCACTTGAGGCAGCGCGCTTCCGGCTCAGGTTCCCTACGCCACTTCCGGTGATTGTGACGCACTGGGGTCTCGGCTCTGTGGGGGCTGGTGGGGTGCCATGGCGGAATGCCGAGCGCCGAACGCTCGCTGGTTCTTCACCCGGGAACAGCTGGAGACGAGCCCGTCCAGGCGCTGCGGGATGGAGGCGGACAAGGAGCTCTCCTACCGGCAACAGGCGGCCAACCTCATCCAAGACATGGGCCAGCGCCTCAACGTGTATCCTTTTCTTTTTTATTCATGTGTTACCTCACCACTGCGGCCTAGTGCCGGCCGGGAAGCCTGCGGCCTTGTCTTCCTCAGTGTCCGGAGCGGCTGAGGAGTGAGAGGACGGCCGGGGATCGGTGTAGACGTGTGCGGTATGTGCCGGGGAGGGGACCGGGGGAGGGGGGAGGCCGGTATACCGGCACCGGGAGGACCGGGGGTCTGATATTCTATCCACCGGGGGGCGCTCCGTATTCTAGAGAGGCCGGGTGATGTGTGTGTGCCGGGGCCTCCCCCACAAGGGCCCCTTCCTCCCATGGGGCCCCTCTATGACATTCTACAGCCGCAATGTATTCCTATATCATGTACAGTAGTGGCAGCCATTGCAAACCCTCTGAAGAGTGATCTGCAATGGAACACTTTTCATGGGGCAGCTGAAATGTGAAATAACATAATTTTCTCTGTGGGGTTTATTTCATTTTTTATTTTATTTTTTGCGACAAAAGCTTGCCCAGCGTCATGCGTTGCGCAGAGTTATTGCCACCCCTATTCAGTTGAATTTGATGTATTTGGCGGGCATCGGTGCCAACAAATGGGACCCTTTCTGTGGCATAGGGGCGCATTATTTCCGCTCTGTGGGTTTAAAGGGGTATGCGTCCCTATGCCACAGAAAGGGTCCCATTTGTTGTCACCGATGCCCGCCAAACACATCAAATTCAACTGAATAGGGGTGGCAATTACTCTGCGCAACGCGTGACGCTGGGCAAGCTTTTGTCGTAAAAAAAAAAAAAAATTAAATAAACCTCACAAAGAAAATTATGTTTCACTTTTCAGTTTAAAGGGTTTGTAAAGGTGTGTTTTCTAAATAGATAACTTTAAACTAGTGCATTGTTGGTTCACTTACCTTTTCCTTCCATTTCCCTTCTAAATGTTTTTTTTTTCTTTGTCTGAATTTCTCACTTCCTGTTCCTCCTCAGTAAGCTGTTTTAAATGACTTTCCACCGCTAGAATGATGGGGGCAAGCTTACTGAGGAGAAACAGGAAGTGAGAAATTCAAACAAAGGAAAACAAACATTTAGGCTGCATTCACATCTTTGCGTAGGCGATTTGCGGCGTTTTGTACCGCGATTTGCCGCGACAAAACGCAGCGTTTTTAACCCAATGTTTTTTTACAGGTCATTGTTGGCTATGCCGAACGCCAAAGCCGCCTGAATACGCGCGACAAAAAAGGGTCCGGGACTTGTTTGAGCTTCACGCGTTCGGCGTGGAGATGTGAACCATCTCTATAGAGATTAATGTTATTTCTCCCCTCCAGCATATCTGAGCGTCGCGCTTCAGGCATTTTGTCGCCATTAAGGTGTGAATGCAGCTTAGGAAGGAAAAGGTAAGTGAACCAACAATGCACTAGCTTAAAGCGGAGGTTCACCCATGGAGAACACTTTTTCCCCATAGCTGGATGCTCGTTTTGTCTAGGGGAATCGGCTATTTGTTTTAAAATATGATCCGTACTTACCCGTTTTCGAGATGCATCTTCTCCGTCGCTTCCGGGTATGGGCTGCGGGACTGGGCGTTCCTATTTTGATTGACAGTCTTCCGAGAGGCTTCCGACGGTCGCATCCATCGCATCACGATTTTCAGAAAGAAGCCGAACGTCGGGGCGCAGTATAGAGCCGCACCGACGGAAGGCTGTCAATCAAGAAGGAACGCCCGCTCCCGCTGACCCATACCCGGAAGCGACGGAGAAGATGCATCTCGAAAACGGGTAAGTACGGATCATATTTTAAAACAAATAGCCGATTCCCCTAGACAAAACGAGCATGAAGCTAAGGGGAAAAGAGAAAAAAAAACACAAATGTGTGAACTTCCGCTTTAAAGCGGTGGTTCCCCCTTAAAACAAATGTCTAACAATACATTCGGACGACTGCTTACACTGCAGGTTTTTTCGTACATACCTCGATATCGCCGTTTCATCCCTCGACTTCCGGGTATGAGTCTTGTGGCGGTGGGCGTTCCTAGTTGATTGACGTTCCTCCGACCGACGCATACTTGACGTCACGACTTTCCGAAAGAAGCCGAACGTCGCTGCGCAGGCGCCGTATAGAGCCGACTCTATACGGCGCCTGCGCAATGACGTTCGGCTTCTGTCGGAAAGTCGTGACGCGCAGTATGCGCCGGTCGGAGGAATGTCAATCAACTAGGTCCAGCAAGACTCATACCCGGAAGCCGAGGGATGAAACGGCGATATGCGATATGATCGAGGTATGTACAAAAAAAAAAAAAGCCAGCCTACCCGCAGTGTAAGCAGTCGCCCGAATGTATTGTTAGACATTTGTTTTAGGGGGAACCACCGCTTTAAACGAACCTATCTAGAAAATTAAAGACGAACCTTTACAACCCCTTTAAGCTAGTGCATTGTTGGTTCACTTACCTTCTCCTTCCATTTCCCTTCTAAGGGTCCTTTCACACTAGCGGACCGTTCGTCCGCTCATTACAAGTCCGTTAACGGACTTGTAATGTATCCCTATGGGAACGCGTCCGTTAGCGGATGGAGCATCCGCTAGCGTCCGCCGGGATCCGCTTCTCCGAACGGAAGAAACACTATTTTTCTTCCGTTCGGCAGAGCGGAACTGATGCAGACGGACCGTCAGGTTCCCCATAGGGGACAACGGAGCAGAGACCCGTCGACAGCTGAGTGGGGATCCCCGCTGAGCCGACGGAGACACACGGAGCGGACCCGGAAACGGTCCGCTCCGTGTGAAAGAGCCCTAAATGTTTTTTTTCTTTGTCTGAATTCCTCACTTCCTGTTTCTCCTCAGTAAGCTTTCCACCATCATCCGAGCCGTTCTGGCTGGGGGTTAGCCAGTCAGAACAGCTTACCGAGGAGGGACAGGAAGTGAGAAATTCAGACAAAGAAAAAAAACATTTAGAAGGGAGATTGAAGGAAAAGGTAAGTGAACCAACAATGCACTAGCTCAGGGGTCTCCATACTTTCTAAACAAAGGGCCGGTTTACCGTCCTTCAGACTATAGGAGGGCCGGATCGATGGCCAGCATTTTTCTGGCATCAGTAGGAGTGAACATCACCACATTTGGTATTAGGTTGGGTAATATAGGGTGTAATTGTGCTCCATTATTGGTGTCAGTAGAAGAAATGGTGCCCCATTGTTGGTGTTAGATGTCAGAATAGTGTCTCATGTCAGTGAGAGGATTAGTGCCCCAAGGGCCGGATAAAGGTAAGGAAAGGGCCGCATCCGGCCCCCGGGCCGCAATTTGGAGACCCCTGCACTAGCTTAAAGCGGATGTTCCGCCAAAAAAAATTGTAAAAGCCAGCAGCTACAAATACTGCAGCTGCTGACTTTTAATATTAGGACACTTACCTGTCCTGGAGTCCAGCGGTGTCTGCAGCAGATGACGAGCGATCGCTCGTCACCCTGCTGCTCCCCCCTCCATCCACGCTGAGGGAACCAGGAAGTGAAGCGCTGCGGCTTCACTGCCCGGTTCCCTACGGCGCATGCGCGAGTCGCGCCGCGCCCGCTGATTGGCTCCCTCTGTGTGCTGGGAGCCGAGTGTTCCCAGCACACAACGGGGGGGGGCGACGGGATGTGACGGAATGCCCGTCTTTTGCCCGTGAATGCCGGGCCGGAAGTGGGTGCAAATACCTGTCTTTAGACAGGTATCTGCATCCCCCTGAAAGGTGTCAAATGTGACACCGGAGGGGGGGAGGGTTCCGATCAGCGGGACTTCACTTTAGGGTGGAGAACCGCTTTAAAGGAACCAATTTAGAAAATAAAAAACAAACCTTTACAACCCCTTTTAAAGGGGTTGTAAACCATTTGTTGTCTTTTATCTATAGGTAAGCCTAGAAATAAGGGTTACCTATAGGAAAAATATCTCCTAAACATGCGCCGTTTATGAGATATTTCACTTGTAGTGCGCCAATGTATGCGTCGGCGCATGCGCTGTCAGGGCAACGGACCTCCATGCAGTTTCTTGTGCCGTGACGTACCGGAGTGACGTCACGTGGCTTCAGCCAGTCACAGAGTTCAGAGTCCGCGGCCCCTGAAGGAAAAGAGGTGAAGCTGGCACGTGTCACACAATGGGCTAGTATGCATACTAGCCCATTATGCTTTTAATTTGCAGACTTTGCACAGAGCACAAAAGAGGAAGTAAAACCCATCGGGGTTTACTTTCTCTTTAAGTCCCCATACACACTTTTAGATTTTCTGCAGATTTTTGTCTTCAGATTTACCAAAACCATTTAGTGCAAGGGTCTGCCTGATTGCATACAAATTAAAACTCTTAAAGGGGTTGTAAAGGAAACATTTTTTTTTCATAATAAGCATCCTTTACCTGCAGACATTCCTCTTTTCACTTCCTCATTGTTCGTTTTTGCTCAGAAGTTGCTCTATTTCTTCTCTGTTCTGTTCACTTCCTGCTTGTCTGATTGTTACTGACCACCGTGAAGGGAGGCTTTACTGCGGTGGTCAGTAACGTGCTCACCCCCTCCTGGGAACTACATCTGTGCGGCAGGACGCTCTCTACGTGTTGTACTTCAAGGAGGTGTGAATTACTGGGCGTGCCGCAATGCATACTGGGAAATGTAGTTCTTGCATGAACGAGCGCCGCAAACCAGGAAGTGAATCAGAAAACAGAAACTAGAAATGCCGGAGGTGATATAGATGAAGGAATTTAATAGGTATTTACTCGTTTTTTAACAGAATCATTACACTATTCTGTCTGTCTACCTTGCACACATTAATTTTAGGCAAAACATTTTTTCCTTTACAACTCCTTTAAGGTTTGACCTCATATTTTATGGTTTTGGTAAATCTGGGGGGGGGGGGGGGCGCACTCTAGTTTTATGTTCATTTGTCCCTGTATACATTCAAATGCTCAGATGCCACTAGTTGGTACAGGTTGCACATTTCTGGGGGCAGAAATCAATGCTTCTGTTGACATTGTATGGCTATGTGAATGAGCTAGCAGGTGGTAAATCCGCTCTGCTAGCAGACAAATAGGGCTGCGAAATTAGCGGTAAAGCGCCGCTAAAAATAGAGGTGCTTTACCGCCATCGCACCTCCCGCCCCAGTGTGAAAGGGGCCTTAAAGCAGGTTTAGCTACTTTTGTGTTATTTTATGCTAGGTTCACACTGAACTTGCATGATTTCAGACCAGCAATTCAGTCCGACTTCAGAAGCGATTTGACATCTTTTGGATAGATAGGGAATGGCTAAGCAGCTGACATTCTTTTGGCGTGTGTATTGTCTCTTTTGGGATGTCTTCTCTTAAGCTGATCATAGATGGCACGAATCCCATCTGTTTTAGCAGAAACCAGTTGAGATTCAATCCATCTATGGGCAGGCTGGTTGTACCACAGTCAATCCATCTGTTGACTTCAATACAACCAGGCTGTTGGATTTTTTTTCATGCAATCATTGCTGCCGGCTATGTCGTCATGCAGTGATCATTGTGTTCTGCTGGCAGAACACCATAGTGTTGCAGGAGGGATTAACAGCTTGATTAACCCCATCAACACAGTGGGGGTCATCAACACTGAGTTGATGGGGTTAATTGAGACGTTTTTTTTCCCTCCACCTGTAGTTGAAGGAAAGAAAATTGCATAATCTATGGGCTGCTTTACTTTGTGTCTTGTACACACCACAGGAAGTGAAAGGAAATCTCTACAAAGGCAGAGATTTCCCCATTGAAATATTTTCCGTATCCTGTTTAGTTGTAAACTAAAATTTAGAATTTTGGCTATATACAGCAGGTGTGGTTTTTCCATTCATCAAAATGAATGGGCTTTACATGTGTTATGTGAACAAGCCCTACATTAAACGGTTTTATACCTTTTATCTAGATTTTTGATAAACTAGATAAAAAAAATAACTTTCTGTAGGGTTAAAAATTTGTTGAAACTTTTTATCTCTGTTCTACGAGCAGATAATCAGAAATAGGATAATTATTCAGAAGTTATTATGTTTTTCATGAGGATTTTCTACATTATAGATATACTCAATAGGGAGCAGAGAAGTGTGGTGTAAGTTGCTGGTCATTAAGCAAAAAAGTGTCTCTAAGATCTTCTAAACTGGCGGGTGTTAATGTAAATTGACAATTTGATGGTCTAACAGCACACTTGCGCTCATCTGGATTTTAAAATATTAACTTTGCCTGATTTGAAACAATGTCGCTCTAGGGTAAATCCCTGAATTTGCTCTAGTAAAATGCAACTAAGTACATGGAATGCTTTTGTTATTCATCTTTATTTCCAAACTGGTTCCTGCTTTCCTTAACCTGAAACCTACAGATCCCAACTGACCATCAACACTGCCATTGTTTACATGCACAGATTCTATATGCATCATTCTTTTACCAAATACCACAGACACGTAAGTATTTATCATCTTTTCTTATGCTAAAAAGAGACTGTTTATATTTAGTTGAATGGTTGTAAAGTTGTCCAATGTATTTATGTAGTTTGTGAACCTTTCTAGAGATAAATACAGACTGCCAGGTTTCTGTGGATCAAGTAACTCGGGGTCCATTCACACTGTTCTTTAAAGAGGAGGACCAGCCTGGGTGAAAAATAATAAAAGGACACTTGCATGTCTAGGGAGCCATTAAAGTGGAGGTACCACCTGAAGAAAAATATTTCCACCAGAAATCTAAAATCTGGCGCTTGGAGCGGCCAGGATCGGCATTTTTTTAAAGCTCAGTGTGCATGGACCCTTATTGTTGGCTATAGTAGTTTGCTTTCTGTGTTTAATACTTGTATTTTTTTTTTTTTTAATGCAAGCTGTGTAAGTGCCTTAATTTAGCTGTAGTATCATCCTCAGTTCATGTACAGCAAAGCTTGGCTGAGGAATGGAGAAGCGGTAAAATGAGCCAATCAGTTGCGCTTTGATGCAGGGAGCATTCCAAAAGGAGAGAGCAGTATGTGCGAGAGATGAGCTCATTAGTCTACTGCTACTCCTTTCACGGTCCCCTCTCAGGTTGTGGAGGGGCAGGAGATCTGTAAAGAGAAAAAATAAGTCTCCTCCTACGCCAGGCAGGCTTGTGCTGCAGAGCTGTGTAAATATCAGAACTGGATTAACAGAAATGCAAATGTTTTGGCAGCTAAAACCGCTTCAATCTGTGTATTTCATCATTGTATTTGGTGGTTTGCCTGGAGGATAGCTTGAACCAAGTGTTGCCTATGCAGGGAAAAGAAACCAGGTCACTTTTAATGGTACCCTAACTAGCTAGTAATACTTATTTTTCAATCACTCACTGCTGAGAGTGAAAAGAGCAAAGCTGTGAGCGCTCAATTTTACAGCATGGAACTTGCACAGAGATAAAGCTGCTTTATCATTGTATATATTCGGTATCGTGCATTAAACCTCTGGATCTTTGAGAGAAGTATGTGTTTATATATATATATCTATATATATATATATATCTATATATATATATATATATATATATATATGTGTATATATATATGTATATATACTTACCTAGGTGGATGCAGCATCAGACCGATGCTGCAGCTGTCCCCCCGGCGTCGGCACTGAGAACCGAGCCACTGAACACTGCCGATGGCTCGGTTCTCTCCCCTCCCCGAGAGATGCTGCCTGTCAGTCAGCATCTCTCCTGCTCTGCTCCTCCACGCTCATTGGAGCAATGTGCTGTGGAGAGCAATGGAGTGGCGGTCTCAGTGGCTTAATGAGGCTTGCCATCAGTCAAGGCAGCTGGCTGATCCAGACTTGGGAAGTCGACATGACGTGGTACCTCGACTGATATTGGTGACGTCAGCGGAGAGCGGACTTCAGACCTCGCTCTGCTGAAAGCGGGTCATGCAAAACGAATGGCACTCATAGGAGAAGCCCACCCTAATAAGCTCAGGCTGGATTTCTCTAAAATTTGCTCATATGGGTGGACTTTGTACTTATTCAATGACTGACCATCAAATTGATAGCACGTTGTGTTTTATAACTGTGATGAGTCTCTGTCCAGGATTTGATGGGACAAATGAAGTAGTTACTATCAACTTCATATCTATACCACTCATTCTTCTCTTGGCACAAAAAAAAGCATGTAGTTTTATATTTGCATCAGTGTGCCCCTGTTGTTTATTTTCAGGTGTAGCTGCTTAAAGTTGTTCCCCACTTTTTTTTTTTTTTTAACCTCCTGCATGCCTTGTGGTGGGTACTGAATGTTTCAGATACCCACCCAGTGATGCAGCATTGTTTTGCAAAATTCTTCCCCCGCTCGGCCCCATGCTTCCATCTTGCCGTGTGATGTCATCCCAAGGCCCGCCAGCTCTTCCAGGTTTAGCCGACTGGTCTCAGGATGAAGCACCGCTAAGCCCACTCCTCTCCTTTATCTATGAAGCGCTATGCCTCCTGGGATATGTGATGTGAATATCCCATGAGCCATAGCAGGCACAGGTGAATGACAGGCATCTTTTAAGAAAACAGGCCAGGTTTTATGTATTACCTTGGGGAGATGCAGTCTAGAATATTGCAATCACTGAGGAGCAAATGATTTCAGCTGTGATGTATTTTAGTTATCTTGCAAACCTGGCCTGTTAGTGGGCCCTGCAGGACAGGGTTGATGACCACTGGAGTAGAGGACTTCACAATAATGGTGAAGTTCCGCTTTAATCTTAGCGGATCTCAGGCAGGCATCACATAGTTATCCATTGATTTTAGGTGACGGTCAGCAGCTATGTGACTGCCAAAACGTCTAAATAAAATGGTTATCTTACAGTCCGATTTACACCTTGCTTTGGCTTTGCTTCAAAAATGATACCCTGTGTAGCTTTAGTGGTGCTTCAAAGCCTCCATAGAAGTCTATAGCAAAGCTCACTTGAAGCCTATCCGAAGCACCACATTTAAAATCTAGGTGTAAACAGGGCTGTAAGCTAACCATTTTAGTGACAGGAGCTTTGACTGGCGTTCAGAGAGCTTTAACAAAGCCTGTCCGATCCGAAGGCATGTTTTGAAGCAAGTGTAAACTATCTCTTGGGGAGATCTCTCCACTTCCTGCCCTGGAGACACACAAAGGAAGTGAAGGCAACCCCCCCCCCCCCCTTTACACTATAGTTACCAGAGCTGATGCCCATCTGTACCAGTAACAATGGTAGAATTTTGGGTTGTTTTTTCCTTGCAACTATGGGCACACCAGAAAATAATAGGGTAAAAAAAAATTCAGTGTGAAGCGGCCTGTAATAAAACATGACGCAGTAATAATAAAACATGACGCAGGTTCTAACCCTTTCCTACTTTAGCCAAGGTGGTTTGGCTTCTGAAGCCTTAAAGATGCGTTCCAGCCTGGAGGGAAACAAAAATAAACGTCAGCAGCGGCAAATACTGTAGCTGTTGACTTTTAATATAAGGAACCACCTGTCCAGGGATCCCGCTATGTTGGCACCTGAACCCGTTCCATCCATTGGCTCGTGCTGGCATCTTCACTAAGGGAAACAGGAAGTGAAGCTTTGTGGCATCACAGCTTGTTTCCTACTGCACTTTCTGAATGGTGCCACTGTCTTCTGGGACCTTGTGTCTCCCAGAAGGGGGGGTGGATTGGAGGAGGGGCAATTGGAGGGGACATTTCGTAGCTCGCCGCCGCGATCTTACCTGGAAGTGGGGTCGGGTGCATGGTTTTGACAGGTATCCGCTCCCCCCTTTCCCCGAAAGGTGTCAAATGTGGTAGTGGGGGGAGATAACAAGCAAAGCTTCCTCTGTTGGGTGGAGCTTCACTTTAAGAGATTTTTCTTTTATGCCACATCTGTTGTGTGTTTGAAGGCAATTATTGATATGAAGATTTCAAGTTTTAGGGCAAATACCTCCCTGAAATGTAATGGCAGCCCGAGGACCCGTGACTTTCTCCAGGGGCCGCAATTGTGACAATTGATACTCCTCAATAACATTGGTTAGGAAGGATAAGGGCCACCGGGTGTGGGGGGTTTGTTACTTTCTGGAAGTTCAGAAACGACTGAATAATTCAAATGATAGTAAAGCGGGTGTTGCTTGTAATCCTCAAACCATCTATAGGGTGAAAAATGTTCTGGTTAGGTGCAGCTTTGCTTTTAAAACAGGCGACTTTACACTGCTTCCTTTGATTTATTATTAAAAAATATATATATATATATAGGACCCGGACAGTGGCTCCCAAACAAAATTGACGTTTTTTTTCCTCAAATAGAGCTTTCTTTTGGCGGTATTTGATCACCTCTGCGGATTTTATTTTTTGCGCTATAAAAAAAAAAATAGAGCGACAATTTTGAGAAAAATTCAATATTTTTTACTGTTTGCTATTATAAATATCCCCCAAGGATCTATAAAAAAAAGAAAAAAAATGTCCACAGTTTAGGCCGATACATATTCTATATATTTTTGGTAAAAAAAATTGCAATAAGTGTATATTGGTTTGCGCAAAAGTTATAGCGTCTACAAAATAAGGGTTGAGATTTATTGCATTTTTTAATTTTTTTTTATTTTTTTTTTTATTGTGACCGTGACTTTGCGACGGACATATTGCACACTTTTGACACATTTTTGGGACCATTCACATTTATACAGAGATTAGTGCTATAAAATTGCACTGATTACTGTATTAATGTAACTGGCAGCGAAGGGTTAACACTAGTGGGCGCTGAAGGGGTTAAATATGTTTCCTAGGGAGTAATTCTAACTGTAGGGGGAGGGGACTCACAAGGGGAGGAGACTAGAGGTAGACCGATATGGGTTTTTCTCTGGCCGATATTTAGAAATCTGGGCGGCCGATATATGATGCCGATTTTTGCGGATAGCACTGGATGGTGGCGCTGGTATTGTTACTGGCAGATGGCAAGTGGCACTGGTGCAAAAAAATGGTGTCACCCCCCCCTCAGTACAGACCCCCTCTCCCTCCAGTATAGACACCCTGCCCCCCGTAGTACAGACACCAGAGCGGTGTGTGTCCCACGAGCGCGGGCCCCACCTCCTCTGTGGGCGTTAACAGAGGAGAGACGCCGCGTGTACCAAGATGGCCGCGGCTCCGGAGCTAGGCCGAAGCCGCAATCTTTCCTGATGCTGTGACCGCGGCGGCAATCCGCAGATTGCCGCTGCGGTCACAGCATCAGGAAAGGCCACGGCTCCGGAGCCGTGGCATCGCTAGCGGGAATTGTAAAATATCTGCCCGATTTGGATAAAAATCGGCCGATGCCGATTTCTCCAAAACGGCCAAATATCGGCCGATCCTCTGTACTGGGAACACACATCGGTCTCCTCTGACAGGACATAGATCTGTGTGTTTACACACACAGATCCACGGTCCTGCCTTGATTGTGGGCAATCGTGGGTGCCCGGCGATCATCGTGGCCGTCGGGCACCCGCACCTGGTCCCGAATAATGGCGCGCGCCCCCTAGACGGCCTGGGAAGCCCAGGACGTCATGTGACTTTCACCCAGGATGGGATGGGAGATCCCATCTGTGGACGTCATAACTATGGGCGGGTATGTGGTTAATCTACATATAATATCCTGACCCTATTGTGTTAGTGGGGATGGAGGAGGAGGAGGGAAGGAGTGGCCTTTCATTTACCACTGTATACACACCCACATGTGTGACTCTATAGTCCCATGGGCTGCTCCGATGTGTAATATACATCATTTAATGATGTGGGTTTGGTGACACTTTACTTCCCGCCTGTAGGACATCATATGATGTCCTTAGGTTGAAGTGATGATATCTGGATGATACCTAAAGCTACAGGCATCATCTAGATGTCTTTGTTTTCAGCCAGTGATTCCCTTTAAAAGCCACCCTAATGGCTGTTTAGCCGCAGTGTTGCCTCTCCGGACTCTCCCGTGCGATCATGAAGCCAGAGATCTGATCTGACGGCGGTTCACTACAGAGCTGGCCGTGGACCGGGTGGTCTCCAGCCATCTCTGACCCTGGGAAGTCGCAAGCGACGTCATGATGTCACTTTCGACTCTGACAGACGTAAACACTTCCAATTTTATTTCCTGGGATGCAGTAGGTGTATAAAAAACTCACCCCATCCCCTCGTGCTCGCACACAGTAGCACGCACATTTGGGTTATATATTGTTTTTTTTTGCATTTAAATTCATTAAAGTGTATTTTTTCCCCAGAAAATTGCTGCACAAATACTGTGTGATATAAATTGCAACAACTGCCATTTTATTCTGTAGGGTCTCTACTAAAAATATATATATATTTGGGGGTTCGAAGTAATTTTCTAGCAAAAAAATACGATTTTTTTTAGCCAGGCCCTGAATTGGCCTGGATGGGAACTGGTTAAAGACAAATGTATTTTTTTCATTTGGGTGAAGATGGTAGTTGGGGGTAATACCCTCTGCATGCCTCTCTTGCCCATACTGCCCAATTTTCCTTATATAACCTGCTCCTGTGGTGCTAATGTATTTTGGAGCGCTCCAGCTGTGTAGTAGTACAGTTCCCTTACAGTTAGAGTGACACGTAATTTAAGACGTACAGATGGCTGGAAAGGTGTTTGATGGACACAAGCAGTGTAATTGGTGCAAATAGAAAATGGCTTGTGGTTATTGGATCAATCATAAAATACCATATATACTAGAATAGAAACAGATGCACCAAGCTATATTTTCTATGGCTTACAAATGTAGCGGTAAGCTACCATTACATTTGGTAACCCGGGTGGGTGACATTGACATGGCTGAGCAGGGTTTCTGCTTATGTTTTCTGTGCACTAATTTCTCTTTCACATACATGTTTCTTGTACTGATTTCTCTTGCACTCTGTCAATCCTTTTATTTTTATGCCAGCCAGGGTATCCATCTATTGGCTGGCTGTGGTGCAATGCTGACCGTTCTAAACACTAACCACTTTAGACTTGAGGCCAAGAGAGCATAGCCTGGCAGTTTGACGTAATGATTTAAATCTTTGTTGTTGTGCTGTATCATAAATGTTGACTCCGTGCCGCCAAAAGGCTGCCATGGCTTTTTAAGCAATTGGTGTGCTTGTAAACTAACAGTAGTAGCTGCCATAATAGTGTCTTGTGAGTAAGGATGAGCTCTGGCGTGTTCGCATAGAACACGTGCAGAGCCCACCAGGAAGTGTGCGCTGCGCTAATAACAGCCAGGGAGACATTTCACGATCCCTGCAGCCGAGTATCGGGACAATGTCTCCCTGGCTGTGATTAGCACAGCGCCGTGCTCACTTCCTGGCGGGCTCTGCACGTGTTCTATGCGAACACGCCGGAGCTCATCCTTACTTGTGAGCATTAATGAGGTCACCCAGAGGAGCTGTGCTTCCCATGTCTATTTGACTTCATTATCCAAAGAGGCATCCAAGTCTGTTTGCAATACATGAAATTCAAAAATTACAATACAGTTTTTTGTTTTGACTATAAAACTCAGAACTGATTATAGCAGCAGCAGAGCATCCCTTATGTGCCTGGTAGCCAGTACACCTTTGTATTAACTTTAGTACCTAAAGCCTGGTACACACTAATGGTTATTTTTTTCATTCAATCCATGAATAAAAGAAAAAACTGTCTGCTCTGGTCAGAGTCCCTGTACTGACGATTTGATGTTAGTACATCAATCTCCCCAGCTAAGCTGTTGTGTTCTGACGGAGATGGCCCTCATGCCAGAACACTCCTATCAGTGCTCATCAGCCATTGGCTGAGGGCTCTAGTCGGCCGAGGGCTCTGGTGAGTGCCCCCACAGCAAGCAGTTTGCTATGGGGGCAACCAACCCGAAGATCTGTGTCCATTCAGACACAGCTGTGGCCCAAACCGCCCCCTTTTCTCTCCTCATAGGCTTACTGACTTTGACAGCAGCAGGAGGAGCCAATGGTGCCGCGCTGCTGTGTCAACCAATGAGGAAGGGAGTCCGGTCAGCCAAGACTCTCACAACATCGTTGGATCTAGATGGACCTCTGCTAAGTATTGAGGGGGGAGTTGGAAAAAGTTGGCTCATGTGTAATGGCATGACGTTGCCATCATCCCTTGATCAATGGAAAATTGAATACCTCTAAATGGGTGGGATTTTTAGGGGGGGGAGTTTATCTTAATGCATTAAGATAAAAAAATCTGCCTTTACAACCACTTTAGATTAGTGTCTCAAATTTAGGGTGTCCCGTGATGTGAACATACAGGCAGCCTATCTGTTTCCTGTTGGCCCCATGGTTCAGTAAGTTGTTGGCTGATTATGTATTGTCCGTTTAGAAACAATAGTAGTGGGAGTACAGCAGTGTTTGTAGACGAGGTGTTCTCTGGAAATGATGAGCTGATGATTTGTGTCCCCATATACAAAGTGGTTGAATGTAGAGGTTTCTGTTGCTTCTCATGTGCCCTGACAAATGCTGGCCACATTTACTCTTCAGGATTTTTAAATCTGAATAAAGCAATACAGAAAGCACATGTTAAACCTTTGGGCCTGAAAACCCCCGTGGAAGTATCTGATGGTCAAATTACCTCCATTTACTATCTTTACATTTAAAAAAATAAATAAAAATAAACCATTTTTTTTTGCAGGTTTATTGTATAAATTTTTTGTTAGGGACTTGTAAAGCATTGCACCCACCATCAGCAGACCATGGGTATAACACCACAGTCCTGCAAGACTGTCTTTATCTCTGATACAGCCAGACAGGTACACTTGAGACAGGATGCTCAGTGAACTACTGCAGCACTCCACAGAGCTGTGATAGTTCATTGAGAACTACAAGCTGATAAAGGATGTCGGGCCTTGTATTTCTTCCATTCATAGACTAGATGATGCGGGCGAGGGGCCCCCGCGGCCGAGTCTTTTTTTTTTTTTTTTTTTTTTTGTGCTGGTGCATATGTAGCATATTACACTCAGAATATAGGTGTAATATGTTACAAAAGGTGAACTTATTCTTTAAGGAGATGCAATTCTATTGATGCTGGCTGTCATACTTCGAGTTTTTTTTAAATGCAGAGTACATTGAGCTATGTTTTTTTAACTTTGTCTTCCTCTCTGCTTCAATTTCAGATAATGTCTCCTACTGCATTGTTCCTGGCTGCCAAAGTGGAGGAGCAGCCACGTAAACTTGAACATGTCATCAAAGTGTCCCATGCTTGTCTTAATCCTCTAGATCCCCTGCTGGACACAAAAAGTGACGTGAGTAGAGTTGGGGGATTTGAGCTGTGGATATGATACTGGGTTTGAGGACTTTTGTGTGACACTTTGCATTCCAATGCTGAAATTCAAGTATTTTACAATTAACGGTTGTTCTTTACATTGATACATTTATTGATACTTACCGGTACTTTGTCTGTCTTGGCTATCATTTTAATCCCGTTTCTGTCTATTTTGATTGTGTATAGTATTGTTTCATGCTTTGAAATGTATTCTGTCCCTGGGGTTAGTTGTCAATTAAACTGGGTATTTATGAATCTGGTCTGTTGTTTCTAGGCATACCTACAGCAAGCGCAAGAGCTGGTTATACTTGAAACAATGCTGCTACAGACCTTAGGTGAGTATCACTAACCTGCTGTGAAAAGGTTGTCTAGCTTGGAATCAAATGTGAGGGGTATAAACCACATAAATATATTTGAGAAGCATTTAACCTTTCAGATAAACTATTGGATACATTTGTGTGTGTGTGTGTGTGTGTGTGTGTGTATGTTTGTGTAAATGTGTAATTTAGTCTGCTTTAGAAAATGGTTTGCACAGAGTTCTGTAGCTATTTCAAGCATCTTAATACTGAACAAGCTGTACATTTTTTGCAGTCATTACAATGATGAAAATGGTCATCTTTTGTCTTTTCCCTTAGGTTTTGAGATCACTATTGAGCATCCCCATACAGATGTTGTCAAATGCACCCAGTTAGTGAGAGGTTAGTAGTTACTGAAAAAAAAAAAATCACTCTAAAGTAAATACAATTTTTATGATGGGGCTGGCTTCTAAAATCGTTCTACAAATGTACTTGCACCTTTTATTAAATTAAAGCCCAATACCAGGAAACCTAGAAATCCTCCCTTGCAGTGTGGCTGTGTTCCCTTTTTCAAGGATTCGCTGCCTGTTGACTAGGGACAGCTGCCTGTCCCTCAGCATCCTCATCTCTATTGCAGATCTGTGGTCCCTGCATCAGTCCTAATGTCAGGACTTAAGAACCCCAGAGTGTAGGGGGAAAAAAAGGCTGTAGGGCCTGGTATAGCAGCACAGCGGAGCCTGCAGTAGAGGAGAGTATTGGGTAAGCAAAACGGTTTTACCAAGTCCCTTAAATCTAAAGCAGTTAAAGAGGAAAATAAAGTCTTCCTCTTTGAATGTACCTACAGGTAAGCCTATAATAAGGCTCGCCTGTAAGGTACTGTAAATGTCTCCTAAACTTGCACCGTTTAGGAGATATTTACTATATACACTGCCGCCGATGTCATTGCCAATGCTCACTGAAGAAACGGCCCGCTCATGCTGTTTTTTCATGGCCCATGCTGTGGCCGGCAGCACCCACGGGCATGCGCAGGAGTGATGTCATGCGGTTTCAGCCAATCGTAGCACTGGAGCCCGCAAACAGCCCCCTGATGTAGCTCTGGGAAAGATGTCAGCTGTGTCAGTGGTGTGCTGCTGTCGCTTCAGGGCATCGTTCTAAGGTAAGTATTTAATAATGAGCTAGTATGCGATGCATACTAAGTCATTATGGCTTTTGTCTTGCAGTTTTTTTTTGGAGGTTTACAACCTCTTTAATCCATGCAGACACAGCCCCACTGCAAGAGAGGATTTTTAGGTTTCTTGAAGTTCAGAATACATTTTCTCAGCGTTACATGTGCAGTTATTATTCATAGACTTAAATATATGGTGTATATAGTAGCATAGTTTGGAGGACTAGGGAAGGGGGCTGATGTAGTTTTAAGCTGAACCCTGTTCTTTAGTAGTTTGCTTCGGGTTGATTTATTTTGTTTATTTTGGGCTTACCTAAAGCAAGCGTATGCTCTCACGTTTAGATGTATTTGAAAGTTTATCAGTACAGTCATCTATTTAAAATGGGTATGCAGTTACAGTATTGTCTTATTGACTATAAACCTCTTGCAGTAAATATTAAAATGTTGATGGGTATTTTCACTTTGCACTAATTCGTCTTGTTTTTTTTCTTTTGCAGCAAGCAAGGATTTGGCACAGACTTCGTATTTCATGGCTACCAACAGGTGGTTATCCTGAACCTTTGTTGCACAGTCGCAGCACACTATAGTTTTCTTTACTGCAGGGTCCCCTTCCTGTGTCTCACTGGCCTTGGTTCATAGGATGGGGCTGGGCTGTGTCATGTGGCCTGGTCTTTCTCCTGTGTCTAACGCTCTGCGCTGTAGGCGGACCTCTGACACAGAGGGGTGGATTGCACAACAAGAAATGTAGTGTTGCTTTCTGATCAGTTTCTTGATTCTGAGTGCATTTACTAAACTGGTAGCCCCGAATAGCATCTAAAGAGATAAACTTACCCTAGAATATCTTGGTAAGTATAATAATACTTCAGCTTCATTTAAAATTTTATATACCTATAAATCAGTCCTAAATCTAGCCTTTTAGAATACCACTAGCGAGATGCGTTTTTATTTTGTTTCGCGTCGATGACTAAAGATTATTTTCAAACCAACTACACGACAAAGATGACTTGTGTAATTGCTAAACTCATCTTGTACATATTTCGTAGCCCCAGATATTTAATAAGGGACTCAGAATCCAGATTCCGAATAATGTTCTTGGCTGTTGTTGTTGTGCTCAGGTTTAATAATGACTCTGTTTTGTTTTTCCAGGATGCTGGCTTATTTCTTGGTAAACCGCAGCCATGATTGCTGACCATGGCTGCCGTTTTTCCGTTTGGATGGTGTCGCCATTTTGTTGTGGCCCGACATGGGGCAGTTGGCTCCCAATAGAGCTCCTGCATGGTGGGCACTGGACTTGTCTTGCAAGCCCAGTGCCCATCATGCAGGAGCCCACCACTGCCGGTGTGCTGGGAATATGCGAGTGCCTTTTGATGACTTCATAATTCTCTCCATCGAAGCCCAATGGAATACTGTTTTTTCCCCTTAGCAGCTTTTAAATGTTTGAGAGACCAAAAATAATTGTATTTTGCTTTCACATGCAGTTCTTTCAGTTTATCTGTACATTGTTTATAAGGTTTTATTATTTTGCATATGTTTTGAAATATGTTGACTTGCATTTGGTTTAGTTGGTTTGAAATAGTTTTTATTTTGGATTTCTTGTGCCTAGATTTTTTTTTTTTTTTTACACCGTGATTTTTTTTTAAATTGCTTTACAGGTGGTGGTTTCAGATATTTGGAGTACTGTTTTATGTAGGAACTAATCCTTACTATTTTTTTAGGTTAAATCTTTGTGTAGCTTGTACTAATAAGGTGCTATCTACATGTAAGCTGAGCTCCAGACATTGTATTTACCTTGGTCCAGCTTTGCACAATGTAAGCATGTGTTTCTTATACCTGATGGGCCATTGGGGGAGCTGAAAACTACTGTAATAGTCAGCACTACCACCATGATAGCTGCACTCTTCCTGCTTTATGCAAGCCGCTGAGATGGTGACATCAACACCTTTGGGCTCCACCTTATCCAATCAGAGCCTTTCTCTAAATGGCAGCAATGCAGAGGAAGTGGCCCCCTGTGGTTGCTCATCAGAGCTATGGCTGCTTGGCACTGGACCTGGAAGGCTGCTATCTCTGTAGAGTTTGATATTACTGTAGACTTTCAGCTTCCACAGGAATTGTCCAAGTATGAGAGATGCATACTTGCGTTGGTCCAAGCTACACCATGTAACTAAGCAAAATAAATAAATACCTACACAACCTTAAGGTTGATTGTAAATGATCACCTTGTAAAGCAACCCATTCAGTTTAACCACTTAAATACCAGGCACTTACCTCCCTTCCTGCCCTCCTTCACTGATAAGGCGGCACCGACAAGGTGACACCTATGAGCAGGCTCCAACGAAGGGCACTGATATGCAGCACTGATGGGCATTGAAAGGCGGCGCTTATGGGTGGCACTGAAAGGCTGCAAAGATGGGTATTTATGGGTGGTACTGATAGGCGGCACTGATAGGCATTGATACGTGTCACTAATGGGTATCCCTGGTGGCATTGGCAGTGATGGGCATAGTGGGTGGGCACTGATTGGCAGCTGCCTGGGCACAGATTTGCATTTCTCGTGGTCTAGGGGGGGGGGGCATACCTGGTGGTCCAGTGTGGATGGTCATCCTGGTGGTCCTGGGTGGAATCTGAGAGGGGGCTGCACTGATAAACAATCAGCACAGACCCCCCTTTTAGGAGTGTAGCCAATCGTCTCTCCTCTACTAGCGTCTTTGTCAGACGTGAGTGAAGAAAAGACGATCAATGGCTCTTCCTGTTTACATCGTGATCAGCCCTGATTGGACACGGCTGATCACGTGGTAAAGAACCTCCGTCTGAGGCTCTTTACCCAGATCGGTGTAGCGGTGTGTCAGACTGGCACACCGCACCACTGATCGCTGCGATGGGTGCGCGCCGGTTATCCTGCTGGACATCATATGGCGTCCAGTCAGGATAATGCAACCACTTGGGTAAAATAGAAAATAAAAGACAGTCTTTTGTGTATGGATATAAAAAAAACATTCATACCCTTTTATAAGTGATCACATTCCCTCTGTTCTCAGCTTAAAGGGGTTGTAAAGGTTCGTCTTTTGTTCTCTAAATAGGTTCCTTTAAGCTAGTGCATTGTTGGTTCACTTACCTTTTCCTTCTATTTCCCTTCTAAATGTTTTTTTTCTTTGTTTGAATTTTCACTTCCTGTTTCTCCTCAGTAAGCTTTCCACCATCATCTGAATGGTGGAAAGTCATGTAGAACAGCTTACTGAGGAGGAACAGGAAGTGAGAAATTCAGACAAAGAAAACAAGGAAAAATAAAACATTTAGAAGGGAAATAGAAGGAAAAGGTAAGTGAACCAAGAATGCACTAGCTTAAAGGAGCCTATTTAGAAAATAAAAAAATGAACCTTTACAACCCCTTTAAATAGGCTCCATTCACATCTAGGAGTTTTTCTGCTTTAAGCCTCAGCAAAAATGCCCAACAATACAAATCCCATTCATTATCTGAGTGTTCTGTCGCTCAAAGTACATTTGGCATTGTAGATCAAACAGAAGCTGCTTCCTTGGCTGTGAAGGATAGGCGGGTTTAATTTCACTTTAAGGCTGTCAGCTCAGCAGTACTTAAACAGAGAGCAACTGAGCGTGTGCAGAGCAGGGTGAGACAGTAATACTGGGTTTTAAACAGTATAGTATACAAGTTTTTCTCTAGCTATAAGTGTAAAAGGCGGCCAGCTTGAAGTGATCTAGCAGTATTATTTTTCTGACTAAAGTTCCACTTTAAGCAACCCAGCATAAAGTACTGTGGAAGGACCTTTTTATTACAATGGAAGCTTGCAGCGTAGTAGAGGTTTTTCACAAGAATATGGATTTCTGTTGCTATTTTTCAAAGTCCGAATAGAAGCTAGCATGATTTTATTTTTTTGCATACACCATGTGATCATCATTTGCTCTAGGTTTTTTTTCCCCCTCCTTCATATTTGATGAGCTCAAGTACAGCAGTGCTAAAGCAGTGGGGCAGTATTTTGTAGGCAATAGAATATTGATAATTCAGGCAGGTTTTATAATTTAAAGCTTTTCAGATTAGGAATACAGGCAGTCCCAGGGTTACAAACAGGATAGGTTCTGTAGGTTTGTTCCTAAAGCGGAGGTCCGTCCAAATAATTTTTTTTTTAAAACCAGCAGCTACACATACTGCAGCTGCTGGCTTTTAATAATAGGACACTTGCATGTCCTGGAGTCTCTCCATGTCGGCACTGCAGCTGATGTTTTCATCAGCAGTCGGGTGCTACCGCCACCATTGCGGTAAGGGTACCTAGCAGTGTAGCCTGCCGTGAGGGCGGCTCTTCTCGCCTACCTGCCTGGCGACGGGAGGAGGAGGAGGGAGCCCCATCCGTGACGTCAATACCTGTGGCTCCCGGAAGTGTATCCTGACCCCCCCCAAAAATCAGATGAGCGGAAGCTCCACTTTTGAATTTGTATGCAAGTTGGCACAAGTACATTTTTGTTAAGTGTAGCGCCAGCCACATTTTTTTTACGTTTTTTATAGCATAGGGAAGAACCCCTATAACATTTGTTTTGCTGTCTGTGCCCCTGTTTAGAAGATTTCACCTCACTTTCTGTCCCTGTGACGATTTTGAAATATTTGTGCTGTTGTGGAAACAAAGATTGGTGATAAAAGCTTCAGCAGGGACACTTTTTTTTACCCATAATAACTCTGACAGGAGTGAATTTCCCTTCGTATGGGTAGTTTTCCTCTCCCTTCCTGTTGTCTCCCTCTGTATGTAAGTTGGATGTATGTAACCCGGGGGCTGCCTGTATCTGACTTGTTTCTAAAGGTACAAGTACCATGGCTGTTTCCTTTATTCCGTTTGCTACTGAGAGTCATTGACCTGGAATTTAAGTAGTCATGTCATAATTTTTTCTCCACTCTTTGCATGCTTGGTGCAGGGTTTGTGGTTCTCCAGTTAGTGATGCAAGGATGACGATGACAATCCCCAGAGACTGCAATTAAAGATCTAGTTAACTCATTTGTTTATCCTGACAGATTTCTTTTAAAAGAGTACAGTGTGTTTGTCGGTTCACACATTTTGTTGTGTGGTTTAAAGTAATTTACATTTCATGTTTTTACCCGCTTTTCCATACTTGTGTACAATTAAAAAGCTTTCAAGAAAGCACATAACCTATAAGACTGAATGTTTACCTTTCCTACTGCCTGCGCTGTACACAGCTGCTTGTTAGAGAACTGTTCCTCTAATATCTGTTGGGAAGCCAAGACTTCAAGAGTGTTGGATTGCTGGGTCCCTTCTTTTCTTACTGGTTTCTGTCTGATGACATATCACTACTTTATCCTACCATATGAGGTCAGAGGGAGGAACCAGTGAGGACTGTGGAGGTGCACTACCAGAAGTGTGTTTTATCGGCAGACTTTATTTTGGGGGGACGAGTTCTCTGCTAAAAAGAGGCGTTGCATGACACAGGCGGCAGGAGAGAAGTGTTCATTAGCACAGAAGTTACCTGTAAAGAATTGTTACATTTTTGTTTGCTTTCCTCCCATCTTCTGCATCGCCAAGGAATGCAGATCAAATCTCACAAATTTGGGCTGCCTCTTATTCTTCCTGTAAGGAGAGCGTGACATCACTCTTGCCTAGAACAGAAGATGAGGGCCTTCTACTGCAGAGTCCACCTTAACAATCAGCCCCTTGGGACACATTGTTTTATTTTGGTTCAGCTAACCCTTATGCTTACATTGTCATAAATAGGAAAGCACGACCCTTGTATTGTGTAGAGCTGCAAAGGAGGAAGCGGAACCCGCCGTACTGTGATCCGCAAATAGGGCTGTCACCATGTACATAGGTGTGCATGTATGATAGAATATGTCCTGTAGTGTAAAGCTGGCCATACACTGGTAGATTATCGAAAGAATGGTGGTATGAGAAATCTCAAATACAGATTTCAATTGCTTTTAACGATCCATTTTGGTATAAACGGAATTTCCCGCACATTTGTTGTCGTCTGACATTTCTATTTTGTATATTCAATACAAGTGACTAATGGTCATTCTCTCTTTTTTCTTTTCTTTGTTTCTGCATGTTCAGCCTTCACCTCACTACATTCTGCCTTCAGTACAAGCCCACTGTAATCGCATGTGTGTGCATTCACCTGGCCTGTAAGTGGTCCAATTGGGAGATCCCTGTATCGACCGATGGCAAGCATTGGTGGGAATACGTGGACCAAACGGTTACATTGGAGTTGTTGGATGGTAAGAATGATGCTTTGTGTTTTTAGACTAGTAAAGGTTCTGTATATTTTCTTTCAAAATCCCTAAATATGCCAGATATTTTCTGTGATGTGTAGTAGAGCTGCACGATTCTGGCTAAAATCAGAATCACATTTATTTTTTTGCTTAGAAGTGAGATCACGATTCTCACGGTGTAACCTCATCTTTCACATTAAACATAAAAATTGGGCTAACTATACTGTTTCTTTTTTTCTTTTTTTTTTTTGTTCTGAAGTTTTTTTTTTTCCAAAAAAATTGCGTTTGAAAGACCACTGTGCAAATACAGTGTGACATAAAATATTGCAGCAATCGCCATTTTATTCCCTAGGGCAGGGATATGCAATTAGCGGACCTCCAGATGTTGCAAAACTACAAATCCCATCATGCCTCTGGGTGTCATGCTCGTGGCTGTCAGAGCCTTGCTATGCCTCATGGGATTTGTAGTTCTGCAACAGCTGGAGGTCCGCTAATTGCATATCCCCGCCCTAGGGTCTCTGCTAAAAAAAATGCATGTTTGGGGCTTCCAAGTAATTTTCCAGCAAAAAAAATCTGATTTTGACTTTGTAAGAAACACGTGTCAGAAAAAAAGTGTAGGCTTTAAGTGGTTAAACTTTCTTCATTTACACACAGAAGTTTATCCCTTTGATCTAAGAAGGAAGAGTTAAAATGTTTCAACTTATCTACTACCGTGTTTCCCCAAAAATAAGACCTCCCCCAAAAATAAGACCTACTTACAGTTTTGCCTCTCGCTGAAACATAAGACATCCCCCCGGAAAAAGACCCCCCCGATAATAGGGCCTCCCCTGAACATAAGGCATCCCAATAATAAGGCGCCCGAAGCTACCGTAACTTTTTACCCTGGACCGTAGCGGCGGGCGCAACTCACTATTGGCTGCAACGCAGACAGAGCAGACAGGAAGTGTGTGGTCTCTTCATCAGAGAGCCCGTGCCCCCGCCAGGACATGCTGCCGCCTGCTGCTGGCTCTGCCCTGACAGTCTGGCTGACTCGCAATTTGACAGTGAGTAGCACGGAGCAGGAGTTGGACACATTGTGTGGACACACAGGGGTGACTGAGGTAGGGGGGAAATGTCTGTTAAAGGTGGGGGGGAGATGTCTGGTGACGGTGTCCACTGGCACAGGGGTGGGGGATCACTTAAAATTACATTTGTTCAACAATAAATTTGTACCGTATTCTTCATGGAGAAATAAGACATCCCCTAAAAATAAGACCTAGCGCATCTTTGGGAGCAAAAATTAATATAAGACACTGTCTTATTTTCGGGGAAACAGGGTAGCACAGACAATGTTAAAAACTTGGCAGGCAGAGAAGTATCTACACTTGTTACATTAAAGAATCTGGAAACTTTGCAGTAGAGATTGTGAGGGGGCTTGAATCGAGATTTCATGTTTTTTTTAACAATGAATTGTGCAGCTCTAATGTCTAGGTTTAACATTATGTGAAAGGTAAAGCAATTGTTAAAGCGGTGGTTCACCCATAAAAACGACTTCCCCCTATTACACTGCCCCCCCGCATTACAATACCAATATGCCATTAATTTTTTTTTTTGTCTGCTGTACATACCTGGGTACAGCTATTCACCCGTGTCCTCCGGGTTGCGAGTCCCGCGGGAGTGGGCGTTCCTACGATGGCGGTGATTGACTAAAAAATGAGCTCCCCCCCCGTCGCGTAAGCCGCGTCACGACTGGCGAAAGGAGCCGAACTGCGATGCGCAGTATAGCGCCGACTCGCCGTTCGGCTCCTTCCGCCAATCGTGACGCTTCTTATGCGACGCAACCCGGAGGACACGGGTGAATAGCTGTACCCAGGTATGTACAGCAGCCAAAAAAAAATCGTTTTTATGGGTGAACCTCCGCTTTAACTCTATCCAGTCCTCATAAAGTGTATGTATAGCCTTTTTTCTTTAGTTTTGGATAGAATAGGGAAGACTTAAAACCGCTGTCAACTTATTTTTTTGTTGTCTGTCCCATTTGAGGAGATTTTCAGTCCCTTTCTGTACCAGAGATGCAATATGGATTGAGAGGAAATCTCGCCAAAGTGCCCTAGGGACAGTTGCCACCTGAAAAGGTTTTTCCCCTTATCTTTTGCTCTGGTGGCAAAAAGGTTTTCCATCATTTGCTGTTGCAGTGAAAATGTCACCAAGACGAGGACGGGAGGAATTTTCTGCCACAATTGCAGATTTCATGGGCAGAATTTCCTGCCTAATAAAAGCAGGGATTGCAGGGGTCACAGCCATACCTCTTTAGCTTCTCAGTTGCTCTCTAATTTTGCCCTTGGGCCATTCACTTTATCCAGAGTGGAGGTGGTAGTTGAGGATGACCATTTTTCCTTCAGGAGGTCCAAGCTTAAGGATATCATAGTTACCCTTATTGACGCTATATACTCTGCTTAGGGTTGGAGCATTCTGTGTCTGCTCACTTCATGTTATCCAGCAATGATGTCCCTTAAATTGCCTTAACCACTTAAGGACCGCCGCCTGTAGATTTACGTCCACAGAATGGCACGGCTGGGCAGATGGACGTACCGGCACGTCCGGTCCGAAGCTCCGGGACCAGCGGACCCGATCGCCGCTGGGGTCCCGCGATCGGTCCCCGGAGCTGAAGAACGCGGAGAGCCGCGTGTAAACACGGCTTCCCCGTGCTTCACTGTGGCGGCTGCATCAATCGTGTCATCCTCTTTATAGGGAGACACAATCGATGACGTCACTCCTACAGCCACACCCCGCTACAGTTGTAAACACACACTAGGTGAAACATAACTCCTTCAGCGCCCCCTGTGGTTAACTCCCAAACTGCAACTGTCATTTCCACAATAAAGAATGCATTTTAAATGCATTTTTGCTGTGAAAATGACAATGGTCCCAAAAATGTGTCAAAATTGTGCAAAGTGTCCACCATAATGCAAATGCAATAAAACTATCCCCTATTTTGTAAACGCTATAAATTTTGCGCAAACCAACCGATAAACGCTTATTGCGATTTTTTTTTTTTTTTTTTTTCCCCCAAAAAATATGTAGAAGAATACGTATCGGCCTAAACTGAGGAATTTATATATATATATATATATATATATATATATATATATATATATATATATATATATATATATATATATATATATATATATATATATATATATATATATATTTTTTTTTTTGGGGGAAATTTATTATAGCAAAAAGTAAAAAATATTGATTTTTTTTTCAAAATTGTTGCTCTATTTTTGTTTATAGAACAAAAAATAAAAACCGCAGAGGTGATCAAATACCACCAAAAGAAAGCTCTATTTGTGGGACGCTAGTTAACTGGCAACAGCTTGGCAGCCACTTTGTGAGATCTCCAGGATGAGTCTTCTGTCGATTCACATGACCAGGATGCTTTGGCTTTAATGCTGGTCAGCTGAGCTCCCATGTAAGAAGAGTCTTGAGTGGTCACCCCACAAAGGTGAATGTTTGGTCCCTTTTTGTACTACAAGTACATCAAGGAGATTACTTGCCCTGGCTTTATTGGCTTTGCTTCGTGCTCAAGAGAATTCATGTAGTGGGCAATCTAGATGATCTGCTACCAGTCCTCCCCGCCGGCCATTATCCAGCAGACAGTGCAGACTCTGCAGAGCTTTGGTTGAATCCTCAATATGGGGAAGTCATCACTTTGCCCATCGCACAGATTGGAGTTCCTGGGCCTAAGGTTAAACAGTCCTTTTTCCAGGATCTTCTTGCTTTGGGACAAACTTCTGTCCCTCTGTTCTCCTGCAAGGGAAACCCCTCTATTTGTGCCTGCATACGTTTCTTGGGTCTAATGGTTAGGCCTTGTCCTGGACAGCCAAATTCACTCCAGACTATTGCAGCTTGATGGACTCTCTGTGGGTTCTTTGCGATAGTCTGGATCTTCTGTCCTAATGGCAGCATTCCAGTCTGCTTCTCAGTCGCTGGCTTTAACAGCATACCTGTTGAAACCACAGTCCTGAAATCGTCACTTTCAAATTCTATCATCACATCTGGAAGGTCTCTTTTCCTTGATACCATTCCTTGATACAAGTTGAGGAACTTTCATCCTAGAAAGTACTCCTTGGAATGTATTTTGTCCTCCAGCTCTGCTTTTGATCAGCATCAGGCCTTGAGTGTCATTAAAGGACACATTTTGGCCATTTTGTTCCAGCAATCTTGCCTTTACCTCTGCACATGCTTTCTGTTTGAAAGCTGGAGGAAGTGTCCGTGAACCATGACGCCCATCCGTGCCTTCACAGTCCATTGAGAACTACAATCCACCTGCTGCGGTGGAAGATCGGACTTGTATTTCCTTCATTCACAGCGGAGCCCTGCTGATTTTAAAATGTGTGCTGCGTGCTCCAGCCCACTATTACAGGGCAGAAAGAGAATGTTGCTGAACATGTTAACCCTAAATATGAGCGTGACATGTTCAGATGGTGAACTGCCTTTCTTAACCTCTTTGGTGTGGATTTCTGTGTTGCCCACCCCTCAGATGGACTACTTTGAATGTCCCAGTTGTAAGAAAATATAATTTTTGACTTTCCAGTAATCAGGTGTGCCTCCCCTAATAGACTCCCTATTGCTTGCTACAAAACTGAAGCTAGCTGAGAGTGGGAGAGGTTATATAAGGGGAAGGCCATGCAGCTTTCGCTTTTGTGTCCAATCACCTGAAGGTAGCTGCAGATAACCCAATCGTAACAATTTAAAGATATGTGTCCTGCACTCTAACAGATTTTACTGGCAAGTCAAAAATCCTTTGTTTAAATTCCTGGTCCCCTGTCATGTTATACTTCCATTTAATTACCCCTTGCTTCCTGTCTGGTGTGAATTGTCTCTTAACAGGAAAATAAACCATATAATAAAGATGACAGGTGTTTGGCTTTTTTGTAAAGAAATATACCCCCCCCATTATACTTGCCTAAGTGGATGCTTCATCTGTCCCCGCCGCCTCTGCACTGAGAACCGAGCCATCAAACACCGCCGATGGCTTGGTTCTCACAGATCCCCAAGCGGAGAGCTGCTGACTGTCAATCATCGGCTCTCCCCTCTACTCCTCCATGCTCATTGGAGCGCTGAGCTGTGGAGGGGCAGGGAGCGGGTTTATCAGTGAAACGCGGATAGGCATCAGTCCAGGCACCTGGCAGATCCAGACTTTTTCACGATGGCGCAGTGCCTTGACTTATTCCACTGACGTCAGCAGATTGTGAACTTCAGACCCCTGCTGAAACTGGATCACAGGAGAAGCCCAGCTAACGAGCCCAGGCTGGACTTCTCCTTTTTAAAGCATTTTTAATTTTGTCTACTTTGCTGTTGAAGCGCTTCCTTCATTTACTGTCTGATAAAACATTGCCCCTGGCCTGGAAGTAAGGTGAAATCTGAGCCTCAGACAGCAGTAAATCCCCAACAGAGGTTCTAGTCATTCCCTACATTATATAAAAAATAAATTGGGCTGACAATTTACTTTGAAATGTTTAAACTGCCCTTTTTTTTTTTTTTTTTTCTTAAATTGTATCTAAAATGTATAGCTGTTGGTTGGGTCTTTGCTTATTGTAGATCGTTAAGTAAGCAGATTAAAAATAAATAAACATTAAAGTGAAATTCCAGTCTTTCAGTCTAAAACTTCTACCGCCCCCTTCTAACTCCCCTGTAGAAGAAAGATGAATATACTTGCCTATTTTGGAGCATTCCACTCCGGTCATGTGATCTCCCTTAGCTTCAGTGGAGAGGAAAGATCGCCAACAAGTGCAATGCCTGGGCGGTGGCGTCACCCATAGGCTTGCAATGGGGCACATGTTGGCTTCCCCTCCACTTCCTTGAAGCCACTGTTGAAAGACAATACCGTGACTGGACTGGAGCGCACTGAGAATAGTTAAGTATAAGCATCCTTCTACAGGGTAATTAGAATAGGAGTTGGGAGCAGGTTTACAGTGGTTTGTAAAGTCTATTTTTAAAAACAAAAAACAAACATGTTATACTTCTTCTGTGCAGTTGGTTTGCACAGAGCAGCCCGGGTCCCTCTTTGCTGCTCCTGGCCCCTCCTTCCTATTGAGTGCCCCCCACAGTCAGCCGCTTTCTATGGGGGCACTGGAGTCAAGTCACAGCTCCATTTGTCCATTTAGACATGAAGCCCCAACCCGTCCACATCCCCCATAATTGGCTAACAGCCTCGGTAGTCAGTGGCGCCGCTGCTGTCTCTCAGCCAATCAGAAGGCTGGACAGCTTAGACATTGCTGGAGAGATGGAGTTCAGGTAAGTATTAGGGGGTGCTGGGATGGCTGCTACACCCAAGTTTGTTTTATCTTAATGCATTAAAGTGGAGTTCCATCCAAAAATTTTAGCCAGGCGCTCACAGTAAAAATTCTGGCGCCATGGAGAGGGGGGCTTTTGTACACATACATCGATGGACCGTGGGACAGGAGTGTCTGATTATTAAAAGTCAGCAGCTACACTTTTTGAATATTTTATTTTTTCGGTTTAATTCCGCCTTTACAACTCCTTTAAGCTTGCATATAACCTGGAATTCCACTTTAAAGCTAAAATTATTTGACAAAAAAGGAAAGAGCCTCTTATCAGCTCATGTAATCCTTATTGTATATTTTTGTTTTTTTACAGAATTGACGCACGAATTCCTGCAAATTCTCGAGAAAACGCCTAGCCGACTGAAGAAGATTCGCAACTGGAGGGTAAAGAGTTTTGTTCTGAAACGGCATTGCAAATGTCCATTGAGATTAAATCAACTAGTGCACTGGTGTTCTAGGTTTGCCAGTTGGTTACTACACCTCAATCATGGTAACTTACTGCAGTTTTAGGCAGCTTCATTTGTGCCCTCAAACATGAAATGGCTATTTTTCTAATGCCAGCGTTGGTTTTTGAAAATTTTCATTATTCATTAATAGATCATTAAATTTGTTATAGATGCAGCTCTACTAAAGGTACCTAACTTGGTATCAGCCTTTTTCAATCTGGGCATCCAATGCCAGTCAAGTATGCTTCAAAGGAATATGCCAAGAGGAAAGGGAGGGCCTTTCAGTGTGTCTTCAGTTGTCCATTCAGCAAGCTAGGAGTGAAGGGGACACCACTGTACCTCTTCTACAGTCTACATCTGTAACAGAATTTTTGGCAGGGCTCTGTAAATTTCAGAACTTGATGGGCAAAAATACGAATACTCAGTTGGTATTACAGCTCCCAGTTAGGAATTTTATATATTTATTTTACTCTTTGCTCAAAGATCAGCTTTAGGCCCCTTTCACACTTATGCGACTTTGGACTGCAAAGTCGCATGACAAGTCGTACCCCATGATTTCCAATGAGTACCATTCATATCTGTGCTATTTCAAGTCCCTGAACTACTTTGGTCCGACTTTGATGCAACTTGAAGTCCATAGACCTCAAGATCACACGGGCATTGCTTCAAGTCGTGGCAAAATCGCGTTAAAATCACGTGGCTTTCAAGTCGCACAAGTTCAATTGCCCGAGGAATGAACAAAGAAGAAATTGGGCAACTCAATTATTTAAAAAAAAACAAAAACTTCTGTGATCCAGAAGCTTGATAACAAAAATTTGTATTAGTAAGTTGCAAGTTTTGTTGCATTTAATTTTTTTTGAACTATTCTTTCCTGTGTTATCCTTGCCTACAGTTTTATATTTTGGAATTTCTAAACATTTATTCAATTACAATTTTCTTTCAGGCCACCCAAGCGGCAAGGAAGCCCAAGGCAGACGGACAGCTTGACAACTCCCTCCTTAACTCTTCTTTAGTCCCAAACTCAATTTTGGTGGACCCTGTAGTTGGCATCACTTCAAGCGCCACTTTTCCCAAGCCTTCAACATCTGCATTTCCTGCACCTGTAGCCCTGAACTCAGGAAGCATGCCCCTTCAGGCAACCCATAATGCTGATGAACTGTCAATGTTAGCCATGCCTGGTACATCCTTCACCATTTCATCCCATCATGAATGGCCTCAACAACCGGAACAGTCTAGAAACGATCAAGCATACAGCCAGAAGCAAGATGGTTCCCTTTCGGCGGCTCAGTTCAATATAGCTCAACTCCACCCTGGTTTACATCATCGGTCCGAGAAAGGTTCTGAGCATACGGTGAAGCAGGAACACAGTCACAAGACATCCAGCAGCAAACACCAAGGACAGATTTATGCTCCGCCTGTAACAATGTCCCATAAAATGTCTTTGGACAAGTACAGAGAGAAACGCAAGCTTGAAACTGTTGACATTGATTGCGATCAGATCCCAGCTGGTCACCTTGATCAACCGCAGCAGTCGCATAAAAAACATGGACAATTTCCTGGCGGCAGCTCCGTCGCCTCCCCTATCAAAATGAAAATTCCGATCTCTACCACAGAGAAGACCGACAAACATTCTTCCGAAAAAAGGGATAAAGGCGGCTCCCTTAAGTTGCGGATTCCCATCCCACCGACGGAGAGAGGCTCCAGCAAAGAGGACTTGAAAATGAAAATAAAAGTCTCTTCCGCAGACCGACACAGCTCATCCGATGAGGGCAGTGGCAAGAGCAAGCACTCAAGCCCTCATGTGAGCAAGGAACACAGAGACAAGCACAAAGAACATTCTTCCAATCGGCACCATAGTAGCAGCCACAAGCATTCCCATTCACACTACAGCAGCGGGAGCAGCAACAACAGCAATAAACTTTGCATAGATGGGATGCCAACGACTGTTTTACGGAGTCCTGTTGGTGTGCCCAAGGATGGTGGTACCTCGAGCTCCAGCTCCTCAAGGAAGAGGCCGCATTCCAATGACGCCTCTTACAACCACCACACCAAAACGGGCAAAAGTTCCAAAAGTTCAGGTAGTTCCTCTAGTTCTTCCTCTGTTAAGCAGTATATATCCTCGCACAACACTGTTCTTAACCATCCCTTACTCCCTCCTCCCCCTGTCACATACCAGGTGGGCTACGGGCATCTCAGCACCCTCGTGAAACTGGAAAAGAAGCCAGTGGAGAGCAACGGCCCTGATGCCAGTCACGAGTACGGTGCAAACAGCCAGCATATGGACTACAAAGATACATTCGACATGCTTGATTCGCTGTTAAGTGCCCAAGGAATGAACATGTGATTAGCGCTTTTTAAATTTTAAACGGCTTCTCCCTGCCCACTCCCCCCCACCACTTCCCAACCCTATTTGCCCCCTCCCCTTTTTATCATGTATATATTATATATATTTTTTTTAATTTAAAACAGAAAAGTTAGTATGGAAAAAACTTCCTTATCTAACCAATGGTAACACCTGTTGCCGCAGTTTCAATAAATGTTTAAGTGCTGCTCTTATCCCTCAAAAAAGAAGAGGTTTAGTGAAATGTCTATCTCCACATATGATAGTGTTATTATAAATACTGTAATTGCATGGAAAGTGCAAAAAAACTAAAAAAAACTCAGTATTTCTTCAATTCTATGAACATAAGAGAGCGGATGGGTTTGCTTCTAAGTCGATAGATTGCTTCAAGCCTGGTTAACTCCGCCTTCGGCGTTGGCTGCCCAGCAGTTCCTTGATGCTTAGATTTTGTCAGATGTGTATAAAAAACTTTTTTTTTTTTTTTTCTTTTTGTATATTTAAAATGTATGATATGCATGTCTCATAGATAAAGGGATAAAAACAGATTATACGGACAACTGTTTACAAGAAGGTGGAGAAAAAAAATGTACATACATTTTTGTATGTTTAGATATAACCATAAAATACTCAGGTTTGGAGCTGCTTGTAAGAATAACAATATACAGATTTAACTTTATTTTATCTCGTCATAGTCCATCGAAAAATACTAAACACAACAAAGATGGCTTTGCCTCGTCTCCTTAAAACAAAACAAAAAATGTATTCTGTGCTACAATGGCCTGGAATCAGAAGGCTTTCGTGGCACTAGGACAGTAAACTGTAGGCCTTAATGGAATCAGCTGAAAACCACTAAAGAGGACATTTTTGTTGTAGCCTGTGAAGCAGACTTTACCCGTAAGCATCACCAGAGCGGCAGTAGGGGGAGAGCGCACGTGCCTCTTTTTTTCTTTTTCTTTTAAAACGCAGTGACTGGCTCTTTCTCAGTCCTCAGGGTTGCGAAGGAAGTAGGAAAAAAGAAAAAAAAAAAAAAATAAGTTTACATAATCTTTTGCTGTGAAGTGCATTTAAGTGTTTATTGGCTTGATGCAGTAATATAGACAGAGTTGATGGTAAAGGTAATTGTAGATTCATGTAATTTAAACAAACGACAAAAAAACTTCATATTTGTAAAGAAAAAAAAAAAAAAAAGGAAAAGGAAAAAAACTTCCGTAGTGATTTGTTAGGTTTTTTTTTTCTTTCTTTTTTTTTTTTTAACCAAAAGTTATTTTAATAGCCCATAGGATCACTGTTTTTATTAGCGTGTCAGAATGTACTTGTCATTTTGCCAATTCATAAACTTTCCCAAATAAATGCAGTCCTCACGCGAGAGTTGAAAAATTGCTACATCCTGTTTTTTTGTTTTTCATTTTAGCGGGGCAGTTGTCACTGACTTTTGCATTGTACTTGTGAGGTTTGATGTTGGGAGGGTTTCATGTTTTTTTTTTGCTTTACTCTAAATGACCGTGAAAACCACTCCCCTCCATTCTGTCGCTATCTGGATGTTGCGTGTTCATAGTATGTGCGGTCTGTTTTTAATGAAACTGTAAAAACATTTTTTATATACTTTTTTTTTTTTTTTTTGCCTCCTGAATCTTCTCAATCCTATTCAGTGACCAGTCTTCTCATTTTACTGTATATGTACTCAGTGCTGACAGACCAGAAAATAAAGCGTATATTTTTATTCATTACTTTGTATTTGAAAGTACTGTATGCACTATTGTAAGTCACTTTGGAAACAAACAAAAAACTGGATTGTATGTTTAATGTTATAGAGATGGTGCTTGGCAAATGTGTCTGTGTGCTGTGGTGGGAGCTTTTTAGTGGAACAAACTTTACAGCCAATTGTCTCACTAGAAACTTGACAGGAAGTGACGTCATAAGCTCCTGCATTGCGGCTCAGGCACAAGATGGCTGTTCTGATCATGTGTAGGGATTTAGTAAAAAAAGTTTAACAAAGCTCACTGTAAACTTGGAACATTCGTCCTCTGCTCTAATTCTGTATACCTGAACGTTCATTTCATTGTGGTAGTCTGATGATTTTGAGTGAATGCACAGGAGGTGACGTTTGAAATGGTTCTAGCCAGTATGCAATTTTTTTTTTTTTTTGTCAAAATAATAAACCGTCGGCATTCTTGCTATAAACCAATGACTACTCCTAGCCTTACAGTGTATACATGTATTACTGATATTGTTACGCCAGAATGATAATAAATGTAAATACAAGTTTGCGCGGTGACCTGTATCATTTTCTGTAAGTGTTCTGGATATGTAATTCTTTGTGTGTGCCTCCCTTTGACAACAATTTATTCCAAGGGTGGAAAATGCCAGTGCACAAAAAACAAACCAACCTTTTAATCTTTTGTGAACAGGTTAGTTCATCTTTAATTGTTTTTAAATTCCATATGCATTACAGCTTTAGGTGCACATTAAGATGCGGTCTACCATTAAGTGAGGTACACTTAAGTAATTTGGTAACCTGTCCCGGGTCACAAACAAGCCCATACTGCCCTGAGCCCCATATAAGGCTGCTTTCACACTTATGTGCTGTGGATTTGGGTAACACTTTCCTGTGGGTTAGCTGCACTTTGCCATAGACTGTTATTAGACATAGGGGTTGATTTACTAAAGGCAAATCCACTTTGCACTATAAGTGCAACTGGAAGTGCGTCGCTGTAGATCTGAAATGAGGGGAAGCTCTGCTAATTTCTGTCGTCTAATTATGTACAAAGAAAATGCTGTTTTATTTTCCTTGCATGCCACCCTCAGATCTACAGCGACTGCGTTTCCAAGTGCACTTGCAGTGCAAAGTGGATTTGACTTTAGTAAATAAACCCCATAGACTATTATATTTTGCATGTGTGGTGCACTTTCTGAAAGCGCACCAAATCCACAGGATTTAATAGAGGTCTATGGCTCAGTGCAGGTAACCCATAAGTGCACTGCGATCAGTTTGAAAGCAGGCTAATGACCAATGCAGAACTGATTGACACATACACTGACCTTAATTGAATCTTCCACTTTCTGATCTGCAGGAATCGCCTCTGCAAATTTGCAGGCATCACCGACTGTGCTCTTGCTGTCCCGGGCATGAAGTACATTTGGTATCCCTCCACCTGGATGAGCCGCTGCTATAGGGGAAGCATCTGATTTTGCGGCACTGCTGCCTCCACAGCTGCTTGCTTCCTCTACAGCTAGCTCCATCCACAACACTGATGCTCTGGGACAGCGGGTCGGCATTAGCCATCCCAAAGCAGTAGGTTGTGGGCTACTGTCTGGGCACCATGCATTAAATGATCCTTATGTTTGAAGCAAGCTTATTCTACTATGGACTTCCCCCCTGTCCTGTTCAGATGGCAGGAAGTCTGACTGTTGGATCGGTGGCCCCAACACCTCACCAATGAGCACTTTGCTACAAGAACATGGCTTGCCCAAACACAAATGCCTAATCCACAGTCCCTCTCGCAGCAGTAGCGGAGGTCAATGCTCTGCGAGTGACAGTAGACTGTGCATGCGTAGTTAGCCCATCTGTGCTCATTCGTGAGGTGTTGATGCAGCACATCCAACTGTTGGACATCCTGCCATTTAGGCGAGATGTGGAGGGGAAGCCCATGGTAGAATTGGCTTCATAATTAGGGATCATTTGTGAAAGCAGATAAGAGCATCTTATTATACACCTGAAAATCATACATTTGGAATTTAAATAATAATTAAAAGTGAACCAGCCTACTCTTCTTCTTCCTGGCTCAGATTTACTGACTATTGACTCGACTGGCTACTACAATGATTCTTCACTCCTGACTAGCTTATCACTATCTTAGGTTTGTGCCATCTCGGGGCCTTTAATTCTGGTTTTCCATTTCAAAGTGTATCTAAACCCCAAAACAATGTAATATTTTACAGCTTACAATTCTTAGATGTGGTGACTGCATTGGGTTTCTTTTGTCAGGCTCAGAAAAGATTTAACAAGTACAGAACTACTTAGAAATGTGTCCTTGTCACTTCATGTGAGCTGAAAGGAGCATTAACAATTAGATTTTTGTAAACTACTAGTTCCATGAACCCACCATGCATTAGAAATGAACAAAGGCAAAGTCCAGTCCTTGCAGCAACCAAGGCTCCTACCACAGATATCATTAAAGCGGTGGTTCACCCTCCTTAACATCATTATACCATTACATTCGGCATCGTAGCGCGAGCTACGGTATGCCGGTCTTACATTTTTAATCCCCGTACTCACGGTGCTATGGATCATTGAAGATTCCGACTCCCGCGGGGAATGGGCGTGCCTATGGAGAGGGAGGATGATTGACGGCCGGCTCTGGCACGTCACGCTCCCCGAAGACAGCCGGAGTAGGTCTCGGCTCTTCACGGTGCCTGCGCACAGGCTATGCGCAGGCGCCGTGAAGAGCCAAGCCTATTTCGGCTATTTCCGGAGAAGCGTGACGTGCCAGGGCCGGCCGTCAATCACCTTCTCTCACCATAGGAATGCCCATTCCCCGGAATCTTCAATGATCCATAGCACAGTGAGTACGGGGATAAAAAAATGTAAGACCGGCATACTGTAGCTCGCGCTACGATGCCGAATGTAATGGTAGAAGAATAGGGTGAACCCCCGCTTTAAGGAGTAGTTGTAGTCTAAGGCCGGCCATACACAGTTTGAACCGTTATTGATCAGTCTGGCTGTACCCAAGTTGATCAGTCTGGCTGTACCCAAGTTGATCAGTCTGGCTGTACCCAAGTTGATCAGTCTGGCTGTACCCAAGTTGATCAGTCTGGCTGTACCCAAGTTGATCAGTCTGGCTGTACCCAAGTTGATCAGTCTGGCTGTACCCAAGTTGATCAGTCTGGCTGTACCCAAGTTGATCAGTCTGGCTGTACCCAAGTTGATCAGTCTGGCAGTACCCAAGTTGATCAGCCTGGCTGTACCCAATTTGATCAATCTAGCAACTTGGGTACAACCAACCTGCCGGATTATCTTGCCACTGATGTACGTTTGTTTTTTGATTTAGATACGCTTGAACTCTAAATGCGCATTCTTAAAAAGACCCTTGCTATTCCTCCCTCTCTTCTAACACCTGCACTCGGATACTGTTGAAGGTATTTTCTTGTAGCAATCCCTAAATAGCATTTTAAACGCTGTAAAATTGTACCTATTTTTCCATAAGCTTGCCCAGATATGACGAGTCTTCTTTCCTAATTGGCTAGAAGTTTTTTATTGTCTGACTGATAATTCACTGCCTAATCACAGCACTAAGTTAGTTGTAAAAGTAATTCCAACCAATCGAGAAAAGAGACTTGGCAGACTTTCTACACATGCACAATCGAAATTCCTGCAAATTTGACTTTGGAAGGTAAAGATGACTTACAGTTTCACAGCTTATTATCTAGGGCAGGGTTTCTCATCTAGGGTTCCTCCAGAGGTTGCTTGGGGTTCTCTGAGCAATTCTGCCTCTCGGATAAGCTCCCACTGACACCATTGATCTTTTTAGCTATCTGTAAGGAGGGAGAATTCCTCCCAATTGACCACAAGTGTAAGAAACATCATTCCCGCTGACCATCACACTTATCTATTATGAGTTAAGACCAGAAGGTTATTTGAAGGGTTCATTTGTGTTGAGAGAGGCTTCTTTAGGGAGTGCTAGAGAGCTGTGAAGGAAGCAGAGGAGAGCTCACAATGGCCTTTTTGCACGGTATGGAAATGGCAGAGGTAGCAGAAAAACAGTTGGGTCACTTTAAAGGCTGATCCAAGTAAAGCTGAGATTTAAAGCAGGGCTCAACCCAGATTTAGTTTTCCAAAACAATTAGTCAGTGAATGCTGTTAGTATCGTGTGCCCTCAGCTAAACTGTCAAGCCATTAAATGGTTGCTGTCATAACTGATGACATGTGCAGCATTGTGGTAACTGCAGATCAAACAGTTTAATATGGAAACTTTCTTGACTGTAACAGATGAGTTTTTTTTTAAACAATAGAAACAGATAGGAGGGTTTAGATCCACTAATAGTGTGATTGGCAATTTGAACATACTGGCCTTTGGTGTCTGAGTGAGAGATCCTTACCAGAATTTCCAGTACTTTCCTGTCGTATTGACCATTAGAGCTTTAATGACGGCGTCATGCTTGCCTGATGGATTCTAAGTACAGTACTGTGAAGTGAACCAAATGTGGAAGTGGCAAGTGAATTACAACTTGTTTTTGTCATGGCCTTCTATTAGGCAAACATGCAAGGTTCAGATGGGAATTCCCTTTATCAGCCTTTGAGATATGAAAATGCAGTGTGGGATTTGACCACCTAATGCAACCCCCTAAAATTAATTACCAATGAAAGATTTAATCTCCATAGACCCAAAGAAACTCCAAGCTTGTGTGTCACCTAAAGATAGTAGGGTCCATTATTATGTGGGGGAAAAAAATATATTTGGACAGTGACAGAAAGTTAAACTTTTTGCTCTCCACTGCCGCAATGATTTTAAAATTAGTTTTTTAGGTTGGCATACATGTAAACTTTCAGCTTGAAGTCCAGGTGTCCAACTAAATATTTTTTCAGGCCCCTTTTACATGAGCAATCCCCTGTCTTTTTTCAGGTGGACCCCATCGGACCGTCCATTTTCTCTGTGGAGCGGTGGGTGTAAACCGACTTGTGTCCATTTGCACCCACCTACCTCTGATCCGGGAAAAACAGAAGGGGATCTGTTCTCCATCTGGCCGGATCCGATCGACTGTCCATAGAGCAGAGCCAGCTCTGTCCGCTCTGCATAGGCGGAATGAACACTGACATGTCATCTGCCCACTCCACTCAGCAGGGGTTCAGTGGACTGATCCACTGCTGAGAAAAACTGATCCAGCCTGTGTGAATTGGGCCTTGGCCATTTAGGAATTGCAACACTTTTTTTGCATTCTCTCACACACCATGTTTAATTGTGGTATGCTTCAGATCATGAGCTGTTCTTTTCCGCCTCCCTTCAATTCCTACTATTCTTCTTTACGCTAATCATGATTTTAGGCGCCCAAATCATATTTTAGAACTTGACATGATTTTTTAGGTTTATTTATTTTTTTATAGCTAAAGTCCAATCTGGCCTTCTAGTTGGTACAGTGTGGTAAACCATTTCTTTGATTCACAAAGTCTTCTCTTGATGGTAGATTTTGACAATAAAACTCCTACCTCCTGGAGTGTGTTCTTTAATTCGTTTAGCTGTTGTGAAAGGGGTTTATCTTCACCGTGAAAAGAATTCTGCAATCAGCCCAGATGTCGTCTTCTGTGGTTGTTCAAGCCTTTTGTTGCTGAACTCTCTAGTACATTCTAAATTGTGGATTTGGCCACTCCTAATGTTCCTGCACTCTTTTTGTCTTCTCATGCTAAAGATGGCCAGCTTTCCTTGCACTGACAGCTCTTGGTTCTCATTGAGGCCTGTTTCACATGGGCTTCAGCTTGTATAAGAGCAATGTGGACAGCAAGCTTGTACAAAGCATTTGCGGAACTTACAGCAAGCTGCTTTGAAGTTCTTGAAAGTACCATTTAGCTCAGTTTTTAAATGTTGATTGAAAACTGAGTATTTGGCTGCTGCTAGCAGATTTCAGCACTTCTAAAGACCCCATTCACACTTTATTTTGAACGTTTTTGCTGTCGCCAACAGAAACCTGTGTAAGGAGTGGAGGGATGCTAGAAAATGAGAGGAGCTGCTGTTTGAACAGAAAACGCCTGAAAAAAAATGCTAATTTCTCACTGTTCAGGCATTTTCCATTGAAGTCTATGGGGACTTGTGTAACTTTTGGAGTGACAGGCAATTTGCTACAGGCGACAAAACGCTCAAATGTGAATAGGGACCATTGAAATGAATGGGATTTTGCTTATTGAGCATTTCTGAGTATCGAACTCAGTATGAACGGAGTCTAAGTTTGCAGCAAGAGCTTTCCAATGCAAATTCCACACTGGAACTGTCCATAGCTGGCCCTTTAACAGCTTGTCAATCAACTATTCAGTTACATTTGACCTCTTGAATAGGAGGGAGTTTTGTATACATATACTGTACGATGTACTTTCCTTTTTTTTATATATATATATATATATATATATTTTTTAGCATGTGCCCTACTGGAATGTAAATACCCTTTAAGTTAAACCTGGCAGACTGCACTTTAAGCCCACGCTTTTAATTTCTGCTCTACACCATAGAGCCACACCATATAAGAAATTATATTCATAACTTTTACTACGCTGCAAATCCATTAAGTGGCCTTGCTTAAGTAGCCTTACAAAAGAAGAAAAAAATACCTCCTGCATGTGCCTCCCTTGAGTCTTTCCATCCTTTTGAGGCAAAATATTTTATAAGTACAAGGGGCATGTGCTTGGAATCCTGGTGTGCTTTATTTCTTCCAGTGTGGTACTTTTACCTCTTTGCAGGAGTTTCCTGTAGTAAAGACCGGTCACTGCTCCGTTCTTCTGGTGCAAGGTGACTGGTCTTGTATCTATGCCTTCCTGTAGTGTCTGCCGGCATTCTATAGAGGGCTCAGCCCTCGGCACAGAATGGGTGGCATGGAGATGTCACTGCCACTTTTACAGGCTGATTAACTGGGTAAGCAACAGTAATTGGTGCACATAAAGTGGATGTATATTCTGTGTGATTGAGCCACAGCTAATCACATGGTACAGATGCGTTGTGATTGGCCCTACCTGTACCATGTGTTCGTTGTGGCCAATCACAGCGAGCAAATACTATTGTACACAATGAATGGAAGCCATCCATCATGTACAATTGTCATGTGATTGGTCACAGCGTTCACATGGTACCAACAGCGGAAAGGTACAGTGGACACAGCGGGTGGTATATTGTGCTACAGCACAGCCTAGGAAGGACGTCCTGTGACATCCACCCAGAACGACGAATGGTCCCGCCCAGTCATTTGTCCATAGGCGGATGGGAAGCAGTTAATTTCGTTTTTTTTCCCCAGGAGTCCAGCTTTAAAGGAAGGCATTTTTAATTACCTTTTGGGACGTAGGCGATCTGTTCTGAGTGCAGAGCCCCTCCCCCTGTCTCCCAATAGGGACCTCTAGTGGCTGCTGGAAGCGTCTTTTATGGCAACGGAGGATGGAAACACATCCTCCATAGGAAGCAAATATTGCTAGTTTGAACACATATCACTCCAATACAAAAAATGTTATGGTAAGGATGCAACTGCATGGACTTGTCTTTTTTTTCAACCTAACTATGTAACTGTGCAGTTGGCCTTTTAGAAATTTACAAAAAATGTCCACTAAGTAGCAAACATTGATTGACGTGTTCATAGATGTTTTCCACTTTTTTTTGTGCAAATCCACATTAAATATTGTACCTAATCCACTTTATGGGCAATCAAATCCCTCACTTTTTTCCAGCTATTGCAGTAATGGTCTGCTTTAGAGCCACCCTCGTTCTCCACTATGGGTGCAATCTCACTCCTTTTATTGGGCATCACTCCATGTAACCAGAAAATGATGAAAAAGTGGTGATTATGTCACCGCCCCTCCAGTCAGAGAATGCCTTGTATTAAGGAAAAAAAAAATACAAGGCAGTTTGTGAATGATGACAATGCTAAGCAAACAGATGAGAGATGAATACTTGTGTTGGTTCAAGCTGCGCCAATGTAAGTATGCAATGAAGATCATACCTGGAGTTCAGCTTTAGTGAAATGTCAGTAGAAGGAACGCAGGCAGGCTGCGTCGGTACTCAACCAAAAGTTTGTACAGTGGTATTGATGTTTGGTGTACAGCTTCCATCTTCCCTTCACTTCCCCCCCCCTTTACAAAAAACATTTATGTCTAAAGATTATAGGAAATTAAGGCGCAACTCTGGTCGCTCCTGTCACGGATCTTGGTTGTAGCTGTCTGGGGGGCTATCATAACAAGATATCGTTTTTACAACCCTTTTCTTCTTGGGAATTCTATGGATGAATTTCCAAATCGGCAGGAAATTGAAGAATTATTTTTTAAAGTAAATTTTATTTATCGTATATATTTTTTTTTATTTTTTTCCTGTGCCTGCTATGTGAACTTGTGATATCGTAAAGGGGGAGCTTCTGTAGCCTTTTATAGACAAATGTTTGTTTACACCAGATGACGTCAAACCTGTTTCTAAATGCAAAAAAATTACATTTCAATTAGCCTATTTCACACCATGGTGGTGCCTAAGTACAGCATACTGCATTTTTTTTTTTCTCTTGGAGCACACATACCGTAAATGCAATTCAGAAAAAGGTGGCCTATTAAATTACAATGCAAGCTCACTGCTGATTTTGCGTAAATGCATGTAAACTCGCACGTGGCACTGCACATAGGAACGCAGGGATTGTTGTATAAACGAGCCCCTAAGTGACAGAGCAGCGACGTGTATGTGCTGAGCAGAATCTTTGGTTTCTTTGTTTTTGTCAGTTTTGTTATAAATCAGTTCAGTTCTCTGGGGGAACAAAATTATTTCCCTATATACGTCTGGTATGACCCTGCCACTCTCTGATAACTAAAATAAAGAATTCTGTATTCTACCTTTCACATCTTGTTTACATTTATTGAGTACCCTTTGGTATGGTGTATTTGTAAACTGCTGCACCATATTTGCCAAATTTGTGTGAATTTATGATGTAAACCCTTTTTTAAACAGCTCCTGAGAATTACTGGTGAGTAATGTTACTTTTTATTCATTTTTAAATGTAGTCGTAATATTTCTTGTGGCCTCCTGTATACTTTGGTACATGAAAGTTTGTACATAGATGTGACATAGATGGAAGCGCTGTAAAGTATGTGCGATTTTGATTTCCATGCTATATTAAGGTTGGTAATATGTTAAAGCTCTACTCCTAGCGCACACTTTAGGTATTTACTTATATTTACGTGAAGTAAGATTTAATTATTAAATGTCTAAAGTGGTCTAGGTCTCTCTTGCCTAATTTCTAACGCTCATACTTGGAAAAGGAGGAGCTACTTTCTGGGCCTGTCGAGCAAAAAAATTGCTTTGCAAGGTGTATATAGTCTATAGCTGGCCATAGATGGTTTGAATGTTAGCCGGTCTCTGCTGAACCGGTTGAGATTCAATCTATGGCTTATTGTACCCAAGTCTTGGGAACAACCAGCATGTTGGATTTTTCATGTGATTGGCCACAAGCAATAGCTGTGTTCCTGTCAGGGACAGCTCCTCGTGTTGATGGGGGGGGGGATCACGTAATTTTTATTTCCTGCAACCTGTTTTTTCAGGAAAGAAAATTGCACCATCTATTGGCAGCTTTACACAGGACAGTAGAGCACATGTATGACCTCATTCGTTGTGCAGTTACAGGCCTGGGTGGGTCCTAGACCATGCAACCTAGCAAAGGTGTTTGGGATACAAGAGCGGGATTATAAATCTTTTGGCAAGTGAATCCATGCACATGTATTTTTGTAGTAAAATTCACGTTAACGTAATTACTCCATATAGGTTTCATCTGGTTATGTGACATTGCTAACTATTGTAATATACAGGCATTTCTCTATATTAACTTGCAAATACTCTGCAGACAAGTTTTCAGCTCTGTGCGCACCTTTTTGCTTTCCATAATGCTATTCGTCTAACAGAATTTTAAGCGCTGGCATCCTAAAAATTTTGGACCTCTTTGAGAGTATGGCGAGGCTCCATTCCTCTTTAGGCAACAGGCTGGGGCATGAGAGGTGACCAGTCCATATTGCTAAGCTGACATAAGTGAGGTCCCCCTACTTGCTATGTGGTTTGGTAGATGTGTGTAAATTACAAGAGCGGCAGTATTTTAGGCAGATAAAAGTTAAACTGTGATTTGGGCAAAGTTAACTTATCACTTTTGGACTGTAGTAATATACGTAAGGCTTGCAGCCCATTCATGCAGCAAAATTATAATGTCTTAGGGGAAGTCCATTGTCTGACTGATGTGGACTTTCTTGAGCCTCATACACACTACTACTATTTATTTTTTCCCCATACAACCCAGCGGGTTAAAAACAAAAAAACTGACGGCTCAGGCCGAAGCCGCTGAACTAACAATCCAATGATAGTACAGTGATCACCCCTGTTGTGCCATTGTGTTCTGACAGGGGCACAGCCCCCCTCCCTCCCAGTCAGCTCACTCAGCTATTGGCTGAAAATGCCGATAGGCAGACCATTTTGGTCATGACCCTTCGAGAGAAACTGGCCGAACCAGATGTCATACACACCCAGGTTGAATGTAGGCCGGTTTCTAATGAATTGGCCGATGCTGCCCGACATTCAGCCCATGTATGGGTCTTTAATCTTACCTGCACTGGAGAGAAGAATGGTTATGAATTTCAGCATAAGTGCATCAGATTTCCAAACTAGTAGTCTTGCTGGCTTGGTAGAAATTAAAAAATTTAATTTACACTTTTCTAGTGTTGTTGAATTGGTTTTATGTATTAGATAGTATGTAGGAACGGACTGCAGTGGTTCTTTTTTGTGGAGAACGCCCTTAGTACCCATATGAATAGCTGCATTTAACCCAGACAATATATCTAGGAATGAGGTGGACCCCAACAGTTCGTTACACAGACCTTGTTAGGGGATGTGGTCATTCTGCTGACACTAATGCTATTTCCCTATTATTTTTTGGCGTGTTGACCACACCTCTTGCTTCCCTCCCCCACTCTGTGCCAAGTTGGTCATGCATGTTTATATAACAGCAGGCCATTGGTAGAGCAATGAACAATGCACATCCAATTGCTCTCTGATGATCATCCTCAATGTTGCAAGATTTATTGATGTGAAGGAAAAAAAATGGTTCAAATCGGCACCATTAGAAAGTTCTACCTCCACCTAAAGATCAATGAGAGACAAGCGGTTGCATATAACTCATAAATGTATTATAAGAAAACAACTCTGGGAATTGACTCTAGCTGTTAGCCTTAGCAAGCAGTTGTACTGTTCATTTTTTCTGTGTGAATATGTGATTTAAGTGAATGTGTTTTTTTTTTTTCCTACATTGATAAGAAACCTGAGTAATGCACTGTATGTGATGAAGCAATTAGATTTTGCAGTTCACTTTTTGTGGATGACAAAGATTCAAGTCCCAGCAGTATAAAAAAAAAAGGGCCCATAGTTACTACTTACTGTGATTTGTAATTGACAGATCTTGGATTAACAAACTGTAATACACTTCTATATGTATTTGGGAGATTTGGAGTTGTCCAAAACCGAGTCTTCTTTCTTTATATACTGTAATTCAATCATGTTTTTTGCAATAAAATGTGTATATTTTTCAAAACAATTTGTGATATATCTCTTTCGTAAAGCATGGATTTAATATTCAGTATTAAAAGGCCTTAAAGTGACACTATTGTCATTCATGAAGTAAAAAAAAAAAAACGCTCCCCCTGTAAAGAGACCTCATATTTGCCTGTCTCGCAGTCTGCACTGGCCATCCTTATGCTTTTCAAGAGCAACTGAGCATCTTTTTTATATTGCATGCTTCAAGGTTTGATGCTTTGGTCCCTGCTAGCCTCTACAGCACTACGGGGCACAATAGTAAAGTAGGGGCCAGTGGAGGGAGCCATGATGCTTGATGGGGAACTGTGCATCCAGCACTCCCGGTGAGGGGGTAGAGGATTCTCTGGCCACTGCAGGACAGGTAAGTATAATGTCTCTTTACAGGGAGGGTTTTTTTTTTTCTTCCTGATTTAACAAGTGTCACTTTAAAATGTATCGGTCAAATTTTTTTCTTTTTGATAATATGGAAGGAAACCCTTACATAGGTTGAAAAGACACAAGTCCATCCAGTTAAACCATAAAAAAATATAACATCATACAATCCCATATATCCAATTCTTTACCCACAGTTCATCCAGAGGAAGGCAAAAAACCGCAGCAGAGCATGATCCAATTTGCTACAGCTACCCTTGTCCGGTTTTAATTGCTGTCGGTGCCCACTTCAGGGAAATGTTGCCCTCCCTATTTGAGCTGGTGACTGTTGTCACCAAAACAAAGTGACTAGATATTCATAATTTTACAGTTGTAATTGTAAAATTATTTTCCAACGGGATACTTGTCTGTCTATGAGATGTCTATGAGAACCTCACCTCAGAAGAATGATTTCTTCTGTTGATTATTTTGAGGCGGAATTTGAAGGGAAATCTTTAACAAGACCCAGACAGAAGCTAAAAAAAAACTACCATGGGTTTTAACCGTTCCCTACTCCAAACAAAAGTTGCTTTATATGTACTTTAAATCTATTGTGTGAATCTACTGCTGACAATTACGTTTTCAAGCAAATCTAATCTATACGTTTTTAGCTAGTGCCTGTAAATTGCTGTCACTAAATTTAACTTGCCCCTGCTGAACCCCCTCCAAATGAATGTTCTAACTATTCCAGGAATAATGCGGGATGCAAACTTTCTTTTTTTTTTTTGAATGAAAAAAAAAAAACATACAGAATGCCATTGTTCTTTCGGACAAGGTAGCCTTACACGCGGGCCAAAAGTTGGCTGGCCCCTGATCTGACCATTTTGTGACCAAATTTTGGCCACTGTGTGCCCAGACTTACTTTGGCACACCCATACTAATTCTACAATGCAGTGCAGATACCTTGCAGCTGGTTGCAGACATCCACATTGCATCGTGGGATGGTTTGCCCTGTGGAAACCAAGAAACTGCTAGCAATGAATCAGTGGTTCTGATGCACAATGGAGGGACTTTAACGTTGGCAGCATTATGCAGTTACCAGATAATTCTAGAAGCTTTCAAAGATTTACATATTTTACCTATATACAGGTACAGACACAAACATTTTTTGCTTTGAGACTACAGAATATCTGCAAACATTAGGATATATGAATGTTATTTATGTACATAACCATACACAAATGTAGCTCCCCCTCTATGAAGAAGGCAAGGGTCCTCTCACAAGGGCTTGTCCGCTTGCTCAGCGAGGGATCGATCTGCTGAGCAGGCAGATGACAGGGCCCTGCTCTCCTCTATGGGGAGAGTGGATAAAAACGCATCGCCTGTGCATTTTCATCTGATCCGCCAGACGGATGGAAAATAGGGTCACCATCCATCTGTCTGGATTTCACAGATGGGATTGGATAGCAGCGGGTGTCAGCGGACATGTCTCCTCTGACATCTGCCACTCCATAGGAATGAATGGAGGCTCCAATCTTATGTCGGAAAAACTGACCTGGTGGACCTGATCGGAAAGCCTGTGTGAAAGGACCTTAACTGATTATTAAATATATTTTTGTTTTGGCTGAGATTTTGAATGCCTTCAACTTTTGTGGCAGGCTAGACTGCTGAGATGGAAGATGAGCTTGTACAATATGTACATGTATGCTGACTTCTAGAAGTACTTCTAACATGCCCCAGATGAAATGGACCTTCGGAGCAGGCAGCCAACACCCATATCTTTTAGATGTGGCAATGAATATAGATGTTGGATGCTTCTGTACCCTTGGGCTGGTCCCATTTGAGAGGAAATACTTGGCTGCCTTATTTGCCTATTATAATTACAGCCCTTAGGCCACCCATAAACATGATTTTAACATTGCCTAGTTTGGTGGATTGCATTTGGCTCGGGTAACAATCATAAGTACCCCTTTGCTTAACATCCATAGGAAAATTCATTCTCAGAAATATTGCCTGCCCATCATTGTTTACTCAAGATACAGCTTGTACCAGGGTGTCTGTTGGGTGCATTAATATGCTAAAAAGTTGAGTCTTAACGCCCTTCTCATGTCCATCATTGACCTTCATTTATACTTAAACATGCCCTTCTGTTTGTAGGAAACTGAGCCAATGGCCAAGCGAAGAAGTCTTTGCAGATTGGGACCCCACATAAAGTAGCGGCAAACAAAGTCGATAAACATGAAGGCATATGAGAAGTAGGTTCTAGATGTGGCAGGTCAGGGCAGTGCAAGTTAAAGCGGTGGTTCCCCCTAAATAACAAGTTTGTACCATTAAATCCAGCATACTAGCGTGAGCTACAGTATGCCTTTATTTATTTTTTTGGCGCCGTACTCAGTTTAATCGCGTAGTGAAGTTTCAGACTATCCGCGGGGAATGGGCGTTCCTATGCAGAGGGAAGATGATTGACGGGCGGCTATGGCGCGTCACGCTTCCCGAAAATAGCCGGAGTAGGTCTCTGCGCTATATGGCGCCTGCGCACAGACTAGGAGCTGACTGCGCAGGCGCCGTGAAGAGCGAAGTCCTATTTTGGCTATTTTCGGGAAGCGTGACACGCCATAGCTGGCCGTCAATCATCTTCCCTCTGCATAGGAACGCCCATTCCCCGCGGGGAGTCTGAAACTACACTACGCGATTAAACTGAGTACGGCGCCAAAAAATAAAATAAAGGCATACTGTAGCTCGCGCTAGTATGCTTGATGGCATGCTAGAAAAAACATTTTTTTTTTAGGGTGAACCCCCGCTTTAAGCTGGCCATACACGGTTGATACATTTGCCTAATTCTCCCATCAACACAAATGATTGTGGGAATCCCTCCTGCCGAACCATTGTAATCTCCCGCTGCCGGGAGAAGACAGTGATTATTGCTAGCGATTAATCGCAGGTAAAATCCTGCAGGCTGGTTGTACCCAAGTGTGGATCAACTTGGTACATTCAGCCTATGCCCATACATGGTTTGAATTGCAATCTGCCAAGATTTGATCCATCTATGGCCTGCCTACAAACCATACCAGTGATGGTGAACCTTGGCACCCCAGATGTTTTGGAACTAAATTTCCCATGATGCTCCACTACAATGCAGAGTCCTGGGAAATGTAGTTCCAAAACATCTGGGGTGCCAAGGTTCGCCATCACTGCACTATACTCTTTTTCCAATCACGATTATGTTATCCAATCGCTGTTGTTTTGTTCCTTCATCAGGACATCCTCAATGACTCTCAAAGGAGTCTGTGAACCTCAATAATAGACGTCTGATTCTACTATCTTTTGAGAATGCGGAGCATTTCAATTCTATACAACAGTAAAAAATGTACTTATTTCCAAAAATGTTTGCAACTTTGCTACTTCCCGAAATTACAGTATCAAAGAATGTGTTGGTCCACTTAACAGCTGTATGAAAATGTATTTATTCACCATTTTTATCTAAGACACGGTTTCAGAGACCAGTTTCCCAAATACATAGTCACCACCCTAATTACCTTTTTCAAGAATGAAATGCTAATGGCTAACTGAGCCAGATGTCTCATTAAAAATTATTTTGACCATGCGGTATCGGTGATCATGTGCTGATAGCCAAGTGTCCACCTGGAAGGTCTGTGTCATTTATTTAAATCTTAAAATAGTTTGCTAAACTCGGTGTGAAGAGGTGTGAACAGTTTTGTTTGTCAACTTTGTTGTGTGTGATACAATTACATTTTTAACTTTGGCGATAAGACCGATCAATTTTCAGAAGCTTTGAATCTGTGCTTTCAATCTCTTGTGAATGTTCTGTTGTGAAAAGTGACTGCCAAGTTGTGCTTGCAGGGTGTATAGTTGAAGAGGTTTTGAGATATTTTGGGAATGGTAGGTTATAAAAGGATGAGGCCTAAGGGCTAAAAGTAGCATGTTCTTCTTTGTTGTGTGTGGATCAGTATGAGTAAAGTGTTTTGTGAATGGAATGGTTCTATATCAAGCACTTAAATGACTGCAAAGATGTCCATCCACAAGCCAATGTGTTTTTTTTATTTATTTTTTTACTCTGGCTGAATGTTGTCATTCATTGATTAGATACAAACGTATTTCTCTGAGCGGATTGTATACCAGAAATGTTCTCCAGTTTTATTCCTTAATCTTATACATTTCACAAACTATGCAGATCTGTAACCTGATACAAACCTGGTCCACTAAGTAAAACTGGACATCTACATAAACAGGGGTGTCCCTCAGTGATCGCAAACTGACCAGTAGATATAGATAGAGGTAAAGACAGAGAAGCATGCAGACCCTTAGTTACCTTCCTGCACTCTGTATTTATCATAGACTTGCACATAACTTAATCTTTGTATCAACTAAATTATTTTCACAGAAGGTAACTTTATACTAATGCATATCTAGAACAGTACAGGATTCATAGACTGTGGGTTATATGCTACTACTGACACTGGCAAAAGCTATGGTGGACCCACCCCCCCTAGTATCATATAACCCCTCCCAATACATGAGGCTTTAATTTATTGCTAGTGTCCTTAGATGACGGATGCCTTTTTTTTTTCTTTTTTTTTTTCGTTTTTACTACTAAATTTTCACCAAATGTAACTACCTCTTACAACTGACACTTATTTCAGGATCAGACAACTTCCTGCTTTCATAGCTCCTTGGCAGTTTCCAGATCAATGACCCTCAAACATGCCTAGGTAACCTTACCTGCAGTTTTGGGGCTGGCCTATGTCTGCTTCAGGCACTGAACCCTGTGTTGGCACTCACCTTGGCACGTGGTGCAACAAATGTAGTTAGCTGCTGGGTGCTATACAGGGCCATGGTCCATCCCCATGGCACCCAGAACCTGAAGACCCTCTCTTAAGGGTATGCCCATTGTGAAAGGTGAAGCATGGACCCTGGGCAGGACCAGCGGTCTGGACAAGGTAAGATGGGGTTTCCTTGTACCACTTTGCATACTGGTTCCTGGGTTTGCATGTTTTGATGGCACACTAGTAATGTACTACATCGCACACAAGCAGTTGATGGGGCACTTGGTTTTTTTTCCCTAACTGTAGTGTCGCACTATTCTGCCTAATGAGTAATGTTAGAACGTTCACCTATTCAAATTTGGTAGTTTTTTAACACTTCGGGACACCACCGGAAGTTTATTTTCTGCTATCGATATAGTGCTCATAAGTCTCTGAGCTGCATCCTTCTGACCTCTTCTCTGCTGACATAGAAAGCTGATTGCTTGCCACACCACCTGTTGCCCAACTGCAAACATGCTGAACCTATTAAACCCAAAAACTATTTTATTTTATATTACAGCTTACCAATTATTACATGTTGTGGTTGCTTCCTGTTTTCACTTGGTGGACTGGCCAGTAACTGGCCTCCGGTGTTAAGAGTGCAACAACTCTGGATGAAGGAGCACACACTAATTCTGCCCAAACAGTAGCACTGCCTGACGCACCTGCCTGTGATACCTCGATTTTTCTCCATTAATTAGGGTAATTGCTACTTTACACTATCGCCATATGCTGATTAATCTGTATTCATTGATCAACTAGCTGGACTTGGCTGTACAGCTGGCCTTGTCACTTTAGAGATTACCTAAACTATGGCCCTAATATTCTGTGTGGATTGGAATGGAGAACCTGATTCATTAGATCTCTACAATGTCTTCACAGTATGGCTTGAAGCCTGGTCATCTAATCCAATGTGGGAGAGATGCCTTTTTTGCATGCCCTTCAAAGAACTTTGGCAAGACCCTCAATACATTGAGATAGCTGCTGATGGGGAAAGGTCCCAAATCCCACCATCCTAAATAACACTTCAATATGTATTTCATATCTCGTACTGTGCAGTTCTCATCTCTGTGCCTCTCCAAGACACATTCCTCATTTACTGTAGGTCTTTCCAGTCATGGCAAACCTTTCTCAGGCCACTGGATTGCTAAAAACCCTTCATGCCAACAGGTGGTATATTATAGAGGCGATGGGGTGGTCTATGGCAGTGTTTCCCAACCTTTTTTGAGCCAAGACACAGTTTAAAATTAGACCTTGTCAAGGCACCCTTTTAAAATGCATAGTCTCGAGGTACCCCATTCTATAATGTAAAATAACTATTCTAATAGTTTTACCTAATGCAGCAACACCCACGTGTAGGACACCCAATGTTTCTTCCAAAGCAAATACTTTTGCACACTTTCACTGACTAAAAATTCCAATGTTTCTCTTCTCCCTCAATTTCTCACCATCAGTCTGCTAATGTGACTCCAGTGCTGAGGGAGAAAGGTAGAGGAAGGTCAAACAAGTGTGGAGGTGACAGACAACCTCTTCAACTGATGACATTAGAATGCCAGTGTCTAGAAATTCATAATGGTGCACAATGAAAACGTGGCTTTGTGTAATTAAAAGGCAGGCTTGATCCACCTGCTGTATACAATTTTTGATCATTTTTAGGCATTTTTCCAAGGCACCCCTTAAGAAATCTCAAGGCATCCTCTTTGAAAAAGGCTGGTTTACGGATATTTACCTTGACTAAGAGGTGTAAATTCCTTTTCTGGAACATTATCCCTAATTGCGGTCGTCTCCTTACCTCTCTAGTAGTTCATGTCTACTCAGAAAATATTACTTAACCCTATTCTCCAGTGTTGTGTTATAGCCTCAGTATTAATGGATACCGAGGCTGACGCAACACTGGAAGTAGCAGCTGTGCTCCATTCTGAAATCCTATACGAGGATGGCACCATATCCAAGTACATATTGAGCACTAAGCTGAGGTTCTACTTTCGGGTAAGCTGTTGGATTTGATTGTGGTGGGGATGTCTGTTTGTTTGTGGGTGATCAGACATCTTGGTTATGCTGATAAACATACATTTATAGTGGAGTGACAAAGTTACACAGTTCGTATACGTATTCTGTAATCCTCTACTATACAGGATTCTTTCACTCTTACAGCACCTCATAGCTATCCTGAGTTATGCTTGTAAATAGAATCCCTTCTGCGCATACCCTCATAAAATCCAGTCATACTTCTGTCCAAACAGCGGGACCCTTCCTTGGACTTCCCTTCCACTTGGGGTCAAGCTAGCTGGTATGACATGATGGTTATCCCCTTAGGGTTTGCGAAGTCAGGTATGACATCTATGGCTATGCCATTTCTCCATGAGATTCTGTCCCTTCCCTCCACCATTTTTCTTACTGAAATATTCCCCCTTGGGGCGCCTCTTTTCACTCTTACCCACCCAGGTGGTCATTTTGTCGCCCCCCCCCCTTTTTCCCCCGCACTAGGCTTTACCCTCCAAGAACGAGACCCTCCATAGCCCATTTTTTGTTAAAATTGGATTCTGAGACCTATACAGTACCTACAGTTCTGTACTCCTCCTGTTGGTTGCTAGGTTCAGTCTATGCTCCTGTAACATACTGTTTCTATTAAGTTTGTTTTGAGACTTGTTGACCCTCTTATTTTCTTCCTGTGGGCCTGTCCCGAACCACATTTTGGTGTGAACTGGCCCTTACAGGGAATGTGGATTTCTGTACATAAGCGGACAATGCTGAATCTGTTGAAATGTTGAATGATGCTTGCCCATTTGTCACATGTTACGTGAGAAATGTTCAGTGCAGCTGTAACAACCACCCATTGCTGCCTCTGGAAGGGAAGAGGATGGACTTTTAATTTCACTGGACCTACAGTAAGACGCCTGGGGGGAAAAAAGGTATGTGTTTTTTTTCCTTTTGTGGAAGCTTGGCGAAGGGTCGGGGTATTTGGAAAAAAAAGTTGGAGACCTGCTTTAAACCACTAGGTGCTAGTTTTATTGTTGAAGTGACATCTATATGTGTGAAATGATTTAGGGTTTACATACTCTCTAATAACTTTTTTCATCAGGCTGTTAGGATAAAATGTTTCACTCATTATTTGCACACCCCGCAAGAGTGTAATAAAGCTACCAACAGAGCAAAAAAATAGTTTTCTGTATGGGTGGTAATAAATACGTATTTAATTCTGAATATAATCTTTTAACATCTGCAATATATATATATATATATATATATATATATATATATATATATATATATATATATATATATATATATATATATATATATATATATATAGATTGCCAACATGATACCCAATGCTGTGGACATGCTATTAACTGTATCCACTCAGAGAGCCACCACCAGACATTTTGCAGAGCTGACCAAACTCGCTCGCTGTTGTCACTAACTGCTCTGGCTATTGGGAACTAATGACCGTGGTTTTCGATCATATGATCACATCATTAGCTATGACATCGTGACTAGATAAAGGCTGGAGCGTTCAGTAACAAAATAAGCCTTCAGGCTGCATATCACTGCTAAGTTCAGGCTTCAATGACATCTGAAGTGCCATCTGTTTAATAATGTAATGGTCAGATACAATTAACAAAGTACATTTTTTCTAATTTTTTGCATATTGGTCAGTCAACATTGATAAAACAGCGAGCGCAGGGTCTTTTAAGTACAGAAACAATCGAGTAATTTTGCAAGTGCCCTAATACAATCACATTAAGTGTTAAGAGTACTAAATAAGTCTTATGTTCTTTCAAGATCTAAATTAATTGGCTAATAAAGTGGAACTTTATTCTGATAATTAAGTCCTGTTGGATCACTCAGGCCCCTTTTGCAGGTATAGCTATGTAAAAAATTTAAAGTAAGTGCATATACTGTTTAACCACTTACCCCCCGGACCATATTGCTGCCCAAAGACCAGAGTACTTTTTGCGATTCGGGACTGCGTCGCTTTAACAGACAATTGCGCGGTCGTGCGACGTGGCTCCCAAACAAAATTGGCGTCCTTTTTTTCCCACAAATAGAGCTTTCTTTTGGTGGTATTTGATCACCTCTGCGTTTTTTATTTTTTGCGCTATAAACAAAAATAGAGCGACAATTTTGAAAAAAATGAATATTTTTTACTTTTTGCTGTAATAAATATCCCCCAAAAATATATAAAAAAACATTTTTTTTCCTCAGTTTAGGCCGATACGTATTCTTCTACATATTTTTCGTAAAAAAAATCGCAATAAGCGTTTATTGATTGGTTTGCGCAAAAGTTATAGCGTTTACAAAATAGGGGGTATTTTTATGGCATTTTTATTAATATTTTTTTTACTAGTAATGGCGGCGATCAGCGATTTTTTTTTTCGGTATTGCGACATTATGGCGGACACTTCGGACATTTTTGACACATTTTTGGGACCATTGGCATTTTTATAGCGATCAGTGCTATAAAAATGCATTAGATTACTATAAAAATGCCACTGGCAGTGAAGGGGTTAACACTAGGGGGCGGGGAAGGGGTTAAGTATGCCTGGGTGTGTTCTTACTGTGGGGGGGAGGGTGGCCTCACTAGGGGAAACACTGATTTTCTGTTCATACATTGTATGAACAGAAAATCAGCATTTCCCCTGCTGACAGGAACGAGAGCTGTGTGTTTACACACACAGCTCCCGTTCCCCGCTCTGTACCGAGCGATCGCGTGTGCCCGGCGGCGATCGCGCCCGCCGGGCACACGCACGGGAGTCGGGGGCGAGCGGGGAGCACGCGCCCCCTAGTGGCGGCTATACGATAGGACGTATAGCTACGGGCTCTCGCCCAGGAGAGCCGACCTGCCGCCGTATGACGGTGCGCGGTCGGCTAGTGGTTAAAATTCAGTAATGCACTCTTACCCTGCTCTGCACATGCTCAGTTGCTCTTTATTTGTAGGCACTGCTAAGTTTATAGAGGCCGATCAGCTGACAGCCTTAAAAGGGTTGTATGGGTTCCTTTTTTTAAATAACATGTCATACTTGCCTCCCAATGTGCAGCTCGTTTTGCACAGAGTGGCCCCGATCCACGTCTTCTGGGATCCCTCCGCGGCTCTCTCGGCTCCTCCCCGCATCATCTAATCCCCTTATGGGAAGCTGTCACCCAAAAGGGTTAGCTTACGGGCGCACTCCTGTCCTAGTAGGCGGCCATAGACGCTGACTGTATCACTCGGCCCCGGCGGGGCACGCCACATCATTGATTTGATTGACAGCCAATGCCGCCGCTGCTGTGCCAGCCAATCAGGACAGAGCATCTTGGACAGCTGAGACACTCTTGAACATCGCTGGACAGAGAGGGGCCTCAGGTAAGTGTGAGGAGGGGGGGGGGGTTGCTGCACACAGAAGCCTTTTTATGCTAATGCATAGAATGCATTAAGATAAAAAAACTTCTGCCTTTACAACTCTAAGCTTTAAAATGGATAGAAACTGGTTGCCATGCACATCTGTGAGATTGACTGCTCAACTTTTCCCCTTTCTCCCTGTGCAGTAGTAGGACAGACAGGTCTAAACTTGATTGTGCACATTTATGTGTTGTGGTATAAAAACCCATTCCAACATTTACCGATCTATAAAGCTGCCCTTAAATAAGTATAGTCCAGTAAAATCTTGTTTTAAAAAAAAAAAAAAAAATCTGGTTCCCAACAGTTACCCTTTTGGGAGCATTTCCTTTTACAACGTCTTAGGGTGTTAGACCAGGTCAGGGCTTCCTACCTAGGCCAAAGAGGTTTCAAGAACGCACCTTCCGTCTAGTTCTCACCTGTCTCTTAACCAGTGGCCTCGGCCACTGTACGCTACTTTTTTGTGCATTCCTTCGCTTTCCAAAGTGAAGGAGAATTGTCACAGGCAGTCTGATCGGGCAGTACTTTAAAATGCTCAAAGTTGAAAGTCCCAGTGCCTCTGACAATAGTTTTGTGAAACAGCTGGACTTAAAGTAGATAAAGAAAAAGCTCTCAAGATCTTTACTAATCATCAGCAATTTAATATTCTTACCAGCGAGTCAAAACCACCTGATGAGTTCTCCACCCCCAAACTCTTTGCTGCATTCTGTACAATCCTTGATGAACTTTTTAAAGTAGCAGCTCAACATGTATCTTGCCTTAGCAAGGTGACGATCTCCATCATGAAATTTGCACCCTTAAGGTTTCAAAAGACATGGTATCTGAAGGTTCCCTTCAAAATATGATTGACTTAATGGGGTAGTTTTGCCAGGTGGTCAAATCTATTTGATGCCTCCCTAGAGGCAAGGTGACTTACAAAGAAATGAAGGGTCTGTAATTTTTATGATAGGTGTATTTTAAATTATAGAGACAGAATATCAACCAAAAATCCAGAAAAAACACAATGACACAAATGTTATAAATTAATATGCAGTTCAGTGAATAAAATAAGTATTTGATCCTCTACCAGCCAACATTATTCCTGGCTCCCACAGAGTGGCTACCGTATGTGCTCATGTGGCACACAGATTAGTCCTGTCAATTTAGGAAGATGCTCCAACGACAACTCGTCATGTGTATAAAAGCTACCTGTCCACAGAATCTTTAATTCAAACCTCAATTGTGGGCAAGACGTCGGGAACAAGATTGCAGACCTGCACAAGGAGGGAATCGGCTACAAGACCATCAGCAACAAGCTTGGTGAGAAGGAGACAACTGTTGGAGTGATTATTTGCAAATGGACAAATACAAAATAACCATCAATTGTCTTTGGTCTGGAGCTTTACGCAATAATTTGTCTCGTGGGGTATGGATGATCATGAAAGAAGTGAGGAATCAGCCCAGAACTACACCAGAGGAGCTTGTGAATGGTCTCAAGGCAGTTGGCAACACAGTCGCCAAACAAACCTTTGGTAGCACAATATGCTGCCCATGGATTGAAATCATGCAGCGCCCATCTGAAGTTTGCCAATATGCATCTTAATAATTCCGAAAGATTGGGAGAAAGTGCTGTGGTCAGATGTGACCAAAATTGAGCTCTTTGGCATGAACTCGACTTACTGTATTTGGAGGAAGAAAAATGCTGATTATGACCCTAAGAACACCATCCCTACAATCGAGCATGGAAGTGGAAACATGCTTTAGGGCTGTTTCTCTGCTAAAGGTACAGGCCGACTTCGCCGTATTGAGGGTCTATGTATTGTAAAATCTTGGATGGTAACCTTCTCTCACCAGAACACTGAAGATGGGTCGTGGATGGGTCTTCCAGCATGACAATGAAACAAAACATACCACCAAGGCAACAAAAAAGTGTCAAGAAAACGCCTATTAAGCTCATAGAGTGGCCTAGTCGGTCTCCAGACCTTAATCTTATAGAAAATGTATGGAAGGAGCTGAAACTGTTGCCAAGCGAGAACCAATAAACCTTAGTGGTTGTTAAGCCACTATCTCAGCTTTATATCACCCCCTCTGTCAGATAAAAAGCAGTCTACTAGTACCTGTGCTTTTAAAAAAAAAAAAAACGGATTTCTACCTGTTTTAACATCTCCCATCGATCACATGACTCCAGGCTCTCTGCTCTCCCTATCTGATAGCTCCAGTGGGCCAAGATTTCCCTGCTGACGTCAGGAGTGGAGGAGAGACCCTGCAGTCGTGTGATCGCTGGGAGAAGGTGGTGATATAAAGGTAAGATGGATTTGAAACAGTGGGGAGAGGAGCAGAGCGGCACTAGTGAGAACTGACTGGCAGGGAGGGGGAGGAGGACAGACGCACAGGAGTGCTGCAGATAGCAGACGACAGAGGCACATATGCTAACCACGGTGTCAGGTTAGCTTTGATATATCATGGTCAGCGTACAGAGGGGAGGGTAGAAACTGGCAGGATTAGCCAGGTATCTCAGGTGATACAGGTGGCCAAATGACACAGCACAAGCATTGTGCTGTATAACATGCTTTAACCACTTTAGCCCCGGAAGGTTTTACCTACTTCCTGACCAGCCCATTTTTTGCAATCTGGCACTGCACCGCTTTAACTGACAATTGCGCGGTCCTGCGATGCTGTACCCAAATTAAATTGATGCCCTTTTTTTCCTACAAATAGAGCTTCCTTTTGGTGGTATTGGATCACCTCTGCCGTTTTTATTTTTTTGCGCTATAAACAAAAAAAACTTTTTTACTTTCTGCTATAATATACAATAAAAAAAAAAAAAACGAATTTCTTCATCAATTTAGACCAATATGTATTTTACATATTTTTGGTAAAAAAAATCCCAGTAAGCACATATTGATTGGTTTGCACAAAAGTTATAGCAGCTACAAACTACAGTATAGATTTATGGATTTTTTATTTTTTTTACTGGTAATGGCAGCGATCTGCGTTTTAAGGTGGGACTGCGACATCGCGGGGGACAAATCTGACCGTAAGTGACACTTCTTGGGGTACCAGTGACACCAATACAGTTATCAGTGTTAAAAAATAAATAAAGGAAAGATGGTCGGCACTCAAGATGACATCCAAAATATTATTCCTTTATTAAATACATGTACAGAGCTGTAAAACAGCCTACGCATTTCGGAAGTTAGCTTTTAGTAATGGCTGATAAAAAACAATAAGTAACACTTAAATAGTATATACAAAAGTCACATGATTAACCAACACATGTGAATTTAAAAATGCAAAAGGGAAAACCCGGCATGACTCCATGCAATGCAACACATCACAAAAAGTAAACATGAAAAAACAGGCATATAAAAAGTGACCCACAATATCATGCAAAGTTAGTGTTTTTCCCAAATGGAACATCATAAAGAGTGCATAAAAAAATAATGCACTTATTAATGTATAAATTAAACTTGCAGCCAAGATCAAAGGGTTACATTTGTTCCCTGGGAGGTGCTTTCTAACTGATGGCATTGGATTCACTGTCCTTAACAGAGCTGTGGTGTGTTTTTACATTGGCACACCGCTGCTCCGTGTCTCTTGTGAACGATCGTGGGTCGAGGCCACCAGACCCGCTGATTGGCTTCCGCTGTGTGCAATCGCAGTGCGTGCCCCCTAAACTGCGTGCACAAAATCACGTTGCAGGTATGTGATTTTGCACACCCGGGCTGCCCTGCCACAGTTGATGTACTTGGGGCGTTTTTTTTGGGGGGGGGGTTAACAAATGCTTTAAAAATTGAGATCTGTAAAGAGTGGACCAAAATGCCTCCTGAGATGTGTGTAAACCTGATCACCAACTACAAGAAACGTCTTACCTCTGTGCTTGCCAAGTACTAAGTCGTGTTTTGCTTGGGGATCAAAGACTTATTTTACTCCGCTGAACTGCAACTCAATTTATAACATTTGTATTGTGTTTTTTCTGAATTTTTGGTTTATATTCTGTCTTTCATTTAAAATACACCAACGAATAAAAAATATAGACTTTTGTTTGTAAGTGGGCAAACTTACAAAATCTGCAGGTGATCAAATTAATAATTTCCCACTGTATCACCGAGTGTGCAAGTAACAGAAAAACACAAATTTTAGGTTGTCACCAGAACAGGAATAGAGAAATCTTTCAGTGGGGACACTGGTTCTGGTGGGATTCCCTCAGTTTGGCTATTTGTCTCTTACTTTCTGTTTTGGATATGGCGCTAAAGTGAAGTAAAAGCTCCCCAATAGGGGACTCGTGACAAAAAAAGAAGCTGGGGGTTAAAACCCTTCCTAAATCCAAAATGGAAAAAAGATTTGTCCTTGGTTTAAAAAAAAAAGCAAAGGCAGTGATCACCAATGGGTATTTGTGCAGTGTGGCTTGTTTCCATCTTCAGCCTAATTGCATTATATGTAGGCCTATCCACAGAAATGTAAAAGGGTTGCATGTTTATGCTCCAGAGTGACCTTGACATGCTGAGTGAGAGCATGACTGGCAGTGATGGGTTTATTAAGCATGCTGAGTCACCATGCCTCACCTCTGCCCAGATGTCTCCAACCTCCAGACTGTGTGAGGCCTGTTTGCCCTACTAATGTAATGAATGAAGCTATACTTGGCCATTTAAGTACTCCCAGTGCCCTTTATTCTGTGGTGTTTGCCAGGCACCACCTTGCAGGGTTACACTGTTTTTTTATAATGACTGCTTTGCTGAAAGAGAGGTGAGTTTTACTGGGACTTTATCTGAGGATCAGAACAGAGCTGAGTGCAGTGATCATGAATTCAATCAGGAAATCTTACTCCGTTTTCCAAAATATTAAATTAAGAACTAGACGAAGGACTTCTACACATGTACAGTGCCTTGTGTTGGTCTATCACATAAAAATACATTTACGTGTTAAGTTGTAACATGACAAAATGTGGAAAATTTTCAAGGGGTATGAATACTTTTTCAATGCACTGTCCATGTGCTACTAAATTGCATTATAATATGTCTGCTAAAACACGCTAATGAGCAAAGCATGACGAGTTGCTTTTTCGTTTGGCAACCCAACACATCTACAGAACACGCTCGTTTCACAGCACACCACAATTGTATTGGAAACTACTACGTTACTGGTACTGTCAAGTGCCACTTTCACCCCCTATGGGAATTAAGTGTTCGTCTTGGTTCACACTGCTGCAACGGCAAACTTCCCCTGCTGTAGCAAATTGGATCGTGCTCTGCTCTTGGGGTTTTTTGCCTTCCTCTGGATCAACTGTGGGTATAGAATTGGGTATATGGGATTGTATGATATTATTTTTTTATGGTTGAACTGGATGGACTTGTGTCTTTTTTCACCCTGACTAATTATGTAACTATGACTTGGATGCTATTTAGGAGCCTGTACAAGGGCTGAAATCGCACCCAAGTTGGACCAAAGTAGTGCAGGAACCTTTTATAAAGTCAGACCTCCATCGGTTAAGACGGCTCTCATAGGGAAACATTGAATTTGACATGTCGTCCAACCTGGGGGTCTCACAAGTCGGATCCCATGTTGAAGCAGTGTGAACTGAGCCTTACTAATTGGCAGTGTTGAGTGTTTGTGCACACTGTTACTATTTTCCAACATGAGGCAGTTTCTCCCCATGATTGGGGTTTGCAAGGGACACAGGGCTTTTAGCCTCAGTTAGTCCTTGTTGCCTATAGTGATCTGCGCAGCTGGTTTGTGATTTTTATTTTTTTCCCTGAGTGGCATTAAATTAACGTATTTATCGGGGTATTGCGCGCTCCGGCGTATAGCGTGCACCCCTAATTTTGACCCTAAAATCCTGTAAAACATTTTATTACATTTTACTACTTACAGTTTTGGTGTCTTGCCCGGCGTCCGGCTGCGGCCTCGGTGGTTTCCTCCTGGCTTCTCCTGCGCTGTCTTCATGTCGAATTCCCGCGCTCAGTTTGAAGCCTCCGCCGACGTATACCGAGCGCAGTACACTCGGGTATATTCGGCCAGGCTCGGCTTCTCACGCATAAACGTCAGAGCGTGACTACGAGCGAAGCCGAGCCTGGCCGAATGTACCCGTGTACTGCGCTCGGTATATGTTGGTGCAGGCATTCAAACGGCGCGGGTATCGGCGTATATCGCGCACCCGCGATTTTGCCCTGATTTTCAGGCCAATATATACGCCGATAAATACGGTAAGCCGATATAGCTCCCAAGCTGAAAATACCTCATTGGATTTTGATACCATAATAGCCAGCTTAAAACTGTAGCACCCCGAGGATACCAGTGCTGTTACTAGAGTGGAATCCCTGAGAGGCCCTAAGCCTCAAAACCTTTCTGGTACACTCCTTACTTGAACATCATCTATGCAGAGACTGTAGAAGTCCTGATAAGTGATTTACTCTTGCAAAACGTTTTATCAATCTATATCTGTTTGAAGCATTTTGTAAAACGTGGGTTGTTCCCACTGTGGTCTGGCCTATATCCCATCTTAATTAAACACTGACTGTACCTATTATGGAAACGCCAGTTTTAAGGATCACATAAATGTCGACGTTTTTTTCAAACCTTTTGTCACTGACAGGCCAAGCCATGCAACCTGCCATAACTGTAATGTTCATTTGCCAAACGTTAGGGGATGAACTAGGCATATGTCCAAGGATCCTTCACAAACTAGTTGTAGAACACTTACTCATCCCTTATCTCATCCCTACAGCCCTACACTACTTCATACACAGGTAAGTAGTTATTGCCCATCCTATTTGCCTGAATGAATCTCTTGCTGTAAATATGCAGAACACTACTTGGCTGAAATGCTGATCTGTGTAACGGCAATTTAAAAAGGACTTGCGCATTCGCTTCATAAGAGTTGTCTAAAGATGCACCAAATGGATTTATTTTTATCTCTCCCAAGGTTCACACTCCAAGGCCATACTCAAATCCAGTAGCCCAGTTCAGTTGAAAACTCTGAGCCTCTAAAATGCTTAAACCTGCAGACAAGTTCTTTGTCAGAATGCATCTTGTAAGGGTTGTGGTGTCCAGGAGCTAAAGTTCTGCTCTTTGCTTCTTCCCTCCTCACAGCCTACCAGAACTCCATGCTGCCCTAGCAGATCTTTTGAGGGCAATGAGTCATTGCCAGTGTTAGGACATCTTGGATCTCAAGGCTTTTAATGTGTTCATTCAAGTCCAAAAAAATTGCATGGAATCCACCAGGTCTGTCGTAGCATCACTCCATTAAGGAGACTTTCTAGCGTCTGTGGACATCATTATGCATGCATGTCTCCATCTTTCCAGCATATCACTTTTGCTTTGCTGTGGACATACTACCAATTTAGCCCTTATTCAGACTGTCTTCAGTACCATAAGTGTTTACCAAGGTATTAGCCAGTACTAGATGTATTATGCTCACAGGGCATTCCCATTGTGGACCATCTATTTAGGGAACAGTTGGCTCAAACCATGTCTGACAATATAATGTAGACATTCCACACCTTAAAAAGATTTAATTGGTTCCCGAACCTTCAGAAATTGGTGCTGGAGCAGACCTATCAGTTGAAGTATCTAGGTGTTGCTCTTGACACTGCTTGGGTCAGTTTTTTTTTTCCTCAGGAAAAACTTCTAACTCCTCTCCTTGGACTCTACAGTCCAGGAGTCATTCAGCTCTGCAATTCTTCGAGTCCTGAGCTTGATGGTGGCCGCCTTCAATGCAATGACAAGTATTTTTATGAAGGGATCTGGGATTTATAAGACCCCAAATCCTTACTTTGCACTTGAAAGCATTCAAATGGCAAGATCTGTTTTTGAATTCTTTTTTTTTTTTTTTATAAATTTGCGCCTTTAAGACTCCAGAGAACCGGAAGTGATGTCATGTCGTCGCTTCCAGGGTATATCCGTGAACCAATCAAAGCTGATCACAGGTTTCTTTGGGTCTCTAGCCAGCCGGCAGATGTACCTGCTGGTTGCTCAGTCCTTCAGTGGGAAAGGAGAGCCCAGGTGAGCAACGGGGGAGGATATCCCCCCCTCCTGCTGCTTGTGATAACAATCGAGTGGCTGGGTTAGTCCTGCAAGAGAGCCACTGGTCAGACACAATTTGCATCATGGTCATCCCCCCCAGCTGTATGCTTCATATAAAGTTCCAAACCTCTTTCTTCAATGAATTGTCAAACAGGGATGGAGGCATTGTACCTACGGGTCCTAAATGGAAAAAGATTGCCTGCCCCCTGTTGTAACTGATGTCCTCCATTTCCCTTATTTGCTTTGTTGCCCTTCTCTGGACTTTTTTTTAGCACATCCTTCCTGAGGACTGGTGACCAGAACTGGATGGGCATACTAAAGATGTGGTCAAACTAGAGTTTTGTAAAATAGCAGAATTATAGTCTTTCGAATTAAATAACCGTTTTAATGCATGCAAATATTCTGCTAGCTTTGCTTGCTGCAGCTCGACATTGTATGCTGTTGCCTAGTAGATCATAGGCTCAGCAACAGCATACAACAGCATACAATGCCAAGCTGCAGCAAGCAAAGCTAGCAGAATATCTGCATGCATTAAAAAGGTTATTTTAAAATATCTTTTTTCTATTCTGGATTCACCCCAAGGGTTCACCCCCTAGCGAGAAACTTGCCATACATTTTTCATCATTTGCCCATCCTTTAAATTTAAAGTCTACTTGTAAATTGATATATCCTCTTGTGAAGTTATTGTCCTCCTTAGCTTTTTATCATCACCACTAAGATTGAACTATTTGTACAAACCTCAGTCTATTGTTTATCCTTTATGAATAAATTAAACCTAATTGGTCCCAGGACAGAGCTTTGGGGTACCCTGTTTACAACCCCAGACCATTCTGAGTACATGCCATTTATTACCAATCTTTGGACGCTCCCCTGTAACCAGTTTCTATCCAGGTACCATACTAACAGATTTGCATATTTAGCATACATCCCATCCACAGGCCTTCCTCTGACGGCTCACTTACTTATAGATTGTTAACCGGTTTGTTTGGCAAGACCGATCTTTCGTAAATCTTTGATTACTACTAATACCGTTTTCATAAGCAAATTCTTGTATATAGTTTAACAGCGTTTGTCGCGCTAAAGCACTTCCAGGCTGGAGCAGGGACACTGGTGGAGGGCAATCAACATTTAGTTATAGCGCAATTGCAAGATATTTAATAGCATTAAAAATCATTGAAAAAAATATGTGGCCTAGGTGAGGAATGGGGGGAATGTGGGCTGGTATTAAAGTATAAAAAATTGGGTAGTCAAAGGCGAAAACATTCCATATATCCTGGGTTGTACCTCCTGTGATATGCGACAGTCTGGAGGTCAACACTGGAAGGCAGCAGCATGCTGTTGAGCAGAAGCAACTCTGGTAGTAAAGACATAAACAGAGTAGTGCCAATCTGAGTGCATAGATTTTTTTAAGGCAAGGTTTAATGACAAGTATTACACTCACTAGACAGTGGTGGATATAAAGCACATCTGTGATGGCTACTGAAAACGTCTCAGGACTCTAGGGCGGCTTCAGACCAGCGCAGTGGTATCGTACTCTGCTGCACCGATGTCTTCCGGTGTCCTGGGCAGGATGCGGAGTGTGCAGGAGGAAGTAGTCCGCAAGACGTCACAGGTGCTGGGTGGTCAGCTCCAGGATGATGCTAAGATGTGCCTTATAACCACCGTCTAGTGAGTGTATTATTTGTCATTAAACCTTGCCTTAAAAAATCTCTGCACTCAGATTGGCGCTGCTATTTTTTTTTTTTTTTTTTAATATATAGTTTAGTTTATAATACCCTCCAACAGTTTACATACCAATTGATGTTAGGCTGACTGGTCTGCCATTTCCATGTTTCCATGTGTGTGTGTGTGTGTGTGTGTGTGTGTGTGTGTGTATATATATATATATATATATATATATATATATATATATATATATATATATATATATATATATATATATATTCTCGGTCCTTTTTTTTTTTTTTTTTTTTTTTATAAACACTGGTACCATTCTAGTCAGCTGTTCATAAAAAGGAATAATGGTATGGTTTTAACCTGGATAAGTTGTTTGAGGAGACTCTCTGGTGTAAGCCCATCTGGTCCTGGTGATTTATTTGCGTTTTTCAAGTCCTTTTTTTGGACACTGGCTTCTGTTAGGGTACATTTTATGTTCTGTTACTAGCGACACAGTCTTGATTTATTATACCTTTCCTTTTCCTTTGCAATAGAACAATACATTTATTACAATTGCCTTGTCATTTAAAAAAAAAAAAAAAAACCCTGATCATCCATTATGGGGCCAATATGCTCTGACCTCGCTTTACTATATTACATTTTTAAACATTTGAGGGTTTTGTTTAACTTTTTTTGTATGTCGTGGCCTATTTCATGTCTTAAATTTCTTATTGTATTCCTTGTATTGGAATGACAATTGACACAAGTTGAAGCTGCTTTTATTGTTAAATATATTACAAACTCAGTGTCTGCTTGCTTTTTTTTCTTCTTTGTGGTGTAACTTCAGATATGACACCCATTAGGAGCTGGACGTAACGCAACTCATTTACTTTTCAGTTTTTAACTTGATTTAAGCCTAAAGTGAATAGTGTGAACAAGCCAAGATAAACTTTGTCACAGAGCCAGTGCATTTTGGGGACTCGGTACTCACACTCCTCAGGGCCTAAAAACTGGTAATGAATTTGCAAGAGATTCTGCACAACAGTTACAATGTAACGGGTGTTTTGACCAAACTGTTGAAAATCAAAGTCCATCAGCAGCTCCTCAAGCACTGTTTTTTTAACCATTTGGTCAAAATTCATGATGCATTGTAACCATTGTCCAGCATTTGGGCCTTCATAAAGGGGGGGGGGGGAGTGTTGGTTTTGTGACAAAGTTTCTGAAATTGCCTCAGAATAAATCAGTATCTAGGTGATTTCGTTTGGGTGTGACACTTCAATCTCATTCCCTAAATTACAAACCAATGACACAGTGGAAGTCCCTTGGCATTGAGAAGCTGCCACCCTAGGTATCCAGACATTCTAGTGAAATACCTCTATACCCCCTTAACAGGAAAATAAGATACCAGCATTATCCATTAATGGCAGCTCCTATGTGTCTGTCTTCAGCTTCACTTTAAATGGATTCCATGACAGGATAAAAAAAACCTGCCTTAAAGCAGAGTTCCAGCCTCTAAATAATGTAAAAGTCAGCTACTACAAATGTAGCTGCTGACTCTTGATGTAAAGACACTTGCCTGTCCAGGGATCCCGCAAAGTCAGCCCCCTGAAGCCAGTTCGTCCTCGACCGACTTGGGTGCAGGTAACGGCATTGCAACTAAAGGAAACCTGCAGTGAAGCCTTCAGGCTTCACTGCTGGTTTCCTACTGCGCATGTGCGAGTCGCGGTGTGCTTTCTGAATGTCCCTGCCTTCTGGGACACGCTTAGGTCCCAGAAGGCAGCTGGGAGGGGACTAGGAGGGGTCAATGCAAATCCGGGGATGACGTCCCTCGCCGCTGCCAGGTAGGATGGAAGTCCTGCTGGAAAAATGACAAAAAACGTGGAGGGGTGGGGTGCTCGTTTTTTGTTTTACACCTAGTTTGATTTTATCCTGGAACTCTGCTTTTAGTTCAATCTGTAATTCTACTTTCCAAAATGTGTGTTGGGGCAGTGAAGCAGAACATATAATTGACTCTCTTGGAATCTAGTGAAGCAAACCAGGAGTTTAAAGATGGTTTCTGCCATCTGGTGCTACAGGTACTGGCCCCTGAAGGATGTTGGAACCTATGTAGGGTTTTCATGTGTGCGTTCTGTTGGGAAGATTTCCATTGCTTCTGAATGACGACATGAGAAGAAGTGAGAGTAATCTCCCCAATGCCGACATGGTTATAAAAGCTGTTTAGTAGAGCGAGAACCTCTGTCCGTCTTTGTCCCACTAAGGAGATTATGCTTCCACCTCCTGTATGATCACTGAGGAAATGTCTCCAATGAGGGGACGCAGAAATAGGAGCACAACAGTTTAGCATATCTAAGCTTTCTCCACTAAATATCAAAGACAAATTTGGCTGGAATTTGAGAACATTTTCCACTGGCACCAAAAGTATGAATAGTAAAGGAAAAGGGAATATTTTTCCCTTAAATCATCTCCTACACAATATCAGATGCTACTTTATTAAAGTTGGTTTTCTGCATCCCACAACTGCTCTTCCACAGGTTCCTCTTTTTCACACAGACCCATGATCCCGATATGTCTTTAGAGAAGGTTATTGTCTTCTGTGATGTCACAGGCTCCCGTTATGCAATGGAACAGCGCAGGCAAATTGGTCTTCATTTTGTGTTGGGTGAGATGTGTGATTTAGGACCGCATTCAATATGCCATTGCCATGAATGCAATAAGGTGCTCTGGTACTTGTTTCTGGCTTCCTAGGCGTCTTCTGGTGGCTGAAAGGATTTTTGAGGGGGGGTTTTCTCCCTTGTAAATGAGTGTTGTAAGAGCTGTTCTGCAGAGGGACGCTCTTCCTGTTCCCTGTCAATTTAAAACATAAGTTTAGTTATAGCTTTTGTGTTTTAGTAGTCATACAAAATCTGCATTGTCAGCAAATATTTATGCACGGTCCCTAAATTTAATAGAACTTGTATAAGGTAATTTTAACGTAACATATATGCACAGTAACGCACTGAAATATACTGCAAACGTCAAACCTGTTGAACATCCAAAGTTATACTATGCAAGGATTTTAGTTTACTTACTAGCTTTATTATGTTTGTATCCACAAATTGAAGTGTTTTTAAGAAAGTAGGAAAGGGAAGATTCTGCATTTTTTTTTTTTTTACCAGATTCATCCTTGGAGTCTATTGGAGAATCTTTCAATATGGACATTTGTCCAGTGACGGCTGTCTGATAAGGGAATTCCCTCAGTTTGGAGAGGTTTCATCTCTTTTTCTGTTGTGTCTGGGTCAGAAAGTGAAGGAAAATCTCCCCATTGGGACATTAAAAAAATAAAGTAAACAAATTGATTTAACTACTACATTCAAAGCGTAAATTAAAAAAAAAATTGCCTGCAAATACACTTTACATTTCCACTTTTGGTGTCAAATTTGAAGAATCCCCACAGCGTTTCCATTCACACAGCATGTAATAAATTATATATATATATATATATATATATATATATATATATATATATATATATATATATATATATATATATATATATATATATATATATATATATATATATATATATATATATATATATATATATATATATATATATATATATATATATATAATTTATTGAATTTTTTTTTGGTAGATTGAAAGCCACTCGGAAAAATTTGAAAGTGAAGAATCGCATTGAATTTCCCCTGATTAACCTAATTCAAACTGAGATATTTAACCCATTATTATAACATTGTTTAAATCTAGTTTAAAACTGATAATCACATCTGCCAAAACATAAACCTAGTACACACTTACTTTTTTTGTTCAACCCAGGGGGCTGAATGGAAAAAAAAAAAAATTGTCAGTGCTGATTGGCAGACCTTTTTCTATTGAACCCGCCGATACTGCCCAATAATCGCCCTGTGTGTACAGGCCTATCGACAGGGTTAATTATGGTAAACATGAACTCCCCAGCTTCCGCCTTTACATTTTCACACAAGGGGAAAAATTTAGGCAGGCCAAAGACGGTGCAAATTTCTTTCCTGCTACCACGGGTTGCCAGAAGGAAATTCGCATTTCCTGTTGAGAAATTGTCTGCTCCCGGAGGGGGCGTGCAGGGGGAAGCTGTCCCCACCGGTAAAAGACAGTGATTATAGACAGACGTTTGCAATAATTGCAAGGGAATCCAGCAGACTGGTTGTATCCAAATTTGATCAATCGATTCCAACCGTGTATGGCTGGCCTTCGTTTTGGCAATTTCAGAGAAAAAAAAGTAAAAATATAAGCAACATTTGTAAAGAATTTTTAGGTTATGCTATGTGAATGGGAACATGTAACAAAAAGTATGTGTGATCTAGATTTGGCTGCAAAGGTGGAAATACACTTTAAAGAGGAGCTCCAGGCTCCTTGAGAAAAAATAAAGTCAGCACCTACAAATACTGTAGTTGCTGACTTTTATTATTGGGACACTTACCTGTCCAAGCATTCCAGCGGTGACTTCACTCGGCGCTCGGGTGCTGCCGCTGCCATATCAGGAATGGTGAAACCGGCAGTGAAGCCTTGGTTCCCTACTGGGGCATGCGCAAAGTGGGCTGTGCTTTGTGAATGGCCCGGCATTGGGAGAAGGAGGGGGACCCAACTTCCGCATGAGTTCATCCTGGTGAAGTCAGCCGTAAGTGGGAGTAGGTACCTGTCAAAACCAGGTACCCCACTTTCTTTTCAAAAGGTGCAAAATGTGGCAGCGGAGGGAAAGGGGAGAAGGAAAATGGGAGCTCTGCTTTAAGAGACTGTAGCAATGCCAAGTGGGAGGGTCTGTCTCCTCTATCCACTTCATGTTGTAAAGGAGACACGGTCCCCTCAGCATACCTTTTAGACAAGTAGGGTTTTTGTAGGTATTTCGGCAGAGACACAACTTTGTCCTCTGGCAGTACAGGGGTGATTGTAATAAAAACTGTTCAACTTCTCAGTAACGCTGATCACAAATCCCAGAGGTGCAAAGTTTTTTTTTTTTTTTTCTCATATTTGTCAAAAAGTGGCATGTGTAATAATGAGTGTGATTTACTAAATGTGGTGAGCACGTTCTCACAATAAATTGTGTAATTATTCACTAGATATATCCAATCCTGTGTATATGATATAAGCAAACAAGCCTCGCTGTAATTAGTGTAATTTTTGTTTCTGTTCTCTACAAAGATGAAGTTTTAACTTCAATGAAAAAAATCATACAATCCTTCCATTTTGCAGTTTTGCATGCCAGCAGCGATGAGTGGCAATGTCCTTTTATTACGTTAACGTTATTAGAAAAAGTTTTTTTAACACTTGCAAATTTGATTAAAACAAATAGTCTGCTATGCTAATGAAAAAAAATAACAAAAATTGAGCAAGCTTGTAAAATGTGAAAATTGCTTATACTATTTTTCTAGTATTGACGCGACTTCCTGTTTTCCTTGGATATAAACGCAAGGAAAGCATCTGATCTTTGTGTTACCAGATGCTTTTAAAGGGATACTAAAGGATAATTGTTTACGAACATATACTTACCTCCACTGTGCAGTTTGTTTTGAACAGAGTGTCCCCGATCTTTCTGTTCTGGGGTCCCACAGCGGCTCCTCCCCGCATTAGATAACCACCTCTGGGAATCTCCCAAGGGGGTTACCTTGCGGGCATGCTCCTGTGTCATATACTTGGCGTCCATAGATGCCGAGTGTATGACTCGGCCCCGGCGCCCGTGTCATTGGATTTGATTGACAGCAGCGGAAGGCAATGGCTGCTCTGCTATCAATCTATCCAATTAACGCAGAGACTCCGTGGAGAAGAGGTTGCCGGGGACGCGCCGAGCAGGTGAACAGGCTCAGGTAAGTAAATCGGGGGGCTAGGGGGCCTGTGATTGGCAGGTGTTTTTTCACCTCAATGCATAGGATGCATTAAGGTGAAAAAACACAAAACTTTACAAACCCTTTAAGGCTCGATTCACACTAATGCATTTTTTGGTGCATTTTGCAGAAATGCAGGGAATTGTTTTTTAACGTTTTCCGATGGAACATGTTCACATCAATGCAGTGTGTCTGCGTTTTTGGAAAGGGTCGGGGACTTTTTTCCTGCAAAAAGCAGCGTTTTGCATGTAATAGAATTCAATGGACCCGCATCCAAAACGCAAGTACCGCGCTTTTGCCACGATTTGCGATTTTTTTTTTTTTAACCTGTTTATAGATAGTTGTTAAAGGAAATATAAAAAAAAATAATTGCCTGCTAAAAAAAAAAACACGCAAATCACGGTAAACACGTGTGTCGAAAAACACAGCAACCACCGCAAAAAGACTTAAAAGCAACATGCATAGGTGTGAATCGAGCCTAAGGGCAGAGGAGACATCTGGAGTCTACTATACCCCAGATCTCTCCATTAAGTGTACCTATGACTACTTATTGCTGTCACAAGGGATGCGTTTCTTTACTTGCAGTGGAGCCAACAAGCTCCCCCACAATCAACTGAGCTAACAAGCTCCCCCACAATGTCCCCATTGTCTACCAACACAGCTATTCAAACAGTGTTTTGAATAGCTGCATCATCGGCTACAGTAGCCAAGGAATGACCGCTGTGACACTGGAAGTGATGCTCGTCACTTCCAGGGTCATCGGTCGCAGGAGAGATCCATTCCCAGAGTTCCTCCTCCTTTCACTAGGGAAACCATTTCCAATGGTCCACAGCTGCCTAGTGGAAAGATGGGGGTGGGTGCCTTTTTGAGAGCCCCATAAGTGCTCCAACAGATCTATAGCTACCTAGTCACTTAGCTGAACAGAGCCATTCGCTGACCCTTAAAGCCGGTACCAAGCTCACAGCTGCTACTGCTTGATGTAAGCACTTATCTACTATGCCATTCGTAAACCTGCCTTTGTAGACCAGCGGTTAATGGAGCTGTTTTTTTACAACTGTTATCACACGATTGGAAGTGCACAATTTTCTTGTAATATTAATAGTAACCTTCACTTGGAACCTGGTTTTAAGAGTTTGGAGGGTTTCCATACTCCTTAGGACATATACTGTGTGTGATGGTCAGGTGGCCACAGACTTTTTATTTCGTTTAATATTATGCATCAATACTATAGTATAGAATATATATATTTGCATGCCTTGCCCATTGCAATACTGTTTTTATATTGGATATAAAGTGATGTGTATGTTTATTCTTTAAGCACTGCAACTAAACTTGTAAGTGATCTCCCTTGTTGAGATCTCCCATATTTTCTTTTCAGATGAGATTGAAACTTTTGACCCTCTGTCCTTCCTGGTACTTTCGCCTCCTTAGTCATGGTAAGTGACAACCACTCATACAGTAATTTAACAATGCTACACCACTGTTCCCCAAATTATAGTGGCCACTATTCTGATAAGGTTTAGTGTCATACAATTTTCTTATTGTGACATTTTGTAATTTAGTGCCAACAGTACCTGTGTTTTTACATATTATAATTTAACCTGCGAAGTTACAATCCAGTCACAAATTAAAAACCTTGACCAGGCTGTGTTGTGGATCTGACCACCTCCAATACCTTTAGGTCAGTGTTCTGGGATCACCTTGTTATGCAGGAGAGCTGTTCCCAAACATGCTTTTTTTTTTACTACTATTCCTTTATGCTGGTTTTTACAAATGCAGCAATTTAGAATTTGAATGAAAGGTTTAGCACTGGGAAACACCTTTTGAGAAAAAGTGCATTTTATATACAACTAGATAGATAAGACTAAAAAAAGGGACAAATGAGGTCAGAGGGACTTTGTTCCAAATCAGAGACAGTCCCTCGAAATCAGGAATAGTTGGGAGCTTTGCTTGTACGCCATTGAGATCGGCAAAGCCAGTGGTAAATGGGACTCTGGACAGATCTCCTGTGAATGAATAATGCAGCTGTGTGAGCATTGGATTAAAATAAAGGTCAGAAGCCTCTGTGGAGAAGAACCCCCAGATTCAGTAGGGGGGGGGGGTTGGAGGCTTGAAGACTGTGACATTTTAATGCACTTGCACCTATATTTTGGATGAGAAATTGAAGACAAAACAACCTGTTTCTTTATATAAATTTTAGCCTATGTTCACTTACATGTCAAATCGGCAGCTATTGCCGGCAATGGCAACTTCCAAAACGGTGTGGCGCCGTATCGATTCCCAAAAGTAGTTTCTGTACTACTCTTGACAACTTTGGTGCGATTTCAACAGACATCGGACAATACGGGAATGTCAGTCCTGCAGCAGTGTGAACCTGGGTCTAAGGTCTCTTAATTTAGACCCACCACCTGCCCTGCCCACCCTGCTACCCTTAAAGTAGCACTAAAGGCAAATCTTTTTTCATTTAGGATAGCTTAAGGAAAGGATTATAACCCCTGTCAATTTTTTTCCCATCTGTGTTCCACTGGGGAGATTGTCCTTCACTTGCTGTCCCATAGCCGAAGGAGGAAGTTAGAGGAAATCCCTCTAAAGTCTTCCCCGTTGGAAAAGTTTCTCTTTCTGTTCTGGTGTCGACCCTAATTTTAAAATTTTCTTTTAATTTTTCTCTTTCAATGATAACAGTAAACAGGACTAAGGAGGGGTAAGCTCAGGTTCCCAGGACTTTCAGTTCTGAGCCTGTCTTTACTACTTAGATGAATGTAGTATGGGAGTTGAAATTTCCTTGGTCCTATGGCCATTGATTCAATAGAAAGTGAAGAAAAGATTATGGCCTTAGGGTCTGAAGCTTTAAAAGGATAGCAGCTTTCTGTTAAAAAAAAAAAAGGATAGCAGCTTCCATATTTCTATCCTCACATTTTAATATTGTAAAATTCATTCACTGATCTTGGATGTCATAGTTGCCAGTAATGTGACCTAATGCACAGACCTTTTGTCACATGATCCCCACTAAAAGGACACGATATAGAGATTGGCATGGGATGTTCCCCGTGTAGCATGACAGATACTCATGTGTTTGGCAATTTGCCTTTGTGAGTTTTTGGGATTCTATTTTGTGAGGGTGTGGTGGGCACTGGGCTTTTTTGGCTACAGTTCTGTGTTGAGCATAGTTCTTTTATGTTCAATCTTGTTGGGAAAATGACAGGTCTTTAGCAAACTAGAAAATTTCACTTTCTGTCTGTGTTTGTAAATCACTCATACTTTATTGACCCACCTTATCAGGCACAGGTTTACAAAGTCTCTTGCTTTCTTTGAGAAGTGGTCAGGCAAAGTTGGCATGAATCCTTTATGTCCAGCAATATAAAACATCGCTGCCAACCTGTTCATGTGTGCCAGCGGAGGCTTTCCAGTCGCCATCTCAAACACTGTGCAACCAATACTCCATATGTCCGACTTCTCCCCGTGTCCAGACTCGCTGATTACTTCTGGTGCCATCCAGTATGGTGTCCCATGCATTGATTTCAACATTTCCCTCCGAGAGCTATTCATGCTCAGTCCATTCAGGCGTTTAGCACAGCCAAAGTCTATCAGTTTGATGACCCCGTTGGGCATTAACATGACGTTGTTACCCTTGATATCTCTGTGCACCACCCTGTTTTTGTGCAGATAGGCAATACCTTGCAAAATGTGGTTTGTAAATTTACTTATTACAGCTTCTTGCAGTGGTCCAAAATCCCGTAAAATGTTGGCCATGGATCCCCCCGGTACATACTCCATGAATATTGTCACTATGTTGTCCTGCAGACAGGTACCCAGGTAGCCGACTATATTGTCATGTTTCAGAGTCTTCAATAGGTCTACCTCCTCCTGTAGCTTTTTGTACTCCTTCTCTGCAACTTCTGAGTCTGAGGCATGTAGCGTCACCTGCTTGGCGGCAATGAGCTCCCCTTGGCTTGTAAGACCTTTATACACCTGTAGCCAAAGGACAATAAGAAATGTTTACTGTATGTACATCATCTGAACATTAGTAGCTGCTATTTTACATCTATTGGAGCGCAGCATAAAAATTAAATGGGCTAAAGCCCCATTAAACAGCTGCTGCTATTAATAATTCAAGTACCACCTCTCTGCAGGTACACTCTGTTGGGTACAAACCCTTTGTTAAACAGTTGGAGCACATTACCCCTATTCTGGCCTTAACCTAGTCCTTCTCTAACTACAAATGTATTATTTTTGCCTCATCCAGCTAGATTCTTGGATCCCCTTTGCCCATTGTTGCAACAAATGCCCAACTCATCCTCCCTTTCTTCAATAGTCACCCTAATGCTTGGGTCGTTTTTACCCACTATGGCGCCATTGTCTCTCTATCTGACCACTGGTCACTACCAAGGTGCCTAGAGCTAGGCTCCTAGAGTAGCCTATATGGTAGCCATTTTTGTCAAAGGAAATTTGCTGACTTTGCATTTGCTAACACCTTAATGCAGGGTTCTTAATGTTTTATGATTGCTAGAATGGATTGCCAAATATTCCCCTATACCCTCATCACCAAACTGTTAATCATCATTGTCAGTCCTGTAAGATTCAGGTATGACATTAAATAAGTCGATGGCTTGATTTGACTTTACATGGGGATAATTATAAGCAGGTGAAAGGATAGCATATTTATATAAAAACAGCAAATGCACAAGCTAGAAAGAGAGTCACCGCTCTAGGTGGGTCTACTATATGGTCACACGTTTAAAACAGGATTCCAAGGGTGCTGGCAGTGCACTGGGCGAGCATGAAAAGTAGATGAAAGATGGATAGCCGCACTCCAAAAAAAAACGTGCAGGTTGTCTTTTATTCAAATAAACAGCAAATACATCACCGAATCATAAAACAGGAACAGGGGAACAGCCGACGTTTCGCACAAGATTAGTGCTTATTCATGGATTCCTGAAGCACTAATCTTGTGCGAAACGTCGGCTGTTCCCCTGTTCCTGTTTTATGATTCAGTGATGTATTTGCTGTTTATTTGAATAAAAGACAACCAGCACATTTTTTTTGGAGTGCGGCTATCCATCTTTCATCTACTTTTAAATACACAAGCTAAGCTACAATTTAGTGAGCTTTTTTGTGCAAAAAAGACGATTAGAGGTACAGTTACTAAAACAAAAACCTGTCATTTGTTTTATATAGAGATTCAGTCCCTAACCCCTAAGAGGTGTGTGTACCCCCAGTTAAGGGCCCCGGCCTTAAAAAGTCAGTTCACCCCAGAGGTTATATTTCTGATGTTTCGCAGACTGGTTTCTCGCGTCTCCTGATGACTCCCATACTTTTTTTTTTAAACGCAACTAGCAGTAATAGAAACCTTTGTCCACAGACATTGACCTTGTACTTTAACAAATCTAATATACCAGACTTTACCGTTCCATACGCTCCTCTGCCCAACACCTCTCCTTTTATCCAGTAAATGGAGCTGTCATTGTTGCTAGTGTTGAAGTAGTTTCCAGACTGGTTGGAGTTATTGGTTTCCCTGTCAGTGGGGCTTGTACATCTGTTGCTCTGTAAAAGGAAAACCAGTAGGACAATCGGTTACAGGTGCATTCCAAAAGCTAATACCACCGCCAAAGGAAAAAATACTGCATATTTGTATTTAAAATCATTCTCATCGTTATTTGCATTGCTCTTCTTTGGCTTTAAAAATAAGAATGAATGGGGGAAATGACCAGCCCATCAAAGTCAAATGACTGGCTCTTTTCCAAGTCAAATGACTGGCTCTTTTCCAATGACAGAGCTCTCTGCTATGCTAAACAGAGAACTATGTGGGGCACCGTAGGCTCCACAGAGCGCACCACGTTTTATCACTTGGAGATGGGATAGTGAATGCCTTGTTCTGTTATAAATGAGAAAACCCTAAAGCTGGCCATATATTATATACAATCTTCTTATTTTAATTTCCTTTAGATTTACCTTCAACTATCTAGTACAAGGGCCTGCCTGTTTGTGTTACAAATTTAAAGTCTTTAGGTTTGACCCCATAATATATGGTTTTGGTAAATGTAAAGGAAAATTGTATAAAAGACAATTGTATAATGTATGGCCAGCCTAAGTCACACCATAGAAATTAACCCATAGCAACCAATTAGCTTTCAGTTAATTGTAGTAGGGTCTCGTTTACACTAGTGTAGAATGTTTTTCAGAGAACATTTGATTTCCTGATACCTTCCAGCAACGATAGTGCTTGTGATGCTTTAACACCAGATGATTTGTTTTTTAACCACTTAAGCCCCGGACCAATATGCAGCTAAATGCCCAGAGGCGTTTTTACAATTTGGCACTGCGCTGCTTTAACTGGTAATTGCGCGGTCATGCAATGTTGTACCGAAACAAAATTTGGGTCCTTTTCTTCCCACAAATAGAGCTTTCTTTTGGTGGTATTTGATCACCTCTGCGGTTTTTATTTTTTGTGCTATAAACAAAAATAAAGTGACAATTTTGAAAAAAAGTCAATATTTCTTTTACTTTTTTCTATAATAAATATCCCCCAAAAATATATAAAAAAACATTTTTTCCTCAGTTTAGGCCGATACGTATTCTTCTACATATTTTTGGTAAAAAAAAACGCAATAAGCGTTCATCGGTTGGTTTGCGCAAAATTTATAGCGTTTACAAAATAGGGGATAGTTTTATTGCATTTTTATTAATTATTTTTTTTTACTAATGGCGGCGATCAGCGATTTTTTTCGTGACCGACATTATGGCGGACACTTCGGACAATTTTGTCACATTTAAATTGCATTGTTTACTGTGAAAATGAGTTGCAGTTTGGGAGTTAACCAACAGGGGGCGCTGAAGGAGTTATGTTTCACCTAGTGTGTGTTTACAACTGTAGGGGGGTGTGGCTGTAGGTCTGACGTCATTGATTGTGTCTCCCTATAAAAGGGATGACACGATCGATGCAGCCGCCAAAGTGAAGCACGGGGAAGCCGTGTTTACACGCGGCTCTCCCCGTTCTTCAGCTCCGGGGAGCGATCGCGAGGGGGCGGCTAGAAACAAATAGCCGCCCCCTCATCCCGGATCGCTCCCACACGATTAACGACTGCCGTATGTACCGGGGGGGGGTCCCGATCGGACCCCCCGACCCACGTTTAGGCAGCGACGTGCGGGCACGTCGTTCTGCCTGTCCGTGCCATTTTGCCAACGTATATGTACATGCGGCGGTCGTTAAGCGGTTAATGGCCTAACCAGAGCCCATACCTGAATCCAATTTAATTTAGAGCACTTTCGCAAGGGAAGAGTGGCCAAAGAATGCCAAGGCAAGATGTGCCATGCTGATAGACTCTTACTCCAAAAGTCTGAATGCTGTTATAAAATCAACTCCATAAATGCCTTGAGCATCATGGAGAATGTAGTTCCAAAACATCTGGGGTGCCAAGGTTCGCCATCGCTGGTTTTAGGAGCTGCTGCGGTTAGGGGAAATTCAACCTCCCTTTCCTGAACACTGAAGAATCCCATTCAGGATAGGAACGGTTTGGCCGCTAGCTGATTTTGCCGCGTTTTGCATTTTCCCGTGACCTCGGTACACCCTGAAGCCCAAAAAGTGTGGAATGTATTTTAACATTTCTAATTTAAAATGACTATTTTGGAAGGTGGAAAAATTATTCCAGCCTTAATATATTGGCTAGAGAAAAGTATCCAGAGATGAAGTACCGGTAATGACTGAAGTTTAAATAACACTTGTAATGAATTAAATGATGCCCAATTTAGGATTTTGGCACCAAAATGAACGTTGTCGATTATAGTATGTATTAGATTTATTTTGGCATGCTTTTTTCAGCACAGTTGAATTATCCGTATTACTCTATTTACTTTGGATTTTAGGTGTTGCTGCTTTTTGTGCGGTGTAGAAGACTGAAAACCAATATTTCTTTCTGAGCATTTAAATGCCAATTATCCAGAATTAGGCCCTCTTTCTGCATTTCTTAAGATCGATGAAGGGGGGAACCCCGAAGCACATTGGCTTCTTTACTAAAGACCAGTGGCGGCTGGTGCTCAAAATTTTTGGGGGAGTGCAAACGAAAAAAAAAAAAAATGCAGCCACTGTGCCTATCAAATGCAGCCACTGTGCCATGCCATCAAACGCAGCCACTGTGCCATCAATTGTCACCACTGTGCCATGCCATCAAACACAGCCACTGTGCCATGCCATCAAACGCAGCCACTGTTCCAATCAATTGTCACCACTGTGCCATGCCATCAAACGCAGCCACTGTGCCATGCCATCAAACGCAGCCACTGTGCCATGCCATCAAACGCAGCCACTGTGCCATGCCATCAAACGCAGCCACTGTGCCCACTGTACCCATTGTCGCCGCTGTGCCCTTTGAAATGCATCCAGCTTCTTCCCAGCAGCAGCATAAGGAAAGGGGATGCACTGTGATGTAAGGGAGAGTGGGGGACTCGTCTTCTGATGGTGGGGGGGGGCTTTTAACATCTAATGTAAGGGGAGGGGATGCGCTGGACATGTAATCTTACAGATACAACCGGCCCTTTTGAGGGCAATCATAATGCTGATGTGGCCCACAATGAAATTGAGTTTGACACTCCTGATCTAGACCTTCTCTATCCCACCATATTCTGATTTATTTTGTTGTGTAGTCTGTCTATCTCTATCCATCTGTCCAAATTATTTAACTTCTTTATCTCCTTAGCTTTCTACCGGTAAGACTCATGATGACCGTGAAGACGCTCCTTTGGAAGAAAGGAAAAGCCTCAAGCACTTAATCTCAGGATGGGACTGCACGCCAATTGTACATGACAAAGTGTGGTCCAGAAACTTATAAATTTGTTTTGAAATTTTAATTTCGTTTTGCTTTTTATCATGACCAATTCATCCCAAAGATGGAAACACTAAAATGTAATTTATTTTTATGTGTTTTGTTATTGAAGCAGATATCTAATTTATATTACTTTAATGTCCCTCTACTTCTGACAGGTTTGACATGGTACGCCAGAGCTATGGAATAGACTATGTAAATAGTATTTACAAACTTGTTGATTTTGTTGACTCCTGACTATCCATTACATCCAGTAATGAACATCTATAGTTTTCTTGTACAAAAAAAAAAGGTGGTAAGGATGTGTCTAGGCAGTCGGAAAAGTGTAGACCAGTGTAGATGAGCTTGCCCAACCACAAGAAAACTGAACTATTTTTCTATAGTCTATATGGGCAGGTCTGAATATAGATAACGAATTCTACTTACAGTTTATTGATTCTCTTGCCTTTAGATATTGCATAGGAAATCCAAAGCTGCACTTTAATTTAGCAACGTATACCTCTTGGCACCTAAGCAGTCCATGAATTTGACATTCCAGTGCATCCTTTAAGACTGCATCTGGCAGTGTTGGCTGGGGGCTACAAGACATTTGCTCTTATTTAAAGAATACCCACTACTAAATGTACATACTAGGTTATCTTTACCATAACCAAGAGTTGCTACCAGTTTGCTGCTTTTGTGACCAACTGTTTTTTGTAAAATGTGCCCACAATTTTGGTGTGGCTGAGTAATGCGTTCACATGAATGCTTGCTGCTGAAGACAACACGTTTCACAAAATATGCAATTTTCTTTTAACCAAATCAACCCAGATGCAACATAAGTGTGGCACACAAATGTAGTGTATGTACCTACACGAAAGCATGGTGGACAATATTCACTGGAAGATACTATTAAGTAGCCAGGAACATAAGAATCCTTGACTCCAAAACTCATAAATTAGGAGGAAGCAATGTTTTCACATACTGGGCATCTGGCTCCTGTAATTTGTTCTGTTTAGTTCATCAGTTTACTAGATGTGTATCTACATACAAGGTAAAAAAAATTAACAGAATCCTTATCTCAGCATGTTCCTCTCTGATTGTTCAATATGTACTTCAACTATATCACCTCTGATTCATGGCAACCCAATGGTCAGGGATTGCATTGACTGCCAACTTGCCATCTGTAATTTGGTACTGCAATGCTCCTTAAGATGCGTTGTCATGTCTGAATAAAAGTTAGCAATCAAAATGTTATATATATCTATATATTTGTATATATTTTCACTGAAATGGAATTACACCTTGTTCTGAATCTCATTCCTGAAAGCAGCTGACAATGTTTACCAGGGTGAAGTTCTTGGCTGTTTTCCAGTTGACTTTAAAAAAAATGGACAGTAAAGATGACCAATCGCAGCTTGATGGCTGCCAAATCTGAAGCAAGGTGTAGGTCCTAAACTAAAAAATGCACTGCTACTGAATAATGTTAAAGTAGAGCAAATATACTAACCAACGTTTTTTTTTGTTGGCTTTTTTAAACTGTGTCTTGTGTTTTTCTTTTTGTAATTTCCTACTAAAATACAACCAGGTATAACAGGATTTTTGCAAGGTTCAAATATTTCACACTTGTGCGACTTTGGACATCAAAGTTGCATGACAAGTCGTACCCCATGTTTTCTAATGATAACCATTCATATATGTGCTACTTAAAGTTGCAACTTCAGCCTAGGTTCACACTGCTGCGAATTCAAAATCGCGGTAAAATGCGCGATTTTACCGCGATTTCGCGGCTGCGATTTTGCCGCGATTTCGGCCGCAATTTAATATAAATCGCGGCCCGTAATCGCAAAAAGTAGTAGAGGAACTACTTTTTGAAATCGCAGATGAGGCGTCGCACTGATTAGGACAGTGCCATTGCCGACAATTGCCGCCGATTTGAGATGCGATTTGACATGTCAAATCGCATCTCAAATCGTTCCAAATCGTACCCAGTGTGAACCAGGGCTCAAAGAAGTTCATGCACTATTTTGGTCCGACTTTCATGCAACTTGAAGGCCATAGACTTTAATATTAACCCTCAAAGGTTGTATGAAAGTCGTACCTGAATGTTATACCATCCAACAGTGGGTCCAACTTTGCAGAGGCACAACAAGTTACATCCATGTCGAACCCCATCCAAAGTTGCACTCAAGTCACGCAACTTTGGATTTGTACAAGTGTCAATGGAGTCTTAATGTAAAATTGTGCAGGCTTACTAATAAACAATTAAGAAAGTGTAATGCAAACCATTTCTGCACTGTGAAGATGAACTTGCTAAAGTAGAACTAAACCCTCCTCTCCTTTTCAGCCAAGGAAGTGGATATCTTGGCCTCTGAATAAAAATGTGCACTGTCACTACTAATGACACTGTCTGGGCAGGGGTTAACATCTTGGGCAATCAAAGGGTTAACTGTGTGCCTAGTCAGTGTTTGTGTTTACCATGTGTCCTGCTTTTACTAGGGGGAAGAGATGGATTTTAGTCCCGGCTTTGCAGAAAGACCAAATCTATCCCCCCCTCCCCCTTGTCAGAACTCAACTCTGCCTTGTTTATGTAGGCAGAGCCCATTTCTGATTTCCTGCCTGATCGTCTGGTGCCTGTGGACAGATCGACTTCTGCTGTGAATAATTACGACAGAAAGCAGCCTGCTGTCGGCACACGTAGGCAGAAGTTCAGGGTCACGTGTATATATACAATTATCTGGCGCACAGCTGCCGCCTTGTAGCAGTAAAACTACTATAGGGCATTCAGCAACTGGTTAAATGCATTACAGTTTAACAAAACCATTGGATTTTAGTCGACTAATGTGCTGAAGATTTTAGTCAATTAAAATAACACTAAAACAATTCAGATGACTAAAATACAACTAAAACTGCATTTTAATCAAAAGACTGACTAAAACTAAATCCACATTTGACATCAAAATTAGGATTAATTTAAATGTTCCCTTTTTAATGGCTCACATCATTTGTTACCTGTATTGAATCCATTTTTCTTCCAGATTTATCAGCATGTTGCTTGCAGTCAATGTTTATACTTTGATCATTGTCTTGGTTCTCCATAGTTTTTGAACTTTTGGACTGTTCATCAATCTGTTCCAAATACCTTTTGAAAGAAATCAGCATGTCACTGGTTCCACTGTTGTGTTTGCTGTTCATTGAGATAGAAGTGCTGTACAACTGATGTGATCTTTCTCTTTCACGGTCTTCAATCAAGATTTCCTCCTCATTTTTCTCTCTTGAGTTGAGATTTTTCAAGGTGGCTTTGCCTAGTGAAAGCTGAAGACCTTCTGATGGTCTTCTTGTAGCACTGATCTGAGGCGGTAGTCCAACATCTCCTGCTTCAGATATGTGTCCTCTTTGTTCCTCATCTTTTTCACTGCTTTTGGTTTTGGCCTGAGGTCCAACCTTTTCTATTCCATTTCTCTCTTCTGGTGTAACAAGATCAACATGTTCCTTTTTCAAATTTTGAATATGATTAACTTTTCCCACTTCTTGGAACATTTTAATGAAGATGGTTTGAGCTGCTTGATTCCCAGTGAGTGAGTTCTCTATTGTGGCTTCTTTAATGATGGATAAATCTGCAAAATCTTGATGTGGGAGGTCTGATAGGTTTTTTAGTTTATCTGTATTAATTTCAATAACCTTTCTCTCATCTTTAATGGTTTTGATTTCCCAATCTTTGCCAGATATAATGACCTGATTGTCCTGATTTTTCTCAGAAATATCTTCTGCAGCCACCGATTTTGTCAACAAGTTTTTACGTTGACTGCTTGTTGCAGAGGATTTTTTCCTGTTCCCAGGTTTCGTGCTTTTTGAAGATCTTGCACTGCTATCTCGTGAAGACCCTGATCGAATACCTTTAGAGGAACAGCTCCTAGTGGATGAGGCAGAGCCGGCTTCCTTACGGCCTTTTCTATCGTCTTTAGAACATTTGATATAAACTGGACTCTCAAACATTTGAAAAATACCTGGGCCATTGTTTTGTGATTTTATCTCAACAAACATATCACTGTAATGTATGTCCTGGAAATCGTCCGCAGACTTTGCTCGAAGAGCCATGGCTGGATTTACAGGAGATTTGGGTCTTTTCTTTGTATAAAGGGATAACTGGGTTTGTGAACGTTGGCTGTTTCGCTCTGCACTGCCCTGTTTGGGCCTGCCTTTCTTTGACAGTCTTGAGGGTGAAGGCCCAGAAGAGTATGCCAAAGTGGGCAAGGGCACACGTTTGCCACTATTTCTGTTGGACAGAGGCCTTGAAAATTTTAGGTTAGTTGCCGAGTTGCTTCTTATGTTATTAGTTTTCTTACTTTTGTCGTTTTCTTTTTGGGCATTTATGTTAAAACTTCTACTGACGTGAGTGAGAATGCTCAAGTTTGGCTTTCCTTTAACAAGAGACTGTTTGACTGGAGGATAGTGAACTTCTGTTTCAGCCTCCTGTTCAGAGAAGGTGATTTGTACAAAAGGCACATAGCTTGCTCTGGGTGTCCTTGGTGAATTGTTTTTGATGGACTCTATGACTTTGCTGACATACGGTAGCCTGTTGTCATTTAATGGCATTTTGATGTTATCTTTTGAGTTTTTGTTAGACTTGTTACACAGTAGTATGCCTGTCTGGTCTTTTAGCAGGTCTTGGTCACAATTTGTAACTAATTCATTGTCTTTACTGTCATTGTTTGGCTCTCCCAAAGTTTTATGGCTCTTTTGTACTGCTAATGGTTCACTTTCAAAAGAAGAATGCGTCTTTTCTCTCCAGCTACTCCTTGGTGTCTTGCCATTCGCGTGCAGTTCAGGTAATCTGCTGAAAATTTGAGGTAGACTAGTATTGTTATGGTTCGTTGAGCTGCCTTGGTCTTCTCTTCTTCCAGAAGCAAGTCTTATGCCTGAGTGAGCACTTCTTGACAGATCACTCGTGTGGTTTACACTTTCAGAACTGGTAACACTGACCAAGCTAATCTGAACTTGATCTTTAGATAAGACCATATCTAGTCCGTCCACTGGCTTCCCAACACTCCCATGTTTACATGTTAATCTGTTGTCTTTGGATTTATCAAACTTCTCTGAGTTAAGAATGGTAATCGATCTCTCTGTTAGGCTGTTGCTTGAACTGGTCTTTAGCAGAGGTCTTAGTTTGTAGGATTTAGGGGATAGAGGGGAATAATATATTGGAGGAAAAGTCTGAAAAGAAAAAACAAAAAAGCTTATGTTGCAACTTATCATTAAAGGCTCAAAAGGATACCTGCCTCAGAATGAGTGGGGTGACATCTGCCTATGCTCTGTAGTGCCAGGGCTCACCACTGTTTCTCTTCTAACTTTCCTGATGGACAGAAGCGGACCACCCGCAGGTAACTTCTTTCTATAGGACTTGACCTAGTCAAAACATTTGCGGACTTTGTAGGCACACAATGAGAGGGAGAATCAATTAAAAAGTATACATTTTATTACAGAATTAAAAAACATAAACCACGTACAAACACCACCCTGTATGGACACAGTTACCCATTAATGCAGTTATAGAGGACTGGACCTACGGTAAAAAGATTAATCAGGGTAAGAGAAGAATTCTGATCCAGTAATGCCTCCAAAAACGTTCTTGTCTTGCGTTTCACTAAATTATTAGCTTCCTCAGGACAGATACTGGGTAGGTATCTGTCCTGAGGAAGTTAATACTTTCGTGAAATGCGTTTTTGGAGGCATTACTGGATCCGAAATTCTTCACTTACCTTGATACATTATTAAATTAATCTTTGTACCATAGGTCCAGTCCTCTATAACTGCATTATTGGGTAACTGTGTCCATACAGGGTGGTGTTTGTATGTTGTTTATATGTGTTTTTAATTATGTTGTAATTAAATGTATACTTTTTTTTATTCTCCCTCTCGTGAGCCTACAAAGTCCGCAAATCTTTTGACTTGGTCAATCCGTAAATATATATTTTGGATGTTGGCATGGTGAGGGTCCTCCCTACTCTTACTATAGGATTACGTGCCTCTGACTGCATTTGCCACTGGTCATTGTCTCCTAGGTTAGCCACAAATGTCCAGATCCTTGCCCAAGGTTGGTACTGGTTTTTGATCAATGGTGGTAGCCTTGTATGGCTAATCAAATCCTTTTTAACTGCCTGTACCCTAAAAGGTCACAAAGTGGACTTTGTAAAAGTGTTTTTTTTTTTTTTTTTTACCATTTGTGAAAGAAAATATGTATTATAAGACCATTGAAAATGAAGATGAAAACGAATCGCCATAAATTTTCTTATAGAAGAATCTAAATATATAGTAATACTTCTGCAAGCTTACATTGGAAAGATGATTCATATTTACCCCATTTTAACGTGACATAAGCCAGCCATACATGGATCAAAATCTCGGCCAGGCCCTGCTGAACTGGCCAAGATTCGTTCCATGTATGGGCTGGCTGATTGTACCCAAGTTGACACAGCCTGTTTGTACAACCAGCCTGTCGCATTTTTTTACATTTAATTACTGCCAGCAGATATAGCTGCTAGCAGTAATCACTCATCACCTTTACAATAGGTAAGACATGAAAGTGAAACCAGGTAACTGCATTGCAACTTCTGTGTCTGTTTCACACTGTTAGCAGCTGTGGAATGTCAAAACTCCATTAGTTATAGGCATTTCATATATAGTCTCACCTTACTTTTTCCTGGGGATTCACTCAAATTTAATCCTTAAAAACACAAAATAAAAGTTAATTCTATATTTCTCCTAATATTTACGTATGTATTCATAAAAAAAGCATAAGTCAATGTTCCCATAGACCAAAAGGTAGAGATCTCAGTGATCAAATAAAAACTACATTTGTTGCCCAAAGCAACTTGTATTTTTTCTGCAGGGTAAATTGTTATGGACTTGTATGACACCGTCATTTACTGCAGTTCTGTACCAACCAGTGGCGGCTGGTGCTCAAAATTTTTGGGGGGGCGCAAACGGAAAAAAAAAAAAATTGCAGCCTCACTGTGCCCATCACATGCAGCCACTGTGCCATCAAACGCAGCCACTGTGCCATGCCACCAAATGCAGCCACTGTGCCATCAATTGTCACCACTGTGC